>NC_135312.1:2288453-2588453 GCF_048772815.1 Callospermophilus lateralis | reverse complement strand
AATAATTAGAAAAAGAAACCAGGTGCATGCATAGGGCCTAGATTAAGTACCGTATTTCATTTTAATTCAACTTGTACTCCTCTGGATATTGATAAATAAACAGAACTCGAAGATATTTCCACTAAAGGACACAATCTTACTGATCCTTTATGTGGAATGCACTGTAATAAAAGGCACCAGCCATAGCAGCCACAGATCTTGCACCTTGGGGAGATGTGCTCTTGCTCTGGAACATCTGTCCACACCAGACAGTGAGGAGCAGCTACACCTGCAGCCTCTCAGTCACGGCAGCCTTACCTCCGGTGGGCTCTCTTCCTGTTCCATCACAAGGGGCTGGGTCACCAGGACACCCAGGAGGGTAGCCCAAGTTTCTTCAAACTGTGTACGACTGGTCCACCCTGGGAATGCAAGTGCTACTTTAGACAGCGTCACCCACTTCTCAACGTGTGGAGGGTTACACAGATAACAGCACCAACCTTGACAGGCACATACAGTAACTTTTTAAAACTCCTCAGATAATTCTACAAGGTAGGAAATGTTTTTTTCCCCATTTTACCAACAAGAACACTCCAGCACACAGAAGTCAGCTAGGCTGACTAAAATAAAACTCTAGGCGAGGACCACAGACCACACTCAGCCCCGGAGCCCTCTCCACCCCAAACCCCGACGTGGGGGCAGTGAAAGTGAAGGATCGTCCAGGTAGGTCATGCTTAAGTGCGCTGGCCATTTCTGCTCCCCAGGCGTTCTCTTCTCCAGTCTGACTGAGGAGGTGCAGATGGCCACGCTGCTGCAGACAGACCCACAGATCTTCAACTTGGTGTGTGAATTCTGTCTCAATAAAGCTGTTAAGGCTGAGTTACAACAACTGTTTTTTGTGTGTAGAAGATGGATCAGAAAAGCCCGTGGTGGTCGGGCACACCCTAGCACCCAGCAGAACCCATCAGAGAGGCTGTTCTCTGGTCTCACCCACTGGTGACACACAGCCTAATCCAACAAATGGCTGATTCTGGGACTGTTTCCCACTGTGTCCTTAGGAGAGCCACAGCCCTCGCCTGAAGTGCACAGGTGCCAGGTGGGGAGAGAAGGACAACTGGAGCACTGACCACCAGGCCCTCCTTGGCAAGCCTGGCATGTGGGACATTTGTGCCCTGACAACCATGTGCATACAGCAAAGGCAGGTTCCCTGGAAAAATGAAAGAGCTGGCCTGGTCCCGTGGATCTGATGGGTGCTCTGGGTGTGGCCGCCCAGGAGGACCAGAAGCTGGCACTGGGAAAGGGGCAGGGGAGGCTGCCTGAGATTAGCCTTTAAGGAAAGTGAGGAAGAAAAGCTCCGTGACAGCGGGTGACTCCCATTCCCCTGAGAACAGGGTGATGACTCTCTAGCTGTGTGAAGGGCAGATCATGGTGAGGTGTTTCCTGCCAGAACCTTCTGGAATCAGAACCAGCACCAAGTCTGCAGGAACCAGAGGGACTAAGGAGTGGAGGGGTCAGGTCTGACGGTGAAGGCAGGGACCCAGGACAAGCTGGGAGCTTTCCAGGAAATGCCATGGGAGGCACAGTCCTGATTCCTGACTATACCCACACCACCAGGTGGCAATTCCATCCACAAAACGGGAAAAACAGAGCAACTGTGCTCTTCAGAAAGCAGAGAAGAGTCCTGACAGAACTACTAACGCTACCACTTCCTGAGATGCTCTGAGAGAGCAGTTTCTTATTAATTTCTACACTTGCAACAATTCCATGGAATAGGCATAACCCCATTTTACAGATGACAAAACAGAGGGCCTTAGAGGTTAAGATAAATAACCTGCCCCACACTGAGCAGCCAGGAGGATTAGCAGAGTGGCCAGGGCCAGCCAACTCCAAGTCTACCTTCCCTCCAGTTAGCCATCCTGGATCCTGGGGAAGGTCAGGACCAGAGACTTATTAACCCATCACATTCCTCAGCTGTTGGTTCTATACACAAGGAAATGACATCGATGAGAACACAAGATCAAACCAATGGGCATGAGAAAACATCCTGAGAAAATCGTTGCCACCACTGGCCTGGCCTGAGTGCACACCACCAGGACAGAACAAGGCCTCCTGTCTGTCAGCCACCACGCGCACACCTACCTACCCTGGCTGCCAGCAAGCCCGGCACCCAGAACCTGGCACCGCACTCCCACCCACAACTCTTCACCAGGGCAGGAAGCTCTGCGTACACCGCCAATGGTTTCTACAGAGGTGTCTGTCATTGTCACCCCAAGTCTTTCTGACATCAAGTGAGAAGACCCTAACCCTGGTGCCTGGGTCTCCCCAGCTATCTGGGTGCCCCCAGCTATCTGGGCCCTCAGGGCAAGGTGTGGAGTACCGAGAGTGTTGATGCGGTAGATGAACTCTTTGAAGACCTCCTTCTCCTGCAGGAACTCCACTGGGATCTCGGGGAACACTGTGCCAAAGTCCCCTCCTGGCTGGGGCGACCATCCAAGTTTCCACACCTGAGAAGATGAGAGGAAAGAGCCTCACCAGCCAAGCAGGATGGCACACAGAGGAGCAGAGCAGCACTGCTTCTTCCAGAGCCTCCCAGCTGAGCCCACCAGACCTTCCCAGAGTGGGCCCATGGCCTTCCCCAGAGGAGCTCTTATCCCCTCACCCCAGGACCCCTCTGCACCAAATGTGCCTCCCATTCCCACTCTGCCCTGCCCTCCCTGGACCAGGCCCACCACTGTCTGTGCCACTGCCTGCACATCCCACCTGGCTGGTGTATGCCACAGTCATGTTCCCTGTTGGAGATGCTGGTTGTGGTGGTTGGACATCAGAGGGACCCCACACCCAGGTATGTTAGACAGGTGAGAGTACGAGCAACATTAATAAAGTCCTGCCTCCTATGAATATGTATTAGTAAGCAGGCACAAAACCACCACACCGCCCATCTCAGGAAACTCAGGAAGTCCTGCTTTTTGTCCTTAGGTGCTTGGACAAGCACTGGCACAGAGGAGTCCCTGAAGCAGACCCAATGCTGTCCCAGCAGCAGGACCAATTCAGCCGCAGAGGACTCAAGGGAGCCCCACGCCAAAGCCCACTCCACATCTCTCCCCTTAGCCCATTGGTGTGAGGGCAGAGAGGGCTCTGACTCGGCCAGCCAAACCATGTGAATACTAGAAAGCCCTCCTGGGAGCATGTCCAGAGAGGGGTCTTGTGGCACCTGCTCTAGCTGCACCCTGACCAGGACTCTCCAGGGAGTGGACAAAAGCCCTTGCAGTGCTGGGTGGGTGGATGACCTCTGGACTGTGACTTCCTATTCCATCCCTCTAAAGGAACAGCACTATTTCAGAATCACATGCCCACAATCCCAGGAGGGCTGCTTGCATGAGGGGGCTAGGGCGGACCCTGCACAGCCACCACAGCTGCTTCTCCTGCATTTTTCCTGGATGCCCAAGTGCTTCCAAACCGCCAGGTAGCACCACTCACTCACAGAATGGATCCTCCAAACACCTTCACCCTCCACAGCATCCCTCAAAGTCCAACACATACCATTTTCTTGGTGCCAGTGTCCCCAGGGCTAGCACGCCCATGCAGAAGCTATGCCCCCAGAGGCAGCTGTGGGCCTTCTCAAGGCAGAAACAAGGACCTCCCTTGGCTCTTGGCTCTGGCCTTTCTCTCCTGCTTGATGACAGCAGGTCCTGCTGATGCAATCTCACTGGGGAGGGGTCAGTTCAGCTGCCACCAACTATCCCTGTCATGCTAACCTCATTCTACCACCTGCAATAAGAGTCCCTTTTGAGCATATCCATTTTATTTTATTAGGTTTTTTTTTTTTTTTTTTTTTTTTAATTTTAAGGCTGGGGATGTGGCTCAGTGGCAAAGTGCTTGCCTAGCACGTGTGAGGCACTGGGTTTGATCCTCTAGGATCAAATAAATAAATAAATATTCATCTACAATTCTTTTTTTTTAGTTGCAGATGGACACAATACCTTTATTTTATTTATTTATCTCTTTTAATGTGGTGTTGAGGATCAGACCCAGTGTCTCACATGTGCTAGGCAAGCACTCTACCACTGAGCCACAGCCCCAAACCGAAGCACATACATTTTAAATGAGTTCCAAAGGCACTTCCAAGGCAGGACCTCAGCTGTGACAGTGCCAAGTGCATACACAGCTCCAAGGATGACTGTCAACCAGGGGGCAGAGATCCTGTCTAATGAGATGGCGTCTCAGCCATCTCAGGAAACCCAGTGCTTCTACTAACAACCTCTATGTGCACTACATCCAAGGACAACAGAGCGTCACAACCACACTCAGTGAGACACTCTGGCCTTTGCAAGGGAGTGCCAGAGATGTCCATGCCCAACCTTCAAACGCCTGGGCCCCAGGGCTGCCTGCGCACTCTATTTTTGTCTTTGGCAAAGGCACAGCCAAACTCACCAAAGGGGGCACGCGTGTGTAGCTGTTGACCAGGGGCAAGCGGGCCAGGCTGACCACGATATTCTTGAGTACTGCTGTGAGAAATGCTGGCACGCTGCTGTTCCTCTGGTGGCCCAGGGCCAGCACTGACTGCAGGGACTCCACCATCTCCGCCACCATCTCACAGGCTGTGGTGATGTACTTGGGATCTACATAGGTGACGTGGTCAAGAAAGGACTCCATTAAAACACACTCTGACTCTGCCATCCTTCCTGTGTGCCCCATGGAGGAGTTGCAAACCGAGCAGCGCTGCTCGGACCACCTGGACTTTGAGTCAATTGCCGAAGGCTTATAGGTTCTATCTCTTAAACATGTTTCCCAACCACGCAATGCTCTCCATTCCCACCAGGACCATGGCAATGCGCCTGAACCTCAGTCCTGCCATGTCCCCAGCCTTCCTGCATGGGCTTGCAACATCTAAAGCCACCACGTGGCTGCTCAGCTTTGACTTCCCTCAGAACAATTCCCCTGCCCTCTGGCTTTCGCAGGACCTGTGACTGCGGGAAGCCACCCATGAGTTACATGAGGGTCTTCTCTCAATATCGCAGCCAGGGAGATTTGGGTTGGCATTGCAAACCTTGGCTATCCCACAGCAATAGACTGCCTAGTGCACGTGACCTTTACCTCTGCTTTGCTAGGAAGATCCCTCATAGTAGCTCCAGAGGTGGGTGTGGCCTGTTAGGAACTGAACAGCCCACCTTTAACCTTTTTGATGAAAAACGTTCTATGGAAGGCCTTTGATGTTTCCCGATATAAATAAAGCAGGCGCAAACTCAATTTTGCCATAGTCTAGAAGCACGACCTGTCTGATTGGCTTGCCCGTCCTGCCCCAACTCTTGAAATTACTTTCTGTGTTCTGTAGTTTTTTTTTTTTTTTTTTTTTTTTTTTTTTTTTTTGCCGTTTAATTTCTCTTAGCTTTTATTTCTCAGCCAGTTCCATCAAAGGAAACCCCATTTCCACAGCCCACGCGGGACACGGGTGTGATGTGATGTCCCTAGCAAGGCTGCCAAGAACCATGCTATGATCCCTGGTCACTACCTCCCCGGATCAAGTCTGCTACATGGATGGGGTGAGTTCCTATAGGAATGCCAGAGGCAAAGTGCTGAGGAAAGTTTCTGACCTCAGGTAAGAACCTCAGGCAGCTGCTAGGACCTGGGGGCACAGACGGTTCACATTTACCTTGAGTCCAACATAAAGTGTGGGACTAAAAAGTGTTTTGTTAAGTTGATAAATGTTTACAAGATGAATATTACCCATGGCCCATTACAATCAAATTTAGGCAACTTCCTGATACAAAAAAAAAAAAAAAAAAAAAAGGTTTTATTGGTCTTAAGAAATAAGAAATGAGGCTGGCATTAATATTTACTGGACAATCTTCAAGAAGTATCAAACTGTGGGGGTGATAAAAAACTTAGCTTCCTTCTCTGGCTAGGATTAAATGAACCCTCCTAAAGAGGGCCATGGAGAATGTACACAATTATATTAACCCAAACTAACTATGCATCAGCCACGGAGTCTGCTAGCTCCGACTGGGCTCTGGAAAGTCTGCACCACTGTTGAGCAGTGGGAATTCAAACTGTCACGGAAATCACGGAGATATCAGCTGAGCACTCACAACAGGGCTGTGGCTGCTCCGGGTACTTTATGTGGCTGAATTCCCCAGTCTTATCTTATAGCCTCACTGCAAAAGCACAGAGAAGTGTGGCCTGTGCTGCTGCTCTACCAGAAAAGAGCCAAGCTGGAGAGGCGGGTACCTCCCCCTTCTCAGGCGCAATGAGAAACCCTGCAATCACAAAGGCCACAGGAACCAGAGTTTAAGACAAAAAAACAGAGAAGAGTTTGGCTGGTATTGACCCAGCACTGCTTCTGGGTCATTATGCAATTACAAAACCCTACATGGGGAACCAGCGGTGAGGCTCTGTAACTAGGAACCACTGTGTCCATGGCACAAGGCCTGCTTCTGCAGCAGGGAGCAGGAATAGGACGACTCCTGGCAGTCCAGGAAGAGTGGCCCAGAAGCCGATCTTCCCATCCTTGGGGGACAGGATGCACAGGTGGCATTCCAATTGGTCCCTGGACTATCAGAGCTGAAAGGGCCCAGAAGCTGAAGGCTGGGAGAGCAAGGAGTCACTTGGCCAGAATGTTTTCCTCCCCAACAGCCTTGCTACCATGGTCACAGTAAAACAGCTGCCCAAGAATCAGGAGAGAGGGACATGAAAAGTTGTGGCACATGTCTGACCCAGGAGAGCTTTAAATGAGGACAATTTTGACACTTCTCTGTAGAGAGCACAAATGTTCTTTGAAAAATCCACCAAATAAGATGGCGTCACAGTAAACTCCATGGGCATGCCCACTAAATTCAAGTTCCTTGGTATTCCTCTTGATCCATTTATCACTCAACTAACATTTGCTGACCACTTGAAGCCAAGTGGCCAAGTTTTAACTCTGGGAACACAAGAGAAGGAAGTGCAGTCACCACCTCGAGAGCTCGGAGTAACCGCAGTTATGTGCCAGTGCTGAGATGGGGGCTTCTCAGGTGGGAGCAAACCTGGCTGTGTGAAAGGGTGTAGACTGGGGGGAACTCAGGCTGGACAGGTCAGACAGCCAGAGGAGGAGGCACAGGTGCTGAGACAGAGGAAAGAGTTAAGAGTATGTGCACAGCAACAACTCAATCCCCCTTGAAATTCAGGAATGAGCAAGGGCAAGTTTAAGCATTTTTAGAGTCCACATTTTCCATTTACAAGTCTCTTTTGTGAACCAATTTCAAGACCCCAAAGGAACACAGGTTTAAAAAACAACAACAACAACAACAACAAAAAAAAACAGGTTCTAAGACTTACACTGTGTGTCTGAATCTACTTCCTCCTCTCTGACAGTCCTCAAAGTAGTGGTCCTGCTTTCTGGACTAAGAAGCTGGTCTCCAGGCTGCACTGCAACTAAAATCACAGCAGAAGAGATAAGGATTTCCACACACTTTTATTCTTCCTTCCTACTCAAATCTTCACATCTGTGCACCCTCTAAGAATTCAGTGGTGGACTATGTCACATGAGGCCTAGAGTTCTAGAACTGACATTAGTCAAATAGAAAATGCCAGTCTCCTGGCTGATTGTGTATGTGCAAGAACTTGTGCTCCTACACTCAGATTTCAGTCCACTGTGCTGTCTGCGTCTCTGCCCTGAAGGATTTTATCGAACTGTCCATGATTCACTGTTACTGAAAGCATCATTAATCGAACCCCAAGAAGCCTGGCTTTTAAAAATTAATCCCTGGATCTCTGTTTCCAAGTTGACTACAAATGCACAGATGAAAACAATTTAAACAATGGAACATCAAAACACCACTCTATAACGTTTAATTTGAAAATACAAACTTCAAAACACCCTCCAACATGTAAACTGTAATGCCCAATTTTTAAAAAAATTTTAGCTAATGACTCCTTGTTAAGAATACTATTCCTTGAAAAGGATGAATTGCTTTTATTTTACGATATATTAGTGTTACAATGCAGTATATAGAAATATGCATTCAACTCTTAACAGGAGACAATCATCTTTTGAATGTAATCTTACTAATCTTACAATCACTTAGGGCTAAAAACATGACATGGTCCACTAAGACCAGAGATCACAGGCACGTGAAGCTTAGAAGCATTTTTCTGAAAGCTTCAAATCCAAAATCTAAACAAAATGGTTAGAATAGCAAATCTGAGTTGATTCTAGTGTAGATGCTTAGGTTCTGGAGGTGAAGAGACAGAGACCCACCTCTTCACCCCAAGTCTTACTTAGCTCATGTAAATAGTTGTCACAAAGTAAAAACATTAAAGAGCAGATACACTGCTGGGGACATGGACTCACTGGCTTCCAGGAGGAATCGCACGCAGTGGATGAGGGAGCAGGCGTGGGTCACAAACTCTGCGGAGGAGATCACACTCCAAAGGCCAGGTAGCTGCAGGGCCAGGCAGCAGCAGTCCAGCCCTGCTTGGAGGTCCAGACTTAGAGGGATCTGCTCGTGGATCAGATGCCACGACAGGGCCTAAAGGGAAGCATGTGTCAGAGAACATCCACCCGGTTCTTCCTGCCTCCAGGGCCTCAGGCAGGCAGTGCCATTCATGGTGGGAGGGGACAGAGCAAAGACCAAGAGGCCAGGAGTCCAGAAGACCTTGGAAGGACGGAACTGGCCCAGCTATTCCCAGGCTGCCATCTTCTACTCCCTACATTTAATCCTGACCTGCCTACCCGCCAAAGTTCCTAGGTCCCTCTTCCAGAGAACCCACACCTTTCTGCACATGTCTTTCCCTCAGGGCCGTGAGCGCCTCTAGCAACCTCTCCTGGGCCCTGGCATCTTTGGACAGAGGCTCTTCCCCAGGGCCTCTGCAGCACAGATCTTACCTGTCAGTCATGAAGCTAAGTTGAAGGGGTGGGTTATGGGAACAGCAGGACCTATATTCAAATGCTGGGCTAGCCTGGCTAAGTCCCTGACCCTCTCCAAGCCTTGCTCTCTTCATCTGTGAATTGGACATAAAGAGCCCACTACACAGGGTTAGTGTGAGAACCTAACGCAAAGATGCAGGTGTAGTGCTCTCTCCTACACACGAGTTATAGGGTATGCCTGGTGCTACTGTCTGTACTGCAAGCTCCTTCTGCTTTTTAGCCTCCCTTTAGGCTAAGGATGGTGTCGTGGACCACCTGACTCAGCCTGTCTCAGAGTGGCACTTCCTCACTGCTTCATGACTGATGCATGCATCCCGTTGGGATAGCCCTTTCCTTGTGTGAGGTGGCAGCTCCTTGCTTAGGATGGCCAATCTCTGGTGCCTGAGGGAGATAGGCAGTGGTATGGAAAGGCAATGTGCCCAGAGGGCATACATACTTTAGGGGATAATGTTTGCCCTATGCCTGAAACACCCTCATTTATTGACTGGTTTAAGATGCAACACACTGTCCAAATTGTTAAAAATTCAGGTACCCATTAGGTCTGCAGCACAAGGATGAGAAAGTATCTTGCGACCTCCATGGTCCCTGGGGAAGTAGTGCAGTGAGGGGTGAAGGCACTTGGTAAGGTCAGGCAAACAGGACCTGAAGATAGGCACTGACTTCATGAGAATGGGAGGAGCCAACCAGACTGCTCAGAGCTCTTGGTTTAAATAGAACGGCCTCATTCTTAGTGCTAGTCACGTTCCCTCCCCACAGCAAATTCTGGAGCTGCTCTTACCTCCATGGTCATCACCACGAACTTTACCGTGTCCCTCTCCTTCTCAGAAGGAAGTTGCAAATGGACAGGCACTTTGGAGATCACCACCAAGTACTGTGCCAGGGCCCGGGCCAGTGTGGTCAGGGACTGGTACAATGCAGCATCCCCTGAAACACGAGACCTCCATGGGCGGCTGCAACCCTGCATAGCCCTTCACTTTCAAAAGCAGCCAAACAATTCTGTGAGGACTGAAAAGCGCTCCAGATGTCCCACCCAGGTGGCACACCTGCAACACGCCCATGACTGCACGTGGTTCTGCATGTGCACTTCCCTGAGGGACCACCCAGTCTTCCTGAAACACCTGGGACACTGACTAATACCCACAAGAAGCTAAGTGGCAAGTGCACAGAAAAAAATTTTAAAGCTATGAACACTGATGCTGTTTTCTAGTTATCTTTTTTTAATATATATATTTTTTATTTGTAGACGGACACAATACCTTTATTTTATATGGTGTTGGAGGTCAAACCCAGGGCCTTATACATGCTAGGCAAGCACTCTACCACTGAACCACAACCCAGCCCTCCAGTTACTGTTTGTTTTTTTGGAACTGGGGATCGAATCCAAGGCTTTGCAAATGCAAAGCAAACACTTTGCATCTGAGCTGACTTTTGATCAGCAGTACTATTTGTATACTTGCTTGGTGCAAAACACTAAGCTGGCCCTGCAACACTTTTTAAAAATAAAACAAGTTTTTATTTAAAATTACCAAATAGATCGTTCAGTTTATTCAAATAGGCCGTGGGCTCTGCGGGCTGGAAGGGCTGGAAGACTTGATGGACAGCAGGAAGCCGCTGAACGATGCTGGTCACATGGTCCAGAGTCACTCCACGGGCTGCTTTGAAAAGGGGACTCTTCTGGCCACCAGCAATTTCACTCATGCCAAGGCTTAAACATGGAGCCAACAGGTTTAGGTTGAACTCCTGAAATCAGAGCAGTGAAGGTTAGACAAACTATAGCAAAGATTATATGCTTTCAACTAGGCAAGAAAAACAAAAAATCAAAGTCAACACAAGTGTTTTTGAGATAATACAGATTAATATACCACAAGGAATGCTTTAAGAATATATATCTATTATAAAACGTATTTCTGGTCTCTTTGGGGTATTTTATTTATTTATTTTTTAGGGGGTGATGCTAGAGATTGAATCTAGGGATACTTTACTACTAAGCTAAGTTCCCAGACCTTTTTAAGTTTTTTTTTTCCTGTCCCCCCCGCCCCCACCCCCCTTCTGAGATATGGTCCTACTAAGTTGTTTAGGGCCTCACTAAGTTGCCCAGGCTGGCCTTGAACTTGCTACTCTCCTACCTCAGCCTCCCAAGTCACTGGGATTACCAGCATGTGCCTTTGTGCTCAGCTGGGGTACAAATTTTAATTGATAAAGCAACAACATCAAGACTAATGTGCCATCCAAGAAATCAGTGCAGTACCAAGCACTCCTGCAGTTTGCAAAAGATGTGCAAAGGCAGCTTGTATAGGGTAGAGGGGCACAGAAATGCCAAGTGGTGCTTGGAAAAAGAGCATTTCATTCAGTAATTTGTACTGTGTGTTTTATTAATTTCTTTTTAGCCATTTAAGGATGGGGGGTCTAATTATTCAGGTAGAACATCAATCTTAGTTTAATATTCAGAAAAATGTATTTCATAAGCAGTGCCTAAAACCCAACATTCTTGTAGTTTGTAGCCAGAACCTTTAAAGCTGTTAAAAGGCCAATTAGCAAATTCGGAAAATCCAATAAATTTGGTCACTAAGCAAATTCATCATTCAGTAAATCAGCTTTGACTGCATGGATTTTAAGATAAATTGAACTGTAGTAAACTGATTTTGGACCAAGTCTTTTGTTGATTTTTCACTGTAGCTCTTCTACGTGGGGTTGGGGGGAACTTTACCACTTAAGGTCAATTTCCCATAGCACAGCATTATGGCACCAATGATGACCTGACTGCAGTCTGTGGACACCCACATTTCCTTTAAATGCATGGAAGGCGAGTTAAAAACCACATTCCTCTTTGATTCTAATTTAGCTGAAAAAACTCTGGCTCCCATCTTGGAGAGTGCCCACCCCAGCGCTGTCCCATTCTGGGTGAGAGTCCCCTATGTGCTGCAGTCAGTCAGCTGTGTGAAGTTGAGAGAAACCAAGCACAAGCTAGAGAGCTCCCACTTCCCGCTGCTCGCCCACCGAGCTCATCATGAAGCTGCTCATGTCTTCGGCAGGAATGCGATTCACTAGTTCTGCACCTTCTAGCAGCGCGGTGTCCGACTTGGCCCAACACTGGGACCTGACAAGGCGAACATACCAGTCCTGGGAAGATAAAAATGTGGTCAGACAGGCACCCAGAGGCTTCTGCTCCCCTGGGCTGGACTGAGCCTTGGTTACACTAGGCCCCAGGCTGGCCTCACGGGCTACCAGCGTGCCCTGTGTCTGCAGCTTGCCAAAGCACAGGTCTTTCCTTTACAGTTGCTGCTCCTGATGGGACACTCATCTTCTCCCCTCCAACTGAACAACTTTCAGTAGTCCTTGCAAACTCAGCCGAAGTACTGAGGGCTAGCGACCCTCCCCTCTGCCCACTCCCTGACACTGCACAAACCGTCATTGAGTATCTGCTTCGCTCAATTCTCCCCAGCAGCCAGGGCTGAGAAGATAGAGAGCCTAAGAGTGCAGGACAGAACCTGCATCTCCCTCCACTCGGGTGCTGGTTTCTGAGATCTCAGTTTATCTCTCCCAAGTCCCCAGGTGGTCCCTAACTCTGAGGTGAGTGATGAAGTAATGACAACACACCAGGGCTGGTGTCAATTCACAAGAAGGAGAAGGTGTTGGAACACGGAGGGAGGCTACAGTCAACCTCTTGCCATAGCAATCCCATGTCAGTGTAGCCTCTCTCGTTAGGGCTTTAAAGGTTCCCAAATGTCTCCACCCCAGTCCCGGATCAGAGCTGCCAAGGCCAAGCATCAGCACGACCTGCATACACTGAGCCCCTGAACACTTGACACAGGTAAACAGAGGCGTCAGTGCCTCCATGTGCACTGACGTAAGGACATAGATACTTACTTTGTCTGGACTCACTGTTTCCAATGGCATGTGTCCATCCCCGTCTAAGGGGTGCGAGGAGATTGGGGGCAAGGGGCTAAGAGAGTCTTGTACAGTGGAGAGACGGAACCTGTCCAGCAGGGAATAGAGCCTTTGGTGTCTGAAACACAAACACAAATGAAACTGCAGTGAGGTTTGCCTTCTAGCCTGTTAGCTTCTGGAAGCACATAAGGAAGGAACGTAGTGGCTCCTTAAGGTGATACACACTCTGCTCAGACTTCCTCTTCACCGCAGGCCACAGCAGGCCACAGCGCAAACAGAGGCCCTGATCCTTTAATTACCACAGCTTACACCACAAACTTTCACTTATATCTTGTAACAGGCAACAAAAGGTGTGACAATTAATGAAGGCATTATTAATATAAGCAAAAGATCATCTAAGATCCAAGTACACAAACTCTTCCATTTAATCCCTCAGAAAGATGCTGTGTATATCATTATAAATGGACAGTTCATAAAAGAATCACCTGATCTGGCCCAAGGTATTTACAAACTTTTACAATCTTCTTCACTTGTGCTTGCAATTGGGTCTAGGGTCAAAACACATCAGTCTGCTCTGCTGCATGTCCCATGAGTGACAGCTTCCTGATGCCAGTTGGCCATCATCACTCGGCCCTGCAGACTAAAGAGTCACCCACTGCACACTGTCCTATTTAAAAATACCCTCAGCAAGACCTCTCCTTTAGACTGAAATCATGGCAAAATTATTTTCTCCCTCTCTCTTCCACATGTGCTCTCCCCACACATATGGGTCAAGAAAAGAGGTAAAAGCTCCTCTCAATTTATTTTGCAGCCTTGGACATATCTTACAGATGAAGATATTTGTGATAAAGGATTCTAAAAGTCTTGCAAACAGAATTAGGGGACTGAACAGACATAAATATTTTGCACTGGGGATTATACCCAGGTGCACTTTACAACTGAGCTACATACAGCCTTTCAAATTTTTTTGTTTTGTTTTGAGATAGGGTCTTGTTTAGTTGCTGAGGTTGGTCTTGAACTTGAGATCCTCCTGCTTCAGCTTCCTGAGAAGCTGGGATTATAGGCATGTACCACTGTGCCTAGCTGAAGAGACAACATTTTAACAAGATGTGGATGTAACAAAAGCCAAGAATCAGGTCGTGCTTTCAGATTCATCCACTCTTTTCTAGTGATTAGATTATGCAGATGGTAACTCAGATTCTCTTTTACCATAGAGGCAACACAAATATCTGCTACCCTCAGACACTGACATGTGGCAGGCTACCCCCATGTGGGCAACAGGTGTTGAAACTGCCAGTTGTTCCTATAAAAAATTCAGGAAGTCTTTCTATTGTGCCACTGCTGCAATAAACCCACCTAAAGTGCATGTTCTTTTCTCAGCCTGTGAACTTGCTCCTGTGCCAGTCTAAGTCTTTATAGCCTGGTTTATCTGAACATAGGCACTGCTATGTTGCAGCATTACCTCTGTGCAAGCCCACTGCTCTGGAGGTGTTCCTGGATTCTGTTCAGTTCTTCCACTGGCAACTGGGCCGTGCTGCTCTAAATAAACAAGAACACATCAATGGATTTGTAATATGAAAGGGGCCATAATGACCTCATGCTCATTTAAAAAGGACAAACTGGTATGTAGAGTTTGTCATAGCAAGGACAGACCAGAAACAATTGGATCAGACATACACAGAGTGACAGGTTTGCACAAGGCATACGTGTTCCCATCTGTGGCCATATTAAGACCAGGCTGATAGAGAAAAACCCAGCTTAATGTTCTGCTTACTCTACCTGTCAAGTTCTAATATAAATAAGTATCAATATTTTTCTCAGTACCTGTAAATTTGCAGCCAAAAGCATTTCTACCCGGCGACAGGCCAGGGTGTCAACCATGCGAGCCAGAGCACGGAAAGGGGTGCACAGGAGCCTGTCCACGTACAGTGTGAGCACTGCGCCTGACTGGCTGAGGTGGATGCCTTCCAAGCACTGGAGCGTTTTCTTCAGAGTGGTTGGCTAATGTTTAAGAGAAGAACAGGAGCTGATTACTTTGCCAACTAGAAATTAGCACTTAAAAAATTCCAGGACTCCATTTTTAAGGCAGAAAAACTGACTGGCAATGAAGACTTACAGCTGAAAGATTTTCACAACGAGACTGAATGGCCTGGATGAAAAGACCACTAGCAGCAGAATTCCGATGAATGGCACTAATGAAGTCCTGCACTGGAGGTTCATGCGACAGGCTGATCAGATCCTGAATGTGATTCACGATGAGCCACGTTAAATGCTCCGAGTCATGCAGGTTCTGACACTGGGAGAGAGCGATGCAACGTCTGTTTCCCAGTAGATAAGAGGACAGGCAGACAGGGCAGGAAAAGGAGAGGGCAGATTCCACACACAAACCTGCCTCACTGAAAGTAACAGCCATCTGAACACAGTGGCTGAGGAGGCAGGAAAGTGGCCACAGCACAGAGCCCACTACCTCCAATCACACACGGAGGCGGAGGCCATGTGAAGTCAGAACCCACTGCAGAAGTCCTGCTCCTGGGGATACCGGCACAGGAAGGAGAGAGAATAAACAGAACCTGGGCTCCTTTCCATGGAGAGGTCAAAGGGAGGCCCGCCACGGGCTGAGTGTGATCCAGGCTGCAGGAACAGCAGGAGTGGCCTGCAGTGACCGTATGCACAGGATCCAGGGACACTCCCTGACCAACGTCTGCTGCCCCCTTCCAGACTTTAGGCTGGCCCAGCAAGGAGTATTCCCTCTCCACTTACTTGGTCTCCAATTTTGCAACATTTCAATGTAAAAAAAAATTCACTATAACTGCCACATTTTTGATAGAATTCCTGAATCTAAAAGATGAAGGGATTCCCACACATTACACGGAAGAAACTTCACTCAAGATTTATAAGAAAATAAGACACGTCCATTTGTAAACACATGTGTAACCCCTTAATCTTAATTCAAAATTCTTGCAGGCAGAAACCAAAACATGATAAATTCCTTGACATCTGGTAAATGGTTAATATTTTTCATTTGGGATCATATGACAGTATTGCCTCTTTTTATTACATCTGTGAAAAGTAGCATTATATAATTATTTCTCAAAAGTGGAACAAGACAGGAAAACTATTTCAACCTCAAGAATGAATGTTAAGCAAAATGTGAGGATTGATAATCGGCCACACCAAAAGGAAGGTGCACAGTAGCTTCCCAGTGAAGCCACGGACCCTACTGACCCAGACTGTTCATCCCCATCTTGCTATGGGGACAGCACAACCCAGAGGCCCAGCTCGTAAGAGGAACACTCATGCTTTTACCAAGTAACTGGTAAAGAAACTCCAGCGCAGGACGAGACAGCCAGTCATCTTGGAGCAACACACTTACAGGAGCCTTTATTTCCTTCTGCTTATTTTGGTTTTTTGTACTTTAAATGTGTGATGCTAGTTTTATGGTTAAAACACCACAATAGTAATCATTTTTAAAAGAATGGCATTCAAACAGCAAACTATTTAAAATATAATGTCGAACATCTAACACCTTCCCTGCTAAGCACAGAACCCAGGGGCACTTATCCACTGAGCTTCACCTCCACCCCTTGTGATATTTGATTTAGAGACAGGGTCTTGCTAAGTTGCTTAGGGCCTCACTAAGTTGCTGAGGCTGGCTCTGAACTTATGATCCTCCTGCACCACCATGCCTGACTTCCAGAAAATTTTTTAATCGGATCCCATTATGGTCAATCTAAGGCTTGTTTTTGAATTTATGTATTATTTCATTGCTTCCCTCAAATTAAGTAAAATCCTCAGCATTATGTCAGGCACAGAGCAGTTGCTGTGGATTTGCTGAATGAGTGATGGTGAGTGACAGCCTACGAAGGCCAGCTGAGACACCCAGCAGAGGGAAGGCGAATCCTCATCATGTCACAGTGGATTATTAGACAGTACTTTTGATTTTCAGTTTCAAGGGAGTGGAGGCATGGCAGGCAGAGGGACCACACAGCACCTTCCACACGGCCCCCTCTCCCCACCCCTTGCAGGCGGTTCCAAACTTACAACATAATCACAGAAGAGAATCAGCGCCCCTCTCCGCACGACTTCTCTATTGCACATTCCAAGTTGGGCTGCCGAGTCAGACTCCTCCTCCTCACCGGTTATCTGGGGACTAAGCGACTTGGTACAGGACAGACTGTGTCTCCTAGGAGGGGAGAGAGGTGTGCTGAGAGTGCACTGTGTTGGTTACCCTGATCCTCGTCTCTGACAAGTCATTCTAGACACTGAGTGAAACAGACACTTTCAGTAATCCAGACCTAGGTGACAATAAGCACCTAAGTAAAAAAGAAAGACTAAACGACACAGAGGCTTTAGCAGGCAGAAGATTAAATGCTGGACCAAAAGGCAGGACCCACCAAAAAGCTGCACATTCAGTCAGCACTTGAGCTGAAATCTCCCACCTGCCACACATACTGCTGACTGCCCGAGGGGACACCATCGGGCAGTCAGCAGTATATGTGTATTTTATTGCCCATTTCCCAACAGAACATCACTACTCTGAGTCCGTCCACAGTGCGTGTGCTAATGTGGGAACACGTTTAAAATCATTTCATTCCACTAATGGGTACTTTCACTTCACATTTATCTCTCACTACATCTTTTTCTTTCTAAACAAATGGGAATTATAAACTTGAAGCTCTTAATTCTAGCCAAAATATTTAAAACACCATGTTGGCACACTCCCAAACTGCTGCTCTGACTTCAACGCCTGACCAAGGACCACACCCTTCCCAGGGTAGCAAAAAGCCTGTGCCATGTCCTGCCGAGGCTCAGTGTGGATGGGGGTTCCATGAGGGTAAGAACATTCTGCAATATGTCAACTTTTCCTGTAAGCCCCTCAGGATTTAGAAGACAACCAGTATAAAACATTCTACAGATAAAAAAATTTAATGGCCACTTCAGTTTTTCCCCCCAGAAGCCACACTCAAAAGGCCATGAGATCTCCATGTCCAGGGAATTCTGTGCCAGGCTAGAGGGACAGGTGTGCATCAGCAGTCACCAGGGAAAGCAGGAGGGGGGCTACAAAAGGACAAGAGGGACCTGCTTGAAGTGACGGTTCTGCTTGTTACCTGACTACGGCTGATACAAAAGAGGGCATTTTTCTCTAAGCCACGTCAAAAAACTGTCAAATACAAAACCCACCCTTCTGCAGTGGCTCCACATGACTTAAACTCACAAGCTACAACAGCCTCCGAAGGAGAGCAGACGGCATTTGTGATTCAGACAGCTGGCAGCAGATGCTTAGGAGGCCCAAGATCAAACAAATTTACCCCCAATCTGTAGCAGTGCAAGTCCCCAAACAGTGCTGCTGGCACACGTGGGCCGCAAATCCAGGCTGACAGAACCTGAGCACTCGAGCTGGAAGTGGCCCATGTGTGGACTGTGACCCAATACCACTCCCACATGAGCCACAGTGGGGTCAGGACTCTCACAGTTCAGTCAAAAGTGAGACAGATAAAAAATAATCAAATCCATGGTGACAGAGTCCTGAAAGGAAGGTAGAGAGCAGAGCTCATGTGGGGACTTCCTGGAGCCATACTACCATGTGGCCTAAGAGCTGCACAGCAGCCCAACTGCCCAATCAAGGGAGAAGGAGGGCCAGAGAAAACCGTGTTGAAGCAACAAAATATAGTATGTCAGGATCGACAAGTCTAGCCAGCAACAAGGAAAACGGTAGAATGGGGGTTCCTGTGCATTGCCACACGCAGGACAAGTGGTACCCTTCCTGGAAAACAGTCCCCACCCAGAATGTGGGCACCAGTGACTGTCCACCTACATGCAGAAGGGCTCTACCAGTAACCATGACTGCTTCTGCTCCTAGAGTCACTGACTCAGGTTCTGCTGGGGATACATGGGGGGCTCAAACCCAGAAACAGGTCCTGCCCTGCTGGGGCTCACGGTCTAGAGGGGGATACAGATATTAACACGAACACAGGTCTAAGTATAGCCCTGACACTTCCACAGGAGGGGCACAGGCTGGCATGAGAGCAGACAGAGACCTAACTCAATAAAGAGAAGCCAGGGCAGGGTGCCCTAGGAAGGCATGCTGGGCTAAGAACCCAGCAGTGACAGCTTTGCTGTCATACTGAAGGGACAATCTGTCTGCTGGGAGCCATCAGCCAAGTAGGTATGACAATCTCCTTGCCAGCTTACTCCCATGCTGTCTAGTGGAAGGACTTCTGAAAGGTGACCTTGCTCAAGGACCAGGGCGGTTTAGCATAATAGGAGATTAGGGTGTTCCCCCTTTAGAATAGGGCGTATCCTGCTGCTGAGTTCCTCTTGAGTTCTTAGGGTCAGATAGTATTTTTGGGAGACAGAAGCCCATGCGGAGTGGATTTGGGCAGAGTAGTGGATTTGGGCAGAAGTGGATTTGGGCAGAGAACGTGGATTCCCCCAGAACGTGTTTGTAGACAGGCCGGTGTGAGTTCGGGAATAAAGAATTGCTGTTTGAATCTACAAGCTGTGTGGAGACTCGTGATTTGTGCCCAGCCAGAGACTGCGGCATCTGTCTTTATTAGTATCTGGAGGGCAAGGGACAAAAAATCGTAAAATTCAACTCTAAAACACTAGCAATAAGTAAGCACAATCAACTAACATTTGTGCCTAGACCCACCTAGTCTTGCCATCTCAAAGACGACCCTCTTCTATGGGCTCAAACCTGTCACCCTGGATCACCCATGCCACTGCTTTTCTCACTGGAAGTCCTCTCTGGTGACACTGCTGCTCGTGGCTCTGCTCCCCTCTAAAGCAAGCCAGAGAGCTGCCTACCATTGCTAAGGGGTCCCTTCTCTCATCATCTTCTCTCCTCAATTTTTATTTTGAAAACTTTGAACCAACAGAAAAGTTGGAAGGAGCCACTGAACAGTCACATGCTCTTCCTTTAACGAGAGGCAGCACAGAGTTCATGAGCATGCTCTCACACGTGTGCTGAGCCGACCTCACCACACCACACCACACCACAGCCCACACAAGTGCCACACCTGCTCCCAGGAGATCCACACACTGCACACCCAGGCCACGTGAGAGCAAGTGTCCTTCAGGACAGGCCACACTGAACCCCTGAGCAGATGCCTCCTGAGAGCACCTCCCAGCCTTGCCTTCACATTTCTAACTGCCCAGCAATGTCCTTTCTGGCTGACTGGGACCCAGGGACCACAACATCACCTGCATCTTAAAAGGGCACTGGCTTGTCCTGCCTGTTCCTTTCTACCTAATGTGGCAATGGGTCTCAGGAGCCCTAGTGGAAGGGGTAGAAGGGGTGCCTGCTCACCATCAGCTAGGTTCAGGTTGCCATCTCCTCTGAACAAACTACACTGTGCTTCCTGCCCCATCTGCTGACCACCAATGGGGAGAAGCAGGGCTGGACGGGCTGTGGACACCTCACTTTCTTCCTACCTCCCTCAAACCCACCCCACCTCACCCACAGCTGACCCAGGCTCTGCCCCTCCATCTCGCCCAGTACGCCTCAATCCTGGGTGTTCCTACTGGGTTCTCCTGAGAATCTGTTAAAAGGCTCTTGGGGCCCTGGTCATTGGGCCTGGTGGAGAGAGGTGTCTGAGGACAGCACTGTCGTGTCGTCGAGGCACCCCTCCTGCTCAGCGGGTCCAGGGATCGGCAGCACTGCACTGTCAGAAGTCTGGCGGAAACAGATTCCCAGGCCTTGGCCAGTTACTGCCTCTTAGTGTTCAGTTACTGCGGCAGGTCTAAGACATCCTTCCAACATTTCAGATGCTGTCATGGGTCTGTCTCCCCCGCTGAGTGATGAGCACGGGGGTGGGAAGCGGCGTCTCTTTTTCCTATGCAGACCCCACGACACAGACAGAACAGAGGGGCCATCAAGCCTCTCAACAGGGAGGCCGAGCTGGAGGGCCTGGATGGCAGCCCGGGCCTCCAAGCCAGGCAGACGACCACACTTGCACTCTTCCTGCGTCTTATAGAGACTGTGCTGAGGACTCAGCAGGGCTCACAGCTTTATGTCCAAGCATGTTCAGATGTGTGAGGGAGGAAGCACCTGGACACTGAGGCTTAAAGCTGAACACTTTTTGCAAAAAGAGGCCACCCACAATCAGAAACTTAGTTTTCTTGAATGATAAAAAAAAGAATAATAATAAGGTATTTCCAAATAGCTTTGAAATTTGCTAAATAATTACTTCATTATCTAAGAATAAGCAGAACCACATTTAACTCACAATGAAGTTAAGACATTGCAACATGCCTGGTTATGGAACCAATTCGAGTGACAGGACCTAGCAGGAGGGACACTGCCTGGCAAGAGCAACCTGGCAGATGGCACAGTGTTGGAGAGCTTGTCAAAGAAAACCATGGGCTGGGGCTGGGGCTGGGGCTCAGGGCAGAGCACTTGCCTAGCATGTGTTGGGCACTGGGTCCAATCCTCAGCACCACATAAAAAAATAAACACACAAACAAAATAAAGGCATGCTGTTCATCTACAAGTACAAAAATTTAAAAGAAGAAGAAAACTATACTGAAAAAGCAGTTGCTACTCTGAACACCTGTGGTCAGCACATTCCCACAACACAGAGCCTGCAAGGAAAGACCAGCCTGCGGCCAAAAGCCCTCAGAGCCTCACAGAGCATGGACATGAAAGCGCCTCTGCCGCGGCTGCAGCCAAGCCTCGGACAGCGCAGTACCCACCAGTATCAGGCCACACCCTAAGCTCAGGGACATGCACCTACTTGGGTGTCTGCTGCACTTCTGCCCACCAGCGGTGGTCTGTGTGATTGACGAGCAACAGGATCTGACACCAGAGCAACACCAGGGCTGGGTGCGTGGGCACCATGGAGCGCACACACCCGTTCAGGCCCTCCAGGCTGTAGAAACTGCCCTCACAGCCGTCACTGGTGAAGAGTCTTGTGGCAGCAGCTGTGATTCGCCGGAACATTCCTAGAACCAAACATAATACAACTGATTACAGAGAAACATCTTTGATGTTCATCGTAGTCCAACACTGGGTAGCTATGTGAAGACTTTGCATAAAAAAGATAGTCACACAACCCTTTCCTTGACACTTGACACTTAGAAAACTGTCACTTTTCTAAGCAGAAATAGATACTGTGCTCATTTACTGGGTTGGCCCACAAATGTCCATACTTCCCCACTGCCTGCCCCCCCGGGGGCACCACCAGGTTCTCCAGCAGCTCAAGGCAGGTGCTACAAGGTCTGGACGCAACTGTGCAGAAGGAGGTGCCAATGGTACCTCAGCTCCTTGAACTCAGGTCATTTGGGGTCTCCACACACTAGGCCCCTGACATATGGGTGGGGACCCACTCCTGCTCACTGGCTTATTGAGAACTTAGGAAACAAACACCACAAGAGGCCAGGCAGGGCAACATGACAAGCTCTGAGAGAGAGCAGACGGGCCCCCCAGCACCCCCAGGCTCCCGTGTGCTCCTCACAGGCCACCAATGGCTGGGAGCCAGGCAGTAGCCTCCGTGCTGACCCAAGAATACCCAGGGACTGAACATGCCAAGTCACCAGTCCCACGCCCTCCACACTGCACACAAGCACAGACCCCGGGAGGCCTGGCAGGAAGCACTAGCCTCACAACCCCTCCTTCGGCTGAACACTGGAGTCAGCTCACCTTGCACGGCCTCACAGGGGCCAGCCCTCCCAAGGATGGACACACACGCAGGGCAAAGCACAGTGGGGAGAGGATGTGAGGTGACATCAGAAAACTAAAAGGAGAGAGGTCAGGGTTTCGCTCTCCCCCATGGCTGGGTCTCCGGCATCATGGATGGAATCAGAATCTTATTTTCAATTCCAACACATCCCAAATGTGAAAAGGCCCTGAAACAGGCAAAGACTAGAGCCTTCTGTTACTTCATGACCCACCAAAACCACACCTGAGACAAAGCAGCAGTACAACACAGGAGGCCCTGTGCTCGCCTGGTCACAGCCCCTCAAGGAGTCCAGACTTCTCCGCACTGCTTCTCAATCAGCACTGCCCACTCCGTTGTGCCTAGGCCTGGCCCCATCCCTCCCTGTGGCCCTCCATCACCGCATGGGACACAAGAGACAAGAAGCACGGGCCCAGGGCACAGAGCATAGAACAAAGGCCAAGAGTGGACGACAGCAGGTTAGAGCTGTGCTCAGAGACTGGGCATCAGTGCAGGCTCCACCACTCTCTCCTTGGGTGGACTGGGGCCTTGGCCTCCTCACGTGACAGAGGGACTGGAGAGCAAAACCTGAGCTCAGGGCTTGGCCTGGAGCCTGCAGGGGCTGCAGGGCTGTTGCTGCTGCCCATACTGCTGAGCACGGTCAGAAGAGCTCAGATGAAGAGGAGATGGACTGTACAGGGGCAGGGCCCCCATGCCACAAAGGAAGGTGGTGAGACGGGGCTCACAAGGCAGGGGAAGGAGCTGCCGCTAAAGCTGGGGTTCTGGAAGATCCTCCTGTTAAATGTGGAGCTAGTGAACAGGGAGAAGAGGCCTTGGAGAAGGTAGCTATGCTAGTGTTGTGTTCAAGGCTAAGCAGATCAAGCCCCACGTCTGCAAGGGGGATGGAAAAGAGAATGAGACAGGCAGGTGACTGGACCACACGGACAGGGACAGAATCACCCATGCATGCAATAACCTGTCACACATCAAGGGACAGAGGCAGGAAGCAGAGAAGGGAGAACAAGGCAACATGAGCGACTGAGAAGACAAGAGAGGAAGCTGATGATGGGAAGCCTTAGAAGGAAGAGGGGGCTCCAGAGTCCCTGAGGACTCAGGAAGAGACACTGCTTTTCTGCTTAAGAGGGCAAGAGAGCCAGGCATGATGGCACATGCTTATAATCCCAATAGTTCAGGAGGATGAGGAAGAAGGATCACAAATTTGAGGTCAGCTTCAGCAAATTAGTGAAGCCCTAAGCAACTTAGTGAGACCCTGTCTCAAAATAAAAAGGGCTGGGGATGTTGCTCAGCAGAACAGCAACCCAGGGTTTCATCCTCAGTACCAACTCTCTCTCTCTCAGAAATTAAAAATAAAAAAGAGGGCAAGGGACACTCCTGTGGACAGGAACCAAGAGGGAAACGACTGTGCAGAACAGTCAGAAAAAACTTCTGAGACCTTTTCCCCCTCCTTTTTTTGGAAGTTGTACAGTGAAAATATGGGGAGACCAGCAATTGAGAAAACAATGGCAAGAAGGACCCCTTGTTCGTAGTGTGAACCTGGGCTGTCTGAGCCAGCAGGAGAGGAGGCAGAGAGCCCACCTTCCTGGGTTTGCTGCAACGAGTACACAATGGCCACCTAATGAGCACATAAAGGAAAACTCAAGACAGAACAGAGGGTGTGAAGATGAGGAAGCAGACACATGAGGTCGAGGAAGAAGGCAGGAGAACAGGGAGAAGGGCAGTGGCTTGAGGCAGAGAAGAGGAAGACTGGACACTCACTCGCCAGGAGGATCTCTTTCCTCTCTGCAAAAAGTGGGCTGACTGCTGGGAAGTGAGGTCTGAAGAATACACAGGACGTGCCAGGAGGACAGACTCCTGGAAAGCTCCACCTGAAGTGCCCACTGACTGTTGTGACACTGCCCTGTCCCCTCCCCTCCCCAGAGTTTCCCCGACTTCCTCACCAGCTGCTGGCCTGGGGCTGTGGCTCAGCGGTAGAGCACTCACCTCACACATGCGAGACCCTGGGTTCCATCCTCAGAGCCATGTAAAAATAAATAAGTGAAATAAAGGTGTTGTGTCCAACTACAACTAAAAAATAAATATTAAAAAAAAGAAAAAGACAAAGACAAAGAAACAAGTTGCTTCCATCTGGTAACTGCCCACCAGGCTGGGAAGCAGTACCCAGGCAAGAAGACATTTCCCCAGTCTCCTTGTAGGGCATGGGGACATGACCAGCCACTGCCAGAGCAACAGAAGCAAAAGGGACACAGACACAGGTCACTTTTGGTCTACGGTGATAAGGCCCTCTCCACCTCCCATCAGGCAGAGTGCTGCAGCCCGGGAAGAGCAGAGCCACAGGCAGCAGCCTGGGCACCTGAATCCCCTCACGGAGGAAGAGCTGTGTGCCCAGTAGACTCTCAGCCTTCGACTGTGTGAGCCACTGGATGGTGATGTGTACTCCACCACTGAGGACGGGCTTCCCAGAGGAGCCTCCCTTCCTGGTGCTGGGAGCAGTAGTGACCAGCTGTCTGAGACAGAGAAGAGGGCAGGGCCTGTGGACGGAGGAGCTGGTGCAGGGCAGGTGAGGGAAACTGGGAGGGACCCAGGAGAAGAGAAAAAGGCTAAGGGCACCGAGGCAGCACAGGGCAGAGAGCAGTTGGTGGCACTGCACAGTTTCCCTAGCCCTGTGCTGGGAGCTAACAGAAGACACTAGGAGCATAATGGAGGCAGTAGTTGGAGATGATGCTGTCATCAAGGCTGGGGGACGAGGAGGTTTGCAGAGCTCAGGCAGAGTCTTGGGTTTATACCCTGGCTCCTGCTTAGGACTCTGAGGCTGCTTCTTTAGTTATAATATGGTCACAATGGTATTGTCTCATCTAGCTGCAAGTGTGAGCTGCTGCGCTGACCATCACCAACCATGCAGCAGCCTGTCCTAATGCAAAGGACAATGAAGTCATTCTTGGGTTTTCATTCTTGGCTTTACAAAAGCCTGTTGGAACCTAAGTTCCCTCCTTATCAGTAGAAAGTGGAAATATTTCAGAAATGTCGTAAGGATCCTGTGTGATGAGGCAAGTAAATGGTACTACATTCACGAGAGAGCTCACTGCTCCTGGTACTACTGACACGGATCCCGGGCTACTAAACCGCACAGCCAGCCCACCAATCCCTGCTAAGAAGCAGAGCAAGTGGCCTGGGCAGGCTGCAGCATGGGCAGCAAGCTCGGGCCACACCCCCACAGAACATGCCACACTAATGTTCCCTGAGGCACAGCCAGCCAGGCTTGAGGCAACCCAGGCACCCTGACCTGTCATCCTGAGGCAGCCCCTCCTCCCCATGGTCCCTCCAGGATCTGACAACCTCAACCTCCATGGGAAGCTGGGACTGTAGCCAGCAGAAAGGAAGTGGAAGTGGGGCAGACCTGAGTGGAAGTGCAGACTCAAGGGCTAATCAACAGCATCAGTAACTTTCTAAAACCTGACTAGCATGAATTTTATTCCAAACCGTGTAGCATAAGTTTGGACCAACAGCACTGACCACGTGCTACATGAACCCCTAGACCAGCACTCTCAAGTAGCAACCCATTAGGTCCCTCTCGCCCTGCAGGAGTTCTGATTCTGTTCACATTTGAATAAACCCTACTCTCTCACTCATCCTTGTCTGTGGATTTCATTCTTTGAAACTGGGAAACAAAAACCCAGAAAGAAGAAACTGGCAGTGAGCTGCAGAAGTGTGCTGCAGCACTGGAGGGGTGGCCTGCCACTAAGAGCTGCAACATGCACTCAGTGGAGCGGGGAAGAGATGGCTTCCTCGGTGCAGAGCCCTGCCGCTTGAGCAGAACCCACCCACCAGCAGCAGTGGAGAAACTCAGTTTCACTATGAACTCTATCAGCCCTCATCCTTGCCCGAGCATGATAGAAAGCACCATCTTCTCTTTCTTCCAATTACCCCCACTTGGCTATAGAATAGAAATACTGGCTCTTTTGAAAGCAGCAAAGGCGAGCTCCCACCCACCTGCCCACCTTTGCCCAGAGGGAAGTGGGCATGCAGCACCCACATTCTGCCCCTTCTGCTCAGCAGGTCTCCAGTGCCCACTGCCTGGACTCAAACAGGAGGGAGGCATCAATTTCTGTTGCTCCTGACTGGATGAGTGTTTAGATGGTATATGGGGAAGGGACAGAGATACTGACTTAGAATTCATGGGTGGCAACGCTAGGAAGCTTTATGAGGCCACAAGCCAGACAGCTTTAATCCAACCACACAGACAACAGTCAAAACAGGTACAGTGTCCCTTAGCACCTGCAGGGATTGCTTCCAGGACTCCCCCCATCAACACCATGTTTATCAAAACCTGTAGACCCTTAAGATTCTAGTATAAAATGGTGTGGAATTTTCCTAACATCCTCCCACACATTTTAAACCATAATTTATGGAATAGTATAATAAGAAAAGTTTGTACACAGCACAGATGAAAATTTTTCTTCAAGTATTTTCCATGGCAGTTGGTTGAACCTGTGGGTACAGAACTGTGGACAAGCGGGCTGAATGAACCCCACCCCATGCCTTGGGTCCCACCTTCTGTTTCTAAATTGGTGTATCCTGAGGCTAAAGAGAAGAATATTGGTTACTTCCTTTTTTTTTTAAACCAGAGAACAGTATCTTCCTTGGCTATTCTTATGATACTGGACTGAATCTGAAATAAGTAAACAACTTTGGGATAAATCCCTCCTCCTCCAGCAAGAAGGATAGCAGAAAACTAGTGGTCAGAGCTACTCTTCAAACTAGTTCCTCTTTTAAGAAATAATGACTGAATCACTGGATTGGACAGGACAGAGCTGGGAGAAGAAAGAGGGAAGGGAATGGAAAAGACAGTTGAAGAAACTGGACATCACTTTCCTATGTTCATATGTGACCAGTGTAATCCCACATCACGAACAAACACAAAAATGGGAAGTCATGCTCCATGTATGTAAGATATGCCAAAATACATTCTATTACCATGTATAACTAAAGAGAACAAATGAAAAATTTTAAAAAATAACAAAACCCTGAAATAACAAATTTAAGGTATCAATTTTCAGTGAATGGGTGGAATACAGTGCCTTTTTAAAAGCAATGCACAACCATGAATCCCATTTTATATGCTAAGTGCTCCACGTTTTTATTAAAGTAAAAGATGATTTATTTCAGCCCCACCTCTCCGTCAACCAAATACAGCAAGTATGCCACCTGGTGTCTTTAAGAGAAATGCAATCATACTAACAAGGAGAGAGGAAACATTTATACACACACGCACCTTATTTGTAAATGGTGGACCAATTAAGTAGTATACAAAGAAACTCGAGCGAGGCCAGGCACTCTAACCAAGCCGGAGCTCATCCCAGAGAGCATTCTCAGAACTCCTGTGCTGTCTAAGGGAGAGCTATTTAAATTCAAGTCAATTAAAATTAAATAAAACTTAAAAATACATGCCTCCGGCACATGAGCTGCATCTTGGGTGCCCAATAACACTAATGTAGTCATGACACATTCATTTTCGCTAGAGAGTTCTACTGGACAATACTGCAACATACAGTAAAACCCACCCTCTAAGGAATGCCATCTGACCCTTCATGTAGCCCAGGCTGGCTGGAGTACCCAGAGGTTCATTGTCATCCACACAAGTCACACAGGGCCAGTCACATGAATAATTCAGGGGCTAAAACCACAAGAGCAGAGACCATGCTTCTGCACATCGAAGGAGTCCGTCCACTGGAAGACAAAAGTCCACACAGAAGCAGAGCTGTAGACACCACACAGACCACAGGTGAGACCACCAGATACAGGGCTCTGTCTGTGTGTGCCAGGCACTCAAGCCCGTAAGCTCCATTCCTTGCTCTGCTTTGGGCTGGAGTCTTACCCCTAAAACTGAAAGACTGCTGAATACAGAAACCACACCATGCTCTGTTGTGATTTTTAGACTTCAAACAACCTTGGACGTTAACCTGTTAACTCTACCTTGATAACGAGGAAACTCAGCACCTGTGTGCTGCCTCCTACCAATCCTGAGTTGTATTTTCAGATCTATTTGGATTCCTTTGTAGTCTATTTTCTGTTCTGTCAACTCTGGACATTATCACATAGCCCAATGATGCAAGATGAGACTATTAGTGCCCCTTCCACCCCCACCTCTTTTTCTACCACTCATTTCTCCAATTAACTTGTTTAATTTTCTTCTTATATTTGTCAGAACTAATGGAGATGGGAAGTAGAATGGGAGCTTCTGGACGCTGCAAGACGACGGGAGCTACATTATTTAAGAGTGGGGGGCTTCGGTTTCACAGAATGAGAAGAGTCACTGAGATGGATGGTGGAGATGGTTGTATAATATTGTGAAGGTATTCAATACCAGCTTTATGTACTTAGAAATGGTTTAAGAACAGTTTGTTAAAAATGGGGAAGTCACCTAAGGGTGCTCACTCTGTCCTTAAGTAATAAAGTCTTTAGTGT
Organism: Callospermophilus lateralis; assembly: GCF_048772815.1. NCBI lineage: Eukaryota > Metazoa > Chordata > Mammalia > Rodentia > Sciuridae > Callospermophilus > Callospermophilus lateralis. Next base: position 2,559,548 of record NC_135312.1, on the reverse strand, counting down.
TTTACTCAAATGTTGACTGCACAAATGAAAGTCATAATGACCTTTACACTATGGCTATGGAATAAAGTTCCCAACAGAGCCAAGAAGTCCAGGGCTGCCACTTTCCATGAGCCCTGGCCACTGAGAGGAGAATCATGTGTGGAATTTATGGTTTCCACCACGCCAATGTTGTGAAGCATGTTACATCCTGGGTAGCTTCCTCTTTGCTCCTCCTCCTCTTTGTCCTTGTGCTGTGCCAGTCATCCAGCTTCCAACAACTCCATCTGAAGCAGGCTGGTGTCTTGCAACCCTCCTTGACTCCACTCTGGCCTGGATGATCCTAGTTTGCTGCAAGGAGGGCACCCTGTGATTTACTCTCTTGGGTTCACTCTCATTTTTAATTCACAATCATTTGTAAAGGTGAAAACACCTTAAAATAGCAGGAGGCTCTTAGGTGACTTCCCATTTTTAACAAAATGTTCTTAAACCATTTCTAAGTACATAAAGCTGGTATCGAATACCTTCGCAATATTATCTCCACCATCCATCTCCGTGACTCTTCTCATTCTGTGAAACCGAAGGCCCCCACTCTAATTACGCAGCTCTCATCGCCCTGCAGCGAGCGTCCAGAAGCTCCCATTCTACTTCCCATCTCTGAGTCTGGCTCCTCTGAATAGCTCATGTAACTGGAACCACACTAGTCCTTTTGAGTCTGGTTTAGTTTATCAGTACAATAGCCAGCCTACCAAAGGACAAGAGCTGCTTGCACACTTGAGCTCCTGTGAATGACAAACAACTATTACAAACATCAGCGCACACACACACACCTTCTAACCACTCTGCTTTCCATTCTCTGGGGCCACTACCCAAGGGTGAACACACAGTAACAGGTCTATTCTTACCACCAACAAAGCATTTTTCCAAGGCATCCACTGGGCAGCATGGTCCCTGTACCCCAGAGTACAGTGTGCAGGAGAGCACATAGTCACACAGCACCAAGACCTCTGGGATTCACCTACCAGACTTGAAGATGTGGATCAGACACATCAGCAGTGTGCCTAATTCTTGACAATAGAAAGTGTGCTGCTGTTCACTCATTTCCACTTTGGGCTGTTTTGTAACAATGTCCTCTAAGAGAATACCAACCAGTTGTAACAGAAACCTTCAGAGAAAGGGAAAAGGAGGACAGTGAATCAGGTGACTATCCATGGAGCACTCAAGTCAAATACATGAAATAATACAATAATGCAGGTGAAGTAAAGATGCAGGTACAGTACCCTGAACAAAGTGCATGTGAAAAGTTTAATATCACTGCTGCAGATTAAGTCACTCTGCCTCTCCGCAGACCACCTTCCTCACTTATAAAATGGCAGTGATCATACCATTTTCAAAGGACTGTCAGGATAAAATGATGTATTTTTTAAAACCTTTCTAAACTATCAAGTGCTACCAAATTAAAGCTCATAATCCATGTCAAGAATAAAATACATCATCTGTTTTATCACTTGCTTCAGTTTAACAGCAGGAGAGCTGCCTGTTGAAGCTGTGAATAAACGGGTGCTGCATAGGTTTCCAGGGGTGGCCTCCACAAGCAACCCTGGGTGTTTCCACTCGTCTCAGCCTCTGGAGACACAGGAGGCAAGGAGGAGACATCTGCAGGGGCAACTGGACTTAGTGAGCACTCTGAGTGAGGGGGGATGCTTGTCCACACATCAGCGTGAACAGCCACCGGAACTGTGCCCACTGCCCCAGAGGAGGGAAGGGAGGACCACACTGCAGGAACACAGTGGTGTGGTCCCACGCAGGGTGAGTCCCCATTCCCAAGAGCGAGAACTGCAGCACACAGTGAGACTAAACACAAGACCAACTTAGAGGAGTTTCCTTAGGTTATTAATTTTTCTGCAGACAATACAGCCCCTACTACCTAAGCTCCTCTGTGTGGCCACTGCTGCAGAGTTGCTAAAGAGCACAAAGACAACACGACAAAACCTTAAGAGATGTGCAAAGCAAGGGCCACACCAAGGCAAACTGGATTCCAAACACAGACACACTGCTGGATGGGGATACAGTTCACAGAGCACAGGAGACTAGCAACTTTTCCAGGTGTACTGATCATGAGGCAGCAGCACATGGCTTCCCAGAGGACAAGGGTCACGCACTGGTTCAGAAAGAGAGCATACCTTGAGAATGTTTCTTCTGGCAAATGTTTCATTTGCTTCCCTTCACTGTGTTCCTCTGGTGTTGAAGTACTGTCCCCATCTCTTAATCTGTTAATCACTGGACAGGAGATTAGAAATGGAGAGAAGGAGAGCTCCTGAATACGAGAAAGAACAATGTCTTCTGTTGACTGGGAAATCAGAACTCTCAGAATGGCCAGGATTCCAGATATCCAAAGTTGGACAGTGCTCACAGCCGCCTAAAAGAGAGGATAAATAAACTGTAGCTAGAGAAAGAAAGAGCAAAGAAAAGATTTCCCTGATTGCCCATTTCATGAAAGAAAATCACCCCGTTTTTACTCCATCAACAAATCCCCACCCCACTGGTTCTCCCAGCATGGTCGCAGAGCAGCCATATCAGTGTCAGCCAGGACCTGGCAAAGATGGAAATCAAGCTCTGCCCCCCTGCCCACAGCAGGTCTGTGCTTGGCCCTGCCCTGCAGGTGGATCAGGCAACTTACCATTGTGCTTGGAGTGACAAACATGCTCCGGAGAAGCATGTCCACAGGGCGAAGGGAGGAAGGGGCCAAAATCTCAAATACAGTATTTAACACCCCAAGGGCTTCATGAGAGTCGATGTGCATCTGTGGAATTAAACAGCATGGACATTTCCACATAAGCCGACAGAGACGCAGCTCCGCATGCATCAGGTCCTGGCTCTCCAGGGCACGTCTTCCTCATCATCTGCCATTACCACCCTTCTGTCACAGCACTGGAAGATCAGCAGTGAAGCAAGCATGCTCCCAGGACAGCACTGTGTTTTTCTCCACAGTAAAAACATTACTTAGATTTTTCTAGGTAAGTGATATCTGCTTCTTGTAAAAGGACCAAGTGTACAAAAGCATGAAAAGAGCCACCTGGAACCCACCACCCAGATGCAACTGGCCTCGGCGTTTGTGAACCAGGCTCCTGTGCATCCCTTCACAGAGGGGGAAGCACACGACATGCTGCTCCTGCTCTCTCCTGGCTCTGCTTGTGCCTTGCCCCACTCTGCCAGTCGGTAACATGCTGACACATGCTGGGTAGCTGCCACCCCCAACTTTTAAAATTTTTGTAGTTGGACACAATATCTTTATTTTATTTTTATGTGGTGCTGAGGATCAAACCCAGTGCCTTGCACGTGCTGGGCGAGCGCTCTACCGCTGGGCCACAGCCCAGCCCCATGGCATCTTAACTTATGCCATGCTCCTGAACCAAACGGCTGCCCACTGGGGAGGTGGCTGTTTGCTCTGAGAAACCATGACAAGCATGTGTCTGTTTTGCTCACTCTACCATACAATGAAGAACACCCAAGGCAACGGCTTATAAAAACCAACACTTTAATTTTTTTAAAAGTTTTTAGAAAATTTTCAGTTGTGGATGGACACAATACCTTTATTTATTTATTTATTTTTAGATGGTGCTAAGGATCAAACCCAGTGTCTCACATGTGCGAAGCATGCACTCTACCACTGAGCCACAACCCCAGCTCCGAACATCATTTTTAATGGATGCAAAATGCTCCAATCATGTCTGTGCCACAACTTATTCAATCAGGCCCTACTGCTGGACTCTGCTTCCCATTTTTATTAGTACTAAGGTGTACACACCTCAACAACTGCAAAGAGATGGGGTACTTGACTCCTGTAGCACTGAGCCACATTCTAGGATAAGGAAACTGAAGAACTTCTGAGCTCCACACCTACCCAAGTTTGGGCCTGCGCAGGTGCCACCACCTCTGCCTGCCCTCTCATTACCCTGTAAGGGCACCCCACACCCACAGCAAAAGACTACCTGCCACTTACAGAGCTGAGCCTGACCCTACCTTCCGCTGAAGGACACTATGATGGCAACTTTCCATCTGCCCCCCACATGACTTCTCTATTTGCTTGTTTCTGTGAACACCATCTCCTACTGACCCCTCTCCTCCTGTGGTGCTACACCACTTTCGGTTCCCTCTTTCAAATATCTTTCCAATTTCTTTCTTCCTTCTTTTCAGAACAGACTCCTGTCACAATTTGGCTCTAACCACTCCTCCAAGATTGCTTGCCAGTGCCCTCGGTGCTGCCATCCCAGCTGAGTTCTCAGGGCACCCACAGCTGACCTCTGCCTCCCCCATGAAATGCTCCCCACCCCCGCCTCCGTGAAATGCTTTTTTAAACCTGGCTTTATTAACACCACACCTGCCTGCCTCCCCACCTGGCAGTGGCTGTCCCTTCCTGTCCCCCAACAGCATCTCCACACATCCCTGACCTCTGAGCTAGACTCAGTGGTCTGGGCACTGGGGCATCTCCGCCCCTCCACTTGGGCTCAGTTCACTGTGACCTCAGGCAGTCTCAGATGTTACCGACTGGCTTTCTCTCAACAGCTCTAGACTCTCTTTCAAACAACACTTTCACCCCACCAGGTGCCCAGCAGGCGCTACCGCTGACCACTTCCATGCAAGGTTCTGATCTCCCAGAGCCACTGTCCCCACTCTGTCTCACCTGTGGTAGCACCTTGCTGCCCTGAAACCTTTCTTCCACAAGTCCCAGGGACAAGCCACAAGCACACCCTGCTGGTTCTACTTGCACACTCTGAGCATAGGTACCACTGCACTACGAGGCCTCATTCGAGCCTCCTGCTCAGCTCTCATCTCCCCTTGAGTCTAATCTGGGCAAACTCAAATCACCACACTGCTCCTTTGTACCAAGCCCTCTAAAGGGTTCCCAAAGTCTACTACACTGGCCTTCCCACCAGGCCCTGCTGCCCGTCCTTCTTCCTGTGGCTGCTCCAGCAGGCCAGCCTGCTGTACCCTAACAGGCATGTTCCCACCTCAGGGCTTTGCACTGCTGTGTGCTCTGTTTAAAACACTCCTTCGCAGGCCTCTGCTAGAATCACCCCTTCCTTCCTGCACGTGTACTCAAATATCCCCTGGTAAGCTTTCCCACGTAACTTGTTCACTGACGTACCTACTGAAGGTGTCTGACCTGCAATATTGCCCAGCAAGACTTCTGAATGCAGCTGCACGTGTGCAAGCTACCACAGGTAGTGTCAGTGTCACAGAAAGCAGAAGAGAAACCAGGCATTGACTATGCACTCAGGCCTTCTATTTCGGTCTTCCTCAAACTGTGCACACAGGTAAAAGAGAACGAGACAGAGCAACCAGAGCAGTGCTCGGAAAGGATCTACATATGGGTTTGGAGTCCCTCACCACTTTAACCTGTCTGCTGATCCCACCAGAAGCCAAGACTCTTACAGAAGCCAAGAGTCCTCCTCCTACTGACCAACTGATCTTGGAATAACAGGCCCATCAAGAAATCAGAATGAGGTAAAGTTAGGAAGATAGCAACTATCCATGGAGTCAGTCTGTTTTTATCAAATGCCCAAACTATGAGCAGCTACTTGCTACTCAAGAGCACTTGTTCTGTGTGGATGAACAAAGTGACGAACACCCATCTGCTGACCCCACTCAAAACTCAGCGTGAGCAAAGTGTGGTGGTGCACATCTGTAGTCCCAGCTACTCAGAAGACTGGGTAGGAGGATTGCAAGTTCAAGGCCAGCTTCAGCAACTCAGCAAGACCCTGTCTCAAAATAAAAAATAAAAAATGCTGGGGATGGAGTTCAGCTGAAGAGCAAGCCTGGGTTCAGTCCCTAGCGCCACAAAACAAAACCAGAGCCCAAATTGCAGGTCAGTGCTCTGCCAGGCAGCTATGGGACCTTCTGGTGGGATGATCCACAGCAGTCCCTGCAGCCCTCCCCCCGTCGCAAAGGTGCTGCTGCAAGGGGTACAAGGCTCACTGTGCCTGGACACCAAGGGCTGTGGGCTCCACCTAACGTGGCACATCAGACCCTTCCTTTCACTGCACTTGTGCAAACAACCAGTCAGTCACACCATTTGACCGCAGGAATTCTGACTAAATGATGGATAACCACATTACTTTATAAGAGATAAAGTGGTAATCCCAAAAAGCTAAAGAACAAACATAGGAGACAGTATTTAAAAAAAAAGAAACCTAGTTTTGGTCAGACCTGTCCCAAGCCCAGCCCCAGCACTTTTAGCTGTGTGATGTTGGAAAGTCTCAACAACCCCTCTGAGCCCTGGTTTCCCCACTTATAAAGTGGGTAGTCAATCACAACCCGAGAGGGTCACTGTGGAAAGAAGTCATGCCCTGTGACAAGCACTGATGACTCTACCAAAGCACGACTCCACCACGATCTGAGGGGAAGCCGATCCCATCCAACCCCCTTCCACAAGGATCTCAGTCTACTTCACACAGGAGGAGAGCGCTGCGCAGCAGCAAGCTGGGTAGTGGTGACTGACCTGCTGCTTGGCCAACATGGGCAGGATGATGTCCGCCACCTGCCGTGACAGCCGTTTCCACTTGTCCTCGTTCTCCTTGTGGCACTGCTGCAGGACAAGGATGAACATCTCCAGCACCTGCAAGAGCGTGCGCGGTCAGCAAGCCTCACAGCTCGGCACCTTATTTTTACTTGTTCATCCCCCACCTGGTACTGGTTTAGTTGGACAAGTCCAGGATCCAAGCAGATGGGTCCTTGATTAAGGATTGAGGAAGCAGGCCCATCCTCGCCTGTGACATGTGGATGTGAGGGAACCAGAAGAAAACGCAAGGGGAGACTCAGCAGGTCCTTTCAGGGTGTGTGTGAGTCACCTGCTGCATGGATGACTCACAGGAGGTCCTATTTCTATGGAATTTATAAGATTACACACTCAGAGAAAAGGAACAAAATGAAACATCAAACTTGTATCAGCCTATGGGAAAATTCAAACACGGCCTGACCCAGCTTGCTCTGCAGGCGCCCCTACTTGTCTACACATCAAATCCACTCTGGGTTCTGCACAAGGTGATCCCTGCGTGACACCCACCTCCAAGAGTCATGGAGGGCTGAGTGAGAGTCTCCACACAGAGAGCAGGGTTCATTCTGGACAGAGACACTGACTGGTGAAGGTCTGTGATAGGCAGCACATCCCTGTCTGTGGAATGAGTTCTTCTGGGTACAGCCCTGACGTTCGCGTACAGCAAGCTGTGACAGCAGAGCTGAGGAGCTGCAGCGCACCACCTGGGCCACCACACCCACCAAGTTACTACCTGGTGCTCCCCACCAAATACGCAACCCCTGGGCAACAACTTCAAGGCTGCTAGACAGACACAGCCACCTCAGGGACATCCCTGTAAAGCCCTCCCGACCAACCATCTCCACAGCTGCCTTCTCAGGACAGCACATACGTCACCAGAACCTAACCCCTTCATGCCAGAGTGTGCTCAGTCTCTTGTGAGGCGTGCAGATGGTAAGCCCCTCTGGCGCACGGCTGCACTGCTATGCTGGCCTAGGCCAGCTGCTTGCTCTAACGCCACCCTGCAGTGTTCTCCCTTCTTATCACATGGGACTTAGCTAAGCAGGAAGTATTTTGATATCACACACAGTGATCAACACGAGTGTCCAGGACTAGGGCTGCAGCTCAGCAGCAGAGTGCTTGCCCAGCATATGCAAGGCACTGGGTTTGATTCTCAGCACCACATAGAAATAAACAAATAAAATAAAGACATACTGTCCATCTACAACTACCAAAAAAAAAAAAAAAAGCTAATTTTTATTTGTACTTGGGCTGCCTAGAAGTGTCTTGAAATTCTTGCTCTACCTTAAAGAAGACCAAAAACAGAAAATCAGTTCAATGTAAAAGACTCTCATGGGCCAGGGTTGTGGCTCAGTGGGAGAGTGCTTGCCTAGCATGCATGAGGCGCTGGGTTCAAACCCTGGATCCACATAAAAATAACAAATAAAATAAAGGTATTGTGAAAAAAAAAAAGAAAGAAAGAAAAAGACTCTTACCGGTCAAACAGCAGTATATAAAGGAAGAAAAGTCTTCAAATAATTTCAAATTTGAGATTTATATCATTTCATAGAATTCTACCATTGTGATCAACACTGTCTTGGTAAAGACACAGCCAGCCCATCCCATCTCCATCACTGGCTTCTCCCCAGGCCCAGAGAGCCCAAAGCTGGTAGGTCAACACATGCAGGACCCCACAGCACTTCCTTTCGTGGCCCCCACTCTCCCTGCACATTCCCCTTACCTGGTGGTACTGGATGAGTCTCAAGAGCATCGACACCACCACCTCCTTCTGAGTTTCAAGCTCTTTCCCAGCATCAGCTTTATTTGTTCCTCTCAACACAAAGAGGTCGTGGACTATGGGCTGCAGAGCTGGGATGGCTGTGGGCACAGAAGAGCATGCTAATAAAGCCTCCGGAGAACACTGCATTTGGTAGACAGGTCTAAACACCTTCAAAACAGTTTCGAGATATAAGTAAAACCCTAGCCTGTACTTAGTTTGTGATAGGAGATGAATTAAGCCCTGGTTTCATCAGTGAGTTGTGAAATTATTATTCTACCACTGAGGGAGACCAAGGATCTTTCTCTGAACACTGACAGTTTTGTGAAAGCTTCTGAAAAGAAAGAAAAAAAAAGGGGGGGAGGGTTCCTTTAATATAACATCATTTCTGACAAAAGAGAGCTTAAATTGAAAAGTAATTTGGAAGCAGTGGCGTGCACCTGTTATGTCAGCTACTCAGGAGGCTGAGGCAGGAAGATTTCAAGTGCGAAGCCAGCCTCAGTAATGCAGCAAGACCCTGTCTCAAAATAGAAAACACTAAAGCTCAGCAGCAGAGCACCCATGGTTCAACCTCCAGTACCAAAAAATAAAAGAGCTTTCCCAATAACCAAACTAGTAATAGCCTTGGTCTCGTGTATAATCTAGTTGATTTGCCTACAAAGATAATTAATACTTTTCCTACAGAATTGTCACAGTATCAGATGATGAGACCTTCTATGTAAACTATCTCATTAGATAAAAATTTAGTTCCCTAGTTATCTTGGGCTGAAAAAGGAACCAAACTAAATTGATTATTCTATAGAAAAAAACAAAGTAATTTATTGTAATTGGCACACAGTACACTCTTAGTAACATGCACACACACACGCACACACACACCCAAAGACATGCACACATGGACACACTTACTGACTTCCTCCAGGGAAACAAGCATCCCTGTACAAAGTACAGGTTTAAGCTGCCCACTGACTCTGATTCTCTGCCCAAAGACCCTCCAAGTCCAAGAAACTAAGAAAATATTAGTTCCCTATATCTGACATTTGAATGTTCAACTAAACCCAGTGACCCAAATGCCATGCCTTTAATAATCTGTGTTTTGCTGAGACTTGAATTGAAACCTTTGAGAAGCCATGTCCCAGCCCTTTAGCTTAATGTGGAGCCTGAGAGGGCAGCCCAGACCAGCCTCTCAGCACCGCTTGTCTGCACTCTCCTGCAGATGCTGCAGGGGGAGAATACTGGATGTGGTAACAGTATTTTGCATCTAGTGGTCTGCAAGCATCCTTAAATATATCCCATCAAAGGTCAAAAACCTACAGAGGGCTGCGGGTATGACTCAGTGATAAAGCACTTGCTTGCATGTGTGAGGCACTGGGTTCGATCCTCAGCACCACATTAAAAAACAAAAAAAAGTATTGTGTCCAATTACAATTTAAAAAATATGTAAAAAAATTTTGTTTCATATGGATAAACAGGAGCATTTACATTCAGACTGTTTTATGATCTTACTATTTCTCATGTTTACTCAACAAGTAGATTCCGGACTCCTAAGACTCAAGAATGTACCCACTCCTCTGTGGGCACTTGTCACCTGCACGTGCACGTACACACCGCCCACACGCGCTCAAACACAGGGTCCATGCAGCAGAGCTGGCATCCACACAGCTCCAAGTGGTGGAAGAAGACTAACACTGTTGGGCATGTCACGACACTTGAAGACAGGGAAAGGTGTGGCCTGTTACCATGTGTCACAGCCTTCCTGCCACTGGCCATGATGCCATCACAGAGCTGAATGATTTTAGGAATTCCAATGATCTGTTTTGAATGATAGCGTTCGTAAGACAGTAACACCAGGAAGAAAAAGATGTTTGGAATAATTGCCTCTGATTCCCTGGAAACAAAAACATCCATTTAGACATTTCTTAGCAAAATTAAGATACATGATCAATATAAACAATACAAAATAACTTAAGATTCAGCCTTGAGAGACAAGGCACACACTGAGCTAAACAGCCTCAGCAACCTTGTTGATCCTTCCCATGCACAGAGAGCTTGATGGCCAGGAGGGTAAAGCAGGAGCAGGTAGAGAGCACCTGGCAGCATGGATGACCTGGTTCTCCACCTGCCCCTTCACTCTTGAAGCACCTCAGACTTGAAGGAGGAAAAGTACTCTGCCCAAAACCATAGTCAAGGTATCACATCATAAGGACAAGACGTGGGGCTCCAGACCTCAGTGACTCTTGGAACACTCTCCTTCAACACGTTATTCAAAAGTCCACTTAAGAAGTGCTCCAGAAACTAAAGAGTTTTACTTTTCAGTGCTCATGCCCACAAACCTTAACAGGCATGGCAGGTGCGCTACAGCCTAATGCCTGGAGCAGGAAAGCTGCAGCCACTGGAGGGAGTACGCTTCCTGACACGCAGTTCGACTGCCCCAGAGATGCTGGTCTATGGTTAGAAAAGATGGGCTCCGTCAGTCAGAAATGAGCAACTGTCGCCATCATCAAACCCTTGAAATGTGAAACGAAACCAACAGCGTGTGTGATGACCAGGTACAGAACTTCTAGCAGTCATGAGAAGGTCTGTCTTAAATCTTAAGAGAAATGAAAACGCACTGCATGTTGCTCAGTCAAAGCCCAGCAGGATGTCTTACAGCACTGCAGTCCACACAGCAAGGACAGAACTCTAAATGAAAATATGCTCCTTACCTGAACTGGCCCACTTCAATGTACTCAAACTGCTTCAGGACAAATCCAATGAACACCTAAGGGCAGGAACACAGGCTTCACATCAATAACAGGATTAACATAGAAAACCATGTTATCATGTTATCTGTATAAATTCTGATGAGGCTGAAGCTGTGGCGCGGTGGTAGCGCACTTACCTGGAATGCGTGAGCACCACATATAAATAAATTTAAAAAATAAAGGTCTATCAACAACTAAAAAAATTTTTTGAACAATTTCCTGACAGCAGACAAACCTGTTCGTAACTGCAGAACATTTCCAGGAATCCCTTCAGAGACAAGCTCACTGAATGATCCAAACCTCACTGGGAAAACAAATGATGAATTCCAGGCGATGCCAACTTTACCCTAAATCACATCAGAGGACTGTGTGCTCCAGTGAATGGCAAACCCAGCAAGCAAAAGGGGTTCCCTGTAATATAACGCCCCAAATCTTCCTCTTACCCGTGCTCAACGAAGTATAGTGCAGAGCCCCAAGAGGGCAGCCCACCTGAAGAGCAGAGGTGGCGTGGGTGTCCCAGCTCTTCCGCCCTGACAGGAAGCTCCCACAGACAAGGCAGGACTCTCTGTCCTCAGAGCCCTGGACAGACACTCAGCAGCTGCTCAGGGAATCACTAAGAACTAGATTTCACAACCTTGTTCTTGTTCATGAAACTGTTCTTGTACTGAGACCTAAGTGCCGGAGGAAAGGCGCTATGTGACCAAAGCCAACAGAACAAATGGGAGTCCAGAGCTGGGGGAGAGAAAGGCAGAACTCCACCAGGGGAGGGTGGCTGACAAAGAGCTCTACTGGCATGGGGCAGTGGCAGAGGCACAGGTGAAGCGCTAAGGCAACATTTTTTGTGTACGTGCAGAGCATGGTGCTGAGAATCTGCAGGCTGTCCCTTCTCAGTGTTTAGGTATGAGAGGAAGATTTTAGAGTGACAGAAGAGAGTGACAAAAATCACTCTATTTTGAAAAGAGAATCCATATAGAATGACTACAGAAAAAAATCTGACAAGGCCGCAAAGTCCTCTGCCCAACAAGTCTGTGAAGAGGGGAGTTGTTTACTTCTTGTCTACTGAAGATTGCCCCCAAAGAAGCCACAGTCCATAAGTGCCACATGAGAACTAAGCTTCCACCTCTGCCCAGTCAGAAATGGGAAATCAGAAGGGAAGCATCAATGGCAGTCTTGGACACGCTCCAAGCAGAACACACCAAAGTGGTGCCCTGGCTTCCCTCTTCCCTGCCCTTTCGACACCTGCCACCATCCCTACCTCCCCGGTCCCCACTTCTCCCCACACAGCCTCAGTGTCGGAGGAAACTAAGTGAGGAAATGAATGAAGCTCCCCAAAGGGAATGTCCGGTGGGCCAATTTTCTCCAGGTAGCTTTAATCAAAGAAGAAGCATAAAAGCCATGCTCCAGCCTGACTCCTCTCATTAGAAACTAGCCTGGCCCAATCACGCGTGTCCTCGCTTCTCCCAGGAGCAGATCCATAAGGTGAATGGAGCAGAGAACAAGATCTAAAGATACCTATATCTAAAAGGAAATGGTGAACTATGATAATTCTACCTCAAATAATTTCCTGCCTCGCATAGGCAAGCAGGGCCCTACAACAAATCGTGATGACCTAAAGGTGATTAAACCTTAATGAAGGCACTGGCACGAGCCTTGCTTGGAAAGAGTCTGGATCATGCATCACCAAGGAACACAACTAGCCTGAGATTCATGCCCACAGAGCAGCTGCAGGCCACACAGCCCCCTTGGAGGATCTAGGCACAGGTCTCAGCTATCAGCCTGGGCAGATTATGTTCCTTTTTAAGGGGACAAGCCAACTTTTTATATTGCTTAAAACTGCAAACGATAATTGATAATTTACTGTTAAAAAGCCTCTGAAGGGCTGAGGTTGTGGCTCAGTGGTAGTACAGCAAGTGTGTGGCACCAGTTTCAATTCTCAGCACCAAATAAAAATAAATAAAATAAAGGTATTATGTCCATCTACAACTAAAAAACTACAACTGCATTTAAAAACAAAAGTCTCTGGATTTTGCAAAAATGCTCACCAAAACAATGAATCTTCATTATACCTTGTAACTGAAATTTAGGGCTATTTTGGACAGAAGGAGAGAAGGCAAATGGATGGGGAAACCTCTGGCAGATTTTTAAAGGCTAATCCTACCAGAGCTCAATGTAGACTTGGAGCAGTTGGGGCTTGTTCCCATTCTTGCTTGGCCTACCAGGGCCCAGGCCTTCTGCCTCTGGATCCATGAAATAGTCAGGAGGTAGCAACTGGTGTTGGGGGTGGAACCAAACCTCACTTTTCCCTAAGATAGATAGATGCTAGCATCTTTCTAGGGTAACCTTTATTCAGGTAGATAGGTATAGAGGACAAGAGATAAAAGCCACAAACCTGATCTGAATCCAGAAGACAATAATTGACCCGGAGCTGAACCAGCTGCGCCAACAAATCCAAAACCTGCCTCTGTAATTGCACAGATGTCGTTGTGGTGTATTGCTTCAAAGCTTTAATAACAAGAGGCTCGAAGAGACGAATATGGTTGTGAATGGCATTCTGTAAGAAAAGAAAATCCAGTGAGCTTCAGCCAGAACTCTGGACGGTGAACCTGGGTGTTGTTTCTAGCACCAGAGCACCCTGTGTTCACGGGAGGGGTCCACGGCCTGTCACCAGCATGGCACCATTTACCTTATCTGCTCGGTTCTTTGTGACGCTTGTGAGGTTTGTCTTCAATTGAGTGGACACTTTCTGGAGTACATCAAACCATCTGCCAAATGGGAGAAGAGGAAAGCAAGGAATACACTTCATTAAAAACCAGTTTCAACTTGGCAAAATGCCAACATGTCATAGTCTGGAGAACCAAGTGGCCACTCCATGCAGCAACGGCAAGGGTTGCAAAGAGTGAGACTCAAGTCAGAGTCACAGCTGCCCGGCAGCCACGAGGTGCCACCTGAAGGCCTTCTGCTCCAGGAAACCCACACTCGGCCCAAACTCCAGGAGGACCTGAGAGAGGTGACCAGTGATTTAGAAGACAACACTTGACTTTCTTGGGAGGAATCTTTATAATATTTACACTGATTGTATTATTTTCTTTTAAAGAAATATATCTGAAATTGAGACAGTAACAGTACCAGCCGTGGTGGTACACTGTAATTCCAGCTACTCAGAGGGCTGAGGCAGGAGGACCCCTTGAGCCTAGGAGGCCAGGACCAGCCTCAGCAATGCAGCAACCCTCCATCTCAAAAACAAAACAATAGCAACACGTGCACCTGGCCACATATTCACTCACTTACTTACATCCCACATGATTACATAAAGCACTTAAATAGAGTATTTTAGTCATGACTGTGTGATCACTACATTTACCAATAAAAATTAAGGATTCTATTTTTGGTACTATTCAAGAGTAGCAACTAAATACTGGCTGATAATTATGGTAACTTAAGAAATACCCGGGGTTGAGGATGTAGCTCTGGGGCAGAATGCATGCCTAGCATGTACAAGGGCCTGGGTCCAATCTGTAGCACAGCTTAAAAAAAAAAAAAGAAATACCTTCTGTATTCCAGGCATTGAAAAGACAAGGGTAAATTTAAGTGAAATAAGATTCTCAACCAGAAAGTTTACATTATGGTTTCAATATGAGGTGTCCGCCAAAAGCTCACATGTGAGATAATGCAAAAAGTTTAGAGGTGAAATGATTGGGTTATATAAGAGTCTTAACCTAATTGGTGCATTAATCCCCTGATATGTACTGACTGTAGGCAGGTTCTGTGTGGCTGAAGGAGGCGGGTCACTTTTGGGGCTTTTATTTTGTCCAAGGTGAAGAGAGGTCCCTCTCTGCTTCATGGTAGTGATGTCCTGAGGGGAGTTCCTCTACCAGGATGTTCTGCCTCACGTCAGGCCCCAAAGAATGGAGTCAGCCATCTATGCACTGAGATCTCTGAAACTGGGAGCCCCAAAACGAACTTTTCCTCCTTTAAAATTGTTCTCAACAGGTCTTTTGGTCACAGCAACAAAAAAAAGCCAAAACAGTTTATAAAACACAAAGTAACATATTTGAAACTTTTCTATGACCATTAAACACCTCTGAATACCAACACCACTGAGCCATGCTAAATGGTCTCTCACTCAAACTGGCAAAGTGCTGCCACACACATCACACTAGTGCAAAGGAAAACATCACATAACTTATGAGTCTAGAAAACAGAACGAGCTTTCTTGAAAGTGAAGACAAGGTATGTCCCAATCTGGACTGAGCACCAATGGAATGCAGAGCTGGTGCTTCCCAGACACCTGCTCAGGCTCCTGCTTCCCAGCCTTGGGCTAGGCCAGGCGCTGCTTTGCAGAGAAAGATGACTCATCTATGCATCGACATACTTTCTAGACTTTTCGGAACACAGTGAACAGTGAGGAGACACTGGCTTACTTACTTTTATTTTTAAATGCCTATTCAAAAGTATTCCTTGCTTATCTTTTGTGTTTCTACCAGTGACAGATTCCCACCAGGACTTACCCTGAAGTGTCATGCTCCTGCTCTGCCTGCACCATGTTCCTCAGGCTGGCATCTGCCAAGGCCTGCGTGAAGTGGGTGTAGGGGGCCATGAAGCAGTAATGATACAAGCCTGGCCTCATGCTGGAGGAGCCAAGACGCTGTGCTCGGCCTTGAGATTTGCTGGGGTTAGAGGAGAAGCCATCAAATTGGGAAGCTAGGTTTGTTCCAAAGAGAGTCTTCAGCAGCTGGAATGAAAAAAATGAAGCATTGACACTTGACATAATCCAGAATGAGCAACACGTTAAAACTCTTCCTCGTAAGCAGCAAATCCAACAAAAACTCTGAAATTCAGTACCTTGGGAGACCACGGCCGAGCAGTGCTGCCGGCACCTAAGCATTGGGAATTCCCTGTGCTCCGAGACTGAGCATTCTGAACACAAACCCACAGGGACAAAGGCAAGTGTAAGACAGCAAGGGATCCAGCACAGCTCAAAGTCCTCCATTCCCTATAGTGACTCACATCTTCCTAAGGAGGGAGGAGGATGCCCTCCTGGCCCACCATAAGCAAGCAAAAGAGCGACAGCTCAGACCACCCAGCCCTTCCTGCTGATCATGCCACCAGCACCAGCTTCCAAGGAAGAAGTAGTATTTGGTCACAGGGCTTGAAGGGCCACTGAGAAAGGCAGGAAATGACACTCTCACCTGCTGAACACAAACAGTCGCCATTGTGGGTTCTCGGCTAAAGCAGGACTTCAGGTATCCAAGGATCTCGTCCACACACTGGAAAGAGCAGGTAAAGAATAAGCGACTTGCAGACAGAAACCAAAGACACACACAGCTGCCATTTAAATTGTGTCAACACAAGAGGAAAATCAGTGGGAAGTTTTCAGTTTATTACCTTGAACAGTCAAAAGTCCTGAAATCTAAGTAGAAACATGAAAATCGTTCTTTCACACACTTATATGTCCATTCATTCATCTGTGTTCAATGAACAGACATGGAGTATCTGGTGTCCACTCTATACCCAGGGTCGGAATTCAGAAGAGTGCAAAGGAGTTGAAGCCCTAAATCTGCAGAGCGCCTGGATGTATTTGGCTGAACATAGCACCTTGGAGCACATTGCTACGAGATTTACTACAAATAAGATCTCAAAGTATCTCATGGCAATTGGCCAAAATAACTAAAATGACTGATTATATATATATATATATATACTTTTTTTTTTTTTTTTAAAGAAGGAACAGAGTGCTGTCATCCTTCTCACAAGCTATTCTACCATCAAAAATGAGGCCTAAGGTACTAATCCTCCTGAAGAATCAAGAGGGCGGAGGAAAATGACTCTAAGAACACCATGGATCTAGACTTGCAGTTCCAATAGCATGCTTCCTGGTTGCCCGATCAGCCTCGAGCCACAATTCCTGTCAGCTGCTGTCAATCAGCACCAAGCAGGCGGGAGTGCCTCTCTGCATTTGTGAGACAGAACTTTCTGTATTAAGAAGCAATAGAGTGGGCTGGGGTTGTGGCTCAGCAGTAGAGCACTCATCTAGTACCTGTGAGGCACTGGGTTTGATCCTCAGCACCACATAAAAATAAATAAATAAATAAAAGATATATATATATATATATTTTTTTTTTTTAAAGAAGGAACAGAATGCTGCTAGTATCTAATACACAAGTCAGGTATTCTGATATGCTCATGTTCAAGGTTATACTTTCAGGATTGAACCTGTTATATGCCCCTTTTTATTTTTCATGCCTCATAGTGGATCTCATAAACACTAACAGAAAGAATTACAACCAGAGGCTTTTGGGTTGCAATTTGTCCTCAAGGACCTTCTTAGCAAATATGTATGGAATGATTAGTGGGCATAAGAAACTGAAGCAGGCACTGCAAACAGTCAGAATGGGTGCTGTTTCCGGCCTGAGAATTCCAGAGTGACAGGAATCAGCACCCTGTTGCAGACATTAACATCTAATGTAATACAGAGAGAGATCCCCTTTCTGGCCAGAACAGGGTGAGAGGAAGTAGACTCATATTCCTACCTGAGACAAACAACTTTGAAAAATAAAGTCCAGATCAAAGATTTAGAGCTTCAGTTTTCAAGACACGGACATCAGGCCGTGAAGGGCAGCAATGCTGAGACGAGGGACAAACAAGGTGAGCCTGCAGTTGCCCCAGATCATTGCCTTGAGAATTCCCAGGTCATCCACGAGGAAGATGGACAAAGCCAAGCCCAGAAAATCAAGACAAGGTAAAACCCAGAGTCCAAGGATACCCAAGTCCCCTATGACCCACAAGACAGAGTACTAGAAGAGAGCAATACAGATTCTGGAGGTCTGGGAGAGGTACCAAGGACTCCAGCGCTCAGCAGGGGAGCTCAGGGGCTGGAGAGGGACAGGAAGGACTCCAGCACTCGGTGCCTGTTTGTGAAGATACTACCCAAGAGCAGGTCCGAGAAAGAATCATCAGGAGTAGAGACAGTGTCAGGGCTCACAAAGGACCAGGAATGGTCACTCTTTTCACTAGCCTGATGGTAAAACCCATCCTTTATGGAGCACTCAGGAAGTCCTAGCCTCTCCTGGTAGAGGGGAATAATCAGTGCGCAGATTAAGCACAGCTCCAAAACATCTGACCAATCCAGTTTGCACTGGATTGGAAACAGAGACAACCGTTTCCATGCTATGTAACTGAATCCCAGAACAAACCTCACAGGACTTATGGGAAAACAAAAAGACCCCACGCCAACAGTAAAATTCACAATATCGGGCAACTAGTCAAAGATCAGCAGGCGTGCAAAGGGCAGGAAAGGCTAGTCTAAAATGGAAAGTACTCAATCAACCAAAACCAACCTATAACAAACAAGATTTGAGAATTAGCAAAGCACATTAAACTATTACAACTGTATTCAAAATGTTTAGTAGTCAAAAGAGAAATAGGGAGAAACAAGTCAAACTTTTAGAGATAAAAAATCCACAAAGTTAACGATGAAACATACACTTAACAGGATTTAAAGCAAATTAAACATCATAGAAGAAAAGCTAGAAGAAATCAAAGGTACAGTAGAAACTACACAAAATAAAGAACAGAGGTTTAAAAACTGAAAAACTGAAAGGAGCATCAGTAAGCTAGGGACAACTTTAAGCAACCAGATGTGCAGGTAATTAGAATGTCATGGGGGGAGGGTAGTGGTCCAAAAACAATATTGGAAGAAATAATAGCCCCCAATTTTACAAACTTAGAAAACTATAAAACCCAAATCCAAGAAGCTCAACAAACCCAGCCACAAAAAAACACAAGTTGTGCTGTTTCTTACATCAAGGCACATGACAATCAAACGCTTGGAAGTAGTATAGATTTTAAAGACAGAAAACAAGACATAGAGCAATATGGAGTTATATGAGAAAGCAGGCATTATATATAATGCAAAGCACCCACCACACATTAAATTTCAATCATGTATAAAGAGGAGGACAGAATAAACAAGGTCAAGATGAAAGAAAAATAAAAGTTACTTGTCAATGACACGGAATTACTATTACTTTTTTCATTCCCAGTGTTGGTATTTAGAAAAACAAAATGAAACAACCCTGTGTTTACTCTAAAATCTCTCTTTGCCTTCTAATAACAAGCCAAGCTCACAGAAATCTGAAGCCTCACTCAGGGGTCTGCCACCCTGAGCGCCGCTTGCCCTCAGGCAGTCAGCGCAGGCCCAGGCACACACAGCGGAAGCTCCAGCTGCCTCTCCCTCAGCAGTCACAACCTAGGCTGCCATTGCTTATCTCAAGCTGACCAGGTGCCTCAAGCGTATGGTATCTTTGCAACTAACCCCGGATTATAGTGCAGCAGGAATGGATTTCAAACCCTGTCCAGATCACACGTCAGTGAAGAGGAAACCTCACAACAGTGAGGCCCAGTGCCAAGAACCACCTTCAGAGGCTCCTTCCCCACCTACCTCACTAGGTAGGTAAGCCTAGGGAGGGAAACTGCAGCCTTGCAGAATGGACCTCCAAGTACAAACACCTAAGAGAACCTGTAACTGGAGATAATAGAGGCCTCTGTGGAACAGCAAGGAAGATAAATGTACAAAAACAGGAAAGTAGAGGTGAGCAAAACTACCTTCATATGAAAGACACAAGGAGGAGGAAAAGATGCTGAATTCTCCAGTTCTTCTTGTCCCAAACACAATGATTTTCAGAACAGAAGTTTCTATATACACCTTTACCACACATGCAGAACAGTAGCCCTGACTTTAGGAATATAAAGATCAACTCATGTCGCTCTTGATTAAAATGTGAACTGATAATTATTTACCTTTGAATCTTGGGATAATGCAGCATTTCATGAATTCACTATGACGTTTCTATGGACGATTGCTACATACAAAGAAGCAGATCCAGAGAAGTTCAAAAACTACAGACTCTGGGTCCATGACTCAAGTATTCACCACAGAACCCTTATAACTTTCCCACATGCTTGAGCATTTTCTTTCTTTTTTTTTTTTTTCTTTTAGGTTTTTCAGCGGACACAACATCTTTGTGTTTGTATGTGGTGCTAAGGATCGAACCCGGGCCGCACGCATGCCAGGCGAGCGTGCTACCACTTGAGCCACATCCCCAGCCCGAGCATTTTCATTATAAAGTGGTGGTATGGAGGGAGGGGGATTATTGCACTTTAAACCAAAGAACATGAACACTGGGCACATAGCGAAGGCCTGAGATCCCAGCGATTTGGGGAGCTAAAGCAGAAGGATCCCAATTTCAAGGACAACCTCAGCAACTTAGTGAGACCCCTTCTCAAAATAAAAATGAAAAGGGCTGGGGATGTGGTCAAGGGTTAAGTGCCCCTGGGTTCAATCCCCAGAATCAAAATGAGAACAAACAAAACAAAACCAACCCAAAGAACACGTGTCCCCCAGCTCTGCTTCTTCCTAAGGTACAAAAAACCAGTCACACACTATCTTGAGTCTGTTCTTGCCCTTTTCCACCTGGCCAAATAAGAAAGGATTTTTTTTTTTTTTTAATTTTTAAGTTGTTGATATACCTTTACTTTGTGTTTTTTTTTTTTTAAAGAGAGAGAAAGAGAGAGAATTTTTTAATATTTACTTTTTAGTTATCGACTGATACAACATCTTTGTTTGTACGTGGTGCTGAGAATCGAACCCGGGCCGCACGCATGCCAGGCGAGCGCGCTACCACTTGAGCCACATCCCCAGCCCATTTTACTTTGTTTTTTAAACTTATATGTGGTGCTGAGAATAGAACCCAGTGCCTCACACATGCTAGGCAAGTGTGCTACCGCTGAGCCCCAGCCCCAGCCCCAGAAAATAAAGGATTTTATCAGCACATTTTTAAGCCAAATTTTCTGGAATAAACTGGGTCTGAACCATTATACAGCACCAAACTAACATGCTGAAAACAAACATAAATCCTCCGCACATCCTATCTGAGACAGCAGAGGGATCAGGAGCCTGACATGAGGATGTGGAGTTAGGGAGAGGTCCTTCCACACTGCTGCTGCTTCCTAGACATGCCTGGAGTACTGGACCTCTTCCTGAGAAGCCCCAGCCCACGGGCACACACCAGGTGTACTAGCCACAGCTCAAGGAGAAAAAAGGAGACACAGACCTTCCCAATGTCCTGCAGTGTCGCCAGCTCTAGAATCTGAGAAAGAACATCCAGGGCTGAGCGCAGAAACCCCCCAAACTTCTCAGTGCTGTTCTGAAGATCCAAGGTAACCTTGGTAAGGCAGAAGGAGAGAGCACAGGGTTACTGGCATGGCTGCAATCTGATTATCTGTAACAGTTTCACAAATGCCCTCTGCATGAGATGTTCCTGGCATGCAGTTCTTCACACTCCCAATCAAGGATACCTAGGTACTTACTGCTTTGGGCACTGGGCAAAAACCTTGGTAGGAAACTACTCTTTCAAAGAGCTACATAAACACTGTTATTCTCCCAGTTATACTGACACTACTGAAAGCAACAATTCCTGACCTTATGTCGTAAAGAGAAAAAAACTGTTAAATGCCCCTCATAACTAGTATCTGATATATACATATCAAGAAATATAAAGTACAAAAGACCTATGCCATATTCATTGGGATCCCTGGCAGAAACCATTTCAAATATAGTTATTCAGTTTGGCTACCACAAAATATTAAATCAGTGTTGGAGTAAATTAAGTTTCTAAAAGATTATGCTTAATTAAATTACACAGTAATTTCCTTATTTTATAGACTCAGAGGATGGGTCATGACCAAAAACATAATGTATAAAAAAACCAAGGGTGTGAGGGGGACTGTGTAGGAAAATAAACACTACCAAAAACATAATAGAAGAGAATGTGCCCAGTGATATTAAAACTAACCACCCAAGATGGGCAAAGGCAGAGGAAGGAGGCAAGAGACAGACTCAGAGTGAAAACAGAGTGGATCTACCTTCTATACTTGCTGGGATAGCCTGAGTGGCTTTCAACAGGCCAAGGAAAGGAAGGGACATCCATCAATGAGACCACTGAGGACAAGAGGAATGGGGTGATGTCACGTGAGGATAAGAGCTCAGGGAGGAAAGTCCCCTCTAATTGGCACAGTGATGCTTCCTCTCCAGAGTGGAAAAGAGAAAGGAAGGGCCTAGGAACCTGGAGGGAGCAAGCCCTCAAGTAGACCTAGCTAGCCTCTGAGCAGAACAGGGCTGAAGGTGGCAGCCCCAGGAGTTCAGAGGAACAGCAGTCTTGTGGAGACACAGGAATCAAGGAAAGGAACCAGGGCTGACAAAGAGGGTGGGGTGGGGTGGGGGCATGACAGGCAAGCTATGCAGAACAGGGGAGAAGGTGCCTTGAGCTGCAGGAGGAGCCAAGGAGAGGAGAGTTGGTGACGTCTCCTAGCTGTATGCATGGCCTACTGACCATCTGAAACACCTGGGTTTTGCTCAACACAAACCAGGTGCTTTTCTTCTGTTTGGAGCTCTGCTTCACATTAGGCAGACAGCACAATGCTGCACTTTCAAGTGAGCCTCACAGAGGGACAGGGCACAGGAAGCCTGCATAGGGATCCCTCTACACTCTGTCAGGGCCACTTGCCCTGTAACCCGGCTGTGTGTCCTCAGGACCCCACTGTGCCGAGCCTATGCTGTGAGTACACCTGCATGCTGAGTCCAGGAATCCTCCTGGTATATCTGAATGTGTCGGGAGGTCTAGAAAAGCCCAGGTGCAACAGCCTCAAACCAGGAAAGATCATTTTGCTAATATGAAACCACAAAATATTTATAAAGCTACCAAGCTATCATAAACTACAATACGAACGTGAACAGTCACCAGAAACACGCACAGGTGCATGCATATTTGAGCAAGCAACAGAGGCCCACACCTTGTAGTTGGCATGTGTAGCTTTCAGGACGTCGTGCAATTTGAGGTATGAAGGGAGATGGTAGAAACTCCCCAAGGAGGAGGATTTACTTGCTGTGACAGCCCCTGAGGTGTCGGATTGTCGTGAGGCTAAAATAACATAAAATAAACATTGAGACCAAAAGGAAAATACCAACTGACAATAAAGACTTTTAAATGTATTCTAGTAGAAACAAACACAAAACTTTCCTTGAACTTTTTGGTTAATAAGATATAAGGAGAAACTGACTAGTACACAGAAGCAGAACCTGAGACCTAAAAAAACAACATAAAATAATAATAGGAGAGATACTGATGTTATGCTGCTGCTGCTGCTGCTGCTGCCTGCTTTGTAAGGCATGGGTCTGCCAGCTGCACGGCTGCTGCCAATCCAGGGCCCTCCCACCTATAAGGCTCCTTGGAGAACACAGGGCTAACCCCAGGCAACTCAGTCATCAGCCCCTCACGCAATCAAACAGGCTGACATGTTTTGAAAACTATAAAGAGCACAAACATTATCATTAAACTAATGCTTAATGTTAAAGGGTCAAGCGCCATATACAAGTGTCTCTACTACAGTTTTAAGGACTTCTGACGTGGAGTGCTTGATTCACTTAATTCATCAGCAAGATGACTACATGCTGATAGTTGTGTACATGTGCAGTCCAAAGCTTTTAAAAAAGGTCTATCTTTCTGGGTACTTGAGTCAATCCTTAGAAAAGAGCATCTTTTTGTGTGCATATACAAATATGTAACAACAAATCTCACCATTATGTACAACTATAATGCACAATTAAAAATACGGAACAAAAAAGACAGAAGGCCAAAAAAAAAAAGGGGGGGGCATCTTTTTAGAAGCCTTAGGATATAAATTTCATTTTAGATAGAGGAATAAGTTCAAGAGACCTACTACTGAACAATATAGTTACTACAGTTAGTAACAATGCTATTGTGTACCCGAAAATGCTCCACAAAACAAGGTAAGTACATGAAGTAATAAATGCACATGTGAATCAGCCACTCCTGTGTGTATATGTGTATCACGAGACCACTCCGGAACACAGCAGCGGGTGGGAAGCATGTGGCTAGAGCTGGGTGCAGAGACAACAGATACCTCCTGCTCTGCCCTCCCTTATCCCTGACAAGGTCCCCAGTAAGAGCAGCGAGGGCAGTTGGAATTCAGTACGTATGGTCACATCAAACTTCCAGGGCTTCTGTTCTGACATTTCCTCATCTATAGAAGCCCCTCTAACACCTGTGAATTTTTTGTGTTCCTCCAACTCAGATGACTCTTTCCCCACTGCCTCTCTTAAGTGCTTCCAAACTCGAACGTTCCATTTCTGGCTTCAGAATTCCTGCTATAGCAGAATCCTGCTATAGCAGAATCCCCATCCCTATTCTCAGCCATTCACGCTATCTCCCTCACTGAAAATCAGGAGTCCTCATCTGCAGAGCACCCCTTTCCTTCAAAGAGAGGGCAGAAGGGAGGACACACAGGAGAGCAGGCCCTGTGCCCTGGCCAGCTGCCTGCAGGTGTAGTGAATGTGCTTCAGCAAGATGCTTAGAGACCCTTAAGACCAAAGTGGTCTGCAGACATTCAGTAACTGGTGTGTACAACCTGAAGTCACTCCCAGGGAAGGCTTCTCTGACTCTACTCCCATTACTTGATTTCCATAAAGCACCAAGTGCCAAGCTGGGCTCTCGACTCCGAAGGCAGCATGAGCTCACGCGCTGCACGACACACAGCAGCCCGTTCTCCCCCGCAGCTTCCTACCTGCACTGGACTCACTGCTTTTCTTGGGACTCAGCGGAGCAGATGCTTGTTCTCCTGGTTCCTTCTCCTTTCCCTTTCGTCGAATGGGACTTAGAGAAGGGGGATTTGTTAGAGAAGGCAAGGCTGCCTAAAGTAGAAAACAAAAACAAAGACACAAGTGGCAAATACAGAAAATCGAAGACTACAATATGTGGTTTTACTGTGTGTTGAAAAGCACTAACCCATGCAATTCACTGTGCTCTCTGAACCCATTTTTACAGAGCCTCGCCACTGTACGTACCCTGTCCCACACCACAACCATAGCAGGTACAGCCCAGAACGTCCTCACAGGTGCATGGCAAATGGGCTGGAGATGGACAGGTCCCTCAAGGAATCAGGAGGGCCTGAGGCTGTTAGAGCCCCCAGGCCCATCCCCTCCAAAAGAAGAAAATGGGGGCACTCTGTTGAGAGCCACAGCCGAAGGGGCCCCAGCAAACTTTCAGACTGCCAGCTGATGATTGGCTCACAGCGGCCCCAGCAACATCTAGCTGATTGGCTCCTCTGCGGTGATGCTCATTGGGCTGTTTCCCTGCCCTTTCAGACCACGGAGCTGCTCATTGGGGGACTTTTTTGGCTCCGCCCATGCGACCCAGCCAATCGGCCTCAAGAGCAGGAGGATTGTGGGAGGAAGAGGTTGTTGGGGTGTGTAGCTTGTGGGAAGCCGGTGGTGGCAGTTGGGCTCTGAGGGTTTTTTCCTGAGGAGCTGTTTTGTTTATCGTGTGTGGTTCTAAAAATAAAGTTAGTTTCTTTTGACAAGTGGCTCCTGAATTGTGCCCAGCCAGACTGCGGCAGCACTCTGTGACTGTGTCAGGAACAGGCATAAAGCACTGTCCAAGGGGACTTGTTGCCACAGTGGGAATGTTCCATGTCTGGATCAGCCAGGATATTATCCACTTAACCACGTGTGACTCTTGAGCCCTCAGAATGTGTCTAGTGTGACTTAGGGACTGAGTTTCCAGCTTGTTAAATTTTTATTAAGCTCAAAGATGTCTGTGAGCAGAGGGGAAGAGTTGTGACAGCTCCGGTGTGTGTCCAGGGAGAGCACATGTGCACCAGCCCTAGGAGAGAAACTTAAAGGTGGGCAACAAACACTGGACCACAGTTTTAGGGAGGGATGGAGGAAATCTGAAGCCACTAGGGAGCAGACTAGAGAGAAGGCTTAGATGGGGAAGGGGGTCTCTGGAGTCCACAGAGGGGAGAAGAGACAGGGCTAGGGAAGTGCCCTAGAGATTTAAAGACATGACCCTGACAGGAAGAATGTTCCAGAGGGTGGTGAAAGAAATCAGAACAGAAAGGGTTAAAGAAAGGATGGCTGAAGAGGGGGCAGAGTCCAGACACACAGGACCAAAGAAGAGTTTGTGAGGATAGGAGACAGAGCTATAGACAGGCAAGCATGAAGCTATATGAGAGGCTTAAGGATGAAAAGAATCAAGACACACCAAGAGCCTAGGCATGGGCAGGCTTCTCCACGGGACCACAGGAGCTGATGGGGAGGAGCAGAGCCCTTGTTCTGATGCTGAATGTACTGGCAGGATGGGACCAATTTTGTTTACTTAGAGCAAAAGAAAATAAGGAGCAGACTTCTAAAGAAAGGTGGCCCAGAGACCCACAGCCATGAGAACTGGAGTACACCAGCCGTCCTGAGGAAAAAGTTACCTTGATTGCTGGCCCAGGAGCCACATCATCCAACACATGGGCACAGATATTGATCACCTTCAGCAGGTGAGAGAAAAGATGCTCCACCATGGGCACCAGGGTCCGGTCCCCCAGAGCAGGCCAGACTTCCTCCTGTCTGGTGGCTGCTGGGTTGGCTTCTTCTTCGGAGGTCCATGAACTTCTCAGAGATTTGGGGGCGCTGGCTGTGACACAGGTGCACATGTTACTTCCAACCTCCACGATATGAGAAAATTGCTTGGGGGACATATGTCATTAGACCCAGCTATGCTGAGACTCTGCTGGACTTCTGCACCTGATGTTCAATGGACTCCTCAAATTCAACATGCAAGTGACATGTCCCCCAAAATCTACGTTTCCAATTTCCACATCCTCACAACAAAGGTTCAGTTAGAGACCAAGGCCTTGTGATTCTGCCTCCTCCACCCTTTCAGTCTCCCCCTCCAATCCCAAAGACATTATCTATTTGGACTGTCTCTGGCCTGAATTTCAACATCCACCTTGTAACTGAGTTCTCTGCCTCTTCCTGCAGCACTTACTCAGCCAGTGGAACAGCCTTCCTAACCCAAGACCTGGACTCTTAGTCCCTTTCATGAAATCAGTCAGTGGCTTCCCAAAACCAAGAGAACAACCCCTCCCCAATCCAGTTTTAGTGGACTCTGCCCTCCTCATTGGCCACATTTTCCTCTCTCATTTCCTCACATGACCATCTACAGTGACTTATCTTCCCCCCAATGTCACATCTCCATGCCTCTGCATGTGCCAGACCCCATCTGGTGTGCCCTTTCCTGCCAGCCCATAAATCTGCACAAAGAAGCTACTTACAGCCACTCGGTGCTGCCCCTGGCTTGTGTGCATAAATCCCTTCCAGTCTAACCAACTTGAGAATGGCACCCATACACCGTACCTTCTTATGGCCCTCAGGCTTACAACAGTGCCTGGTACTGGTACCCACTAAAATGAAACTCAAGATGAGTTTACCACAGCCAGCCAAGGGGCTGGACTGGGAAAAGGATACCTTAAAATACCCAGCACAGAATGGCTGCTTATAAACACATTCATACAGCAACACCCAAAGTTGTGACAAGATATGCCTGTCAATGATTCACGAGATTTTTTTTCTTCCCTTATGTCTTTTCCACCAGTGGCACTCCTCATAAGGAAATCAGAAGCTAAAGTCCCAGAGTATCTCTTCCAATTTGGAATCAGTACCTGCAAGCAAGTTTCCGGCCAAAACCAAAGCATCTTGATGGGCTGAGAGATCCAGGGGGAACCAAGCTGAGGAGAGCAGGGTAAGCATCATGGTGGCCATCCCCACAGTGCAGCTCTTCCTGGACTCCTCAGAGGCACTCAGTGGGGGCACCCTGCAAGAAAGACACAGACAAGGCCAAATAAGGTCATCGGCTCAGGCAAGGGCCTCGCACTCCAGAAGGAAGGCACTGCACAACACGCTAAACCAGCTCAGAAAGTCACTTCAGTTTTTTTTCAGCATTTAAATTAGCACATTTTACTCCTATGCCAAAGGTGCTCGGAAGTCAAGTCTAATGCTGCACTTCTGATCAGAAACCGTAGCTGCTCAGTCACTAGTTCCCTTCTTCCCATGAAAGTCGAGTCGTCACAAGAATGTGACCCACTTAAAACAAATGTTAGCTGGCCATATGTGACAGACAAGAAGTCTACATCACTTCCAAAGTGATAGGAGTCCCCACGGTCTCTCTCAGTCCTAGGAACACATGGAGCCCACTCCCTAGTGCAGCAGGAGACCCAGCACTACTGCACACTTGCTGGCAGGCCATATATGGAGGGAAAGGACTTTTAAATGAAAGTTGTTAAGGTAAGCACCACAGTTCTAAAGTATACCTCACAGCTCATCACAACTTCACGTGCTACCTGTGAGGGTTGGGGGGTACCAGGGCTTGAATCCAGGGCACTTTACCACTGAGCTACACCCAGCCACTTTATTTTGAGATAGGGGCTCATAACTTGCGGTCAACATGGCCTCAAATTTGCCATCCCCCTGCCTCAGTCTCCTGAGTTGTTAGGATTATTGGCATGCATCATTGTACCCAGCCTTGATTTTTATTACACAGAGTAATTTTGGGAAGAATCAAACCAATTAAAAAAGGCTTGTCAGCTGTTTAGTTACTTAGCTATTTTTTTAATATATATATATTTTTAGTTGTAGATGGACATAGTACCTTTATTTATTTTTATGTGGTGCTGAGGATCAAACCCAGTACCTCATATGTGCAAGGTGCACACTCTACCACTGAGCCACAACCCTAGCCCCTTCTTAGCTATTTTTAAGAATAAAACAGATATTTGCAAATTTGCATTTGTTTTTGCACTGAAAATTTACTGTTAAACTATCCACACTACTATCACTTTTTCTTTTATCCCAAGTTTTAGTCCTTTTCTTTTTTGGTGCTGGATATTGAACCCAGGGTCTCATGCATACTAAGAAGATACCTGATTATACTCTGGGAAGTGGAGAGTCTCTTGCCTAAATATGAAAATTACCTTAAATGAACCCAGAAATCACACTCTTGAATGCCTAGGATGCCTAAGAACATTTGGCAGTATTTTCCAACAGCTCCTCTCACTAGTTTTCACAATAGGGCAAAAACAAGTATTCTCTCAGATACATTTCAAAAAAGCCAACTTAACAAAAACATTAAGAGAAAGAAAAAAAGTATTCCAGTAACTACAGCTGTAGCATGTAGTTGGAATAACTATATACAGAGGGAATACATACCCACAATGCCACCCTGAACTCCAGATGCAAGCTGGATAGGCCGTGGAAAGAAGACTCAAAGCTTCACAACAGCCAAACTACAGAAGATAGGAGTGAGAATGTTACACCTAACCACCGGAGGGCTTACCCTGCATAAAGATTACCAACCACTGGGAGAACACTGAGTCTGCAATAACCATCAGGCTGTTTATGGGGCGGGAGGCGGGGGTGCAAATTCAGACTTTAAAAAGACATACAGCTAGACCACTAAAATAGGAGTCTTACTACGGGCAATTTCCCAGGGAAGGGGGGCCAGAGGTGGTCAGCGCAGGCCTGGAGCTGCAGGGGAAGGCTGACTTCAGTTGACTTCAGTTGAAGCCAGTTGACTTCAGTCAATCTCTCCCACCAGACTGCAGAAATCAGCATGAGGTTTTTGCATCCCAAGCCTAGAACAGTGCTTGCTACACAGAGGCCACAACAAAATATATCAAGTGTATGATCCCTTTAACACATCTAGGTTTCAAAAGCAATTATTTACTTTGCAAGACAGAGGAATCCGTTGTCTGAGCTTTCTGTAATATCCAAGTATTTTTATCACATAAACAAAAAGGTTTATCCTACTAATCAGAAAATTAACATTACGTTTGTATAAGTGTTCTTTTTTTAATAAGTTTTTTTAATGTTTATTTTATTTATTTATTTTTATGTGGTGCTGAAACTCGAACCCAGCACCTCATGTATGCTAGGCAAGCACTCTACTGCTGAGCCACAGCCCAAGCCCCAAATTGTTCTTTTTTATTATAAAAGTCATACTTGCTCATATTAGAAAATTTGGGACTCCTTGAAAAACATAGAGAAGAAAGTAAAAATCACCCACAGTCTGAAAACCTCATTTTGGCAACTTTTGCTAGTCACTTTCTGAGTACGTGAGAAGTATATATTCATGAATAGTATTTTTCTTACCTCTAACCCAACCAAATATACCCACACACACAGTTTTGTAGTCTATCTTTCTCATTCAACATTATAATCCAGATTTTTATCTCTACACACTGTTAAAATTTCTCCAAAGCATAATGTTAAGAATTAAATCATAATAAAAAATTTGATCATTCCTGGATTTTTGGATATTAGAGTCTTTTTCAATTTCAGCATCATAAATAAAGATATAGTTACTCATACAAAATATCTGTGTTGGCATTTCTGATTTTTCCCCCTTACAATAATCATTAAGTTAATTTTATTGGAGATATGGTAACCTTCTAGTGAGTTTTAATTTCATTTTTGTGTCTTCCTAAATTAGCTGATTATTATTATTTTTTTTAAACTGAGCGTGTATTACTTCAACAATCAGAAACAAAGAGTTCTTCACCATTCCTGTTGGAACAAGCCAAGATTCCAGTGACAAAGCACAGTCCCCAAGAAGGCTCCATAGATGCTGAAGGTCTGACCCAGAGCCTCACCACTATGACCACAACTG
The DNA here is from genome assembly GCF_048772815.1 of Callospermophilus lateralis. Classification (NCBI taxonomy): domain Eukaryota; kingdom Metazoa; phylum Chordata; class Mammalia; order Rodentia; family Sciuridae; genus Callospermophilus; species Callospermophilus lateralis. The sequence goes on along the minus strand of NC_135312.1, from coordinate 2,528,948 downwards.
ATCACAAGACACGCTGGAAATAATTCCTTAGACCCATCTGAGAAACAGACTCACTGTGAGCGCCCGTGTGGTTGAGGTGATGAGCTCATGAGACACTGCAGCAATCACTCTCGAGAGGTTTCCTTCCAGAGTGACGTCTGTAATGTTTGGCAATAAGCTATAGCCTCTATAGAGTCTATAAAGAAAAAAAGAGAGATTTGAGATCCATCATTAAAGCGTATGGTATTTTTCAAGGTCAAATGTCACTTAAAACCTTTAAGATCAGATACCAAAGCTGAGAGTAAAGCTCAGGTGGTAGAGCACATTCCTGGCATGTGCAAGGACATGGGTTCAATCCCTAACACTGTGAGAAATAAATGAAAATACAGTCTGGAGGAAAGCAAAACTTTCCTTAACTTTAAAGTTAAGGAAAGACTAGAAATAAATCTGGTCATATATGGAAAGAAAGGCTGAGCACCCGTCCGTACCCTCCAGGCACCTTTAGAGGTACCACCTTTAGCTTGCGCTCCTCACACCTCACCTACCATCCAGCATCCCTCCCGCTGGAGGTACCCAAAGCAACCCTGAGCCCAACATGGAAGAGATCCCCTTCTGCACTACTGGGCCCCTCAGGCACTGTCTCCATGTTCCATCCGTGCCATCTGTCCATTTCTGCCCTGCAAACTCTACTTTCCCAAATGGTTTAAATGAAGCCCACACAGGAATCACGTAAGATTCACTTTCATGTCCCTCACAACCTTTTCCACACAACATTCAACAAGGAAACTGGAGAATCATAGATTCTAACAGAGCAGGCGGTTGGGTGTGCTGGTAACCTGTCTGCCACACAGACACAGATAAGCATAGCTGGGTGCCCAGAGGAGAACTCCTGTCTGCAACTGCATGACTTTTCAAAGCAGTAGCTGGCGACCATTTTACTGCCATGTTAGACCCATCTCTGTTGCCCTCTTGTATTCTTGTTCTAAAATAGCATTTAAAAAAAGCCTTTACTCAGAATTTTACTCAGCAATAAAGGAGAATAAAATCATGGCATTTGCAGATAAATGGATGGCATTGGAGAAGATAATGCTAAGTAAAGTTAGCCAATCCCAAAAAAACAAATGCCAATTGTTTTCTCTGATATACGGAGGCTGACTCATAGTGGGGTAGGGAGAAGGCGCATGGGAGGAATAGATGGATTCTAGATAGGGAAGAGGGGTGAGAGGGAAAAGGATGGGGCAGGGGATTAGCAAGGACGGTGGAATGTGATGGACATCATTATCCAAAGTACATGTATGAAGACACAATTTTTCAGCCTACTTTATATACAGAGATATAAAATTGTGGTATATATGCTTAATAAGAATAGTAATGCAAAAAAAAGTACATGTATAAAGACATGAATTGGTGTGAACATACTTTACATACAAAGATATGAAAAATTGTGCTCTATATGGGTAATAAGAATTGTAATATATTCCGCTGTCGTGTATTTAAAAAAATCAATTAAACAAAAAACAAACAAATAAAATTAGCTATTTACTCTAAGATTGCCAAATTCTTCAAAATCAAAGTTTCACACTGCTTCCATCTGTCTTCAAGGAATATTTACACTGAGTCTTTTCAGAGACAGGAAAACACCTGCTCTGAGGTTAAAAAAGGACACTCTCTAAAAAGGAGACAGAAGACAGCCCAGAAACAAGCTCTGTGTTTGTTTTTTTAAGTGGTCTTTACACAAGAAAATACATTCACTTGGGAGTAATGACTTCAGATTTTGCTGAGTTCTACTAAGTGATCATTTTAACTAAGAAATCACTTAGTCAACTTTAAAAAAAAAAAAAAAAAACTCCAACAGAAAGGAGAGCATCATATAAAACCAACATTCAAAATAACACTTAAAAGACAGCTTAAAGGCACAGCACAATCACTTCTGCAGTCTTTGGAAGACACCTGCGCCATCGTCAACATGCTCTTGCAGTGCTCGCCTAGAAGGCAGGAGGGAGTCTATGTGGCTGGTGGACATGGCCCAGGCTTGCACAACACAGGCCAAGAGGCAGCACCTCACTCCCTGAACCGGGGCCACCCCAAAAAGCATGGTCACTTGGTACTAGCCCACCCGCCTGAAGAGTCACAGGAGTAACACTCTCTTCAGAGGGGACATCAATAAGTGAGAATATTCAATGAACAAGCTTTCAGGTCACACGTGGGAACAACACACACATGTAGTAGTCAGCATGAGGGAGGCGATGCACTCATGACAAGAGACAAGCCTGTTGAAGTCGCCACTGTGTGACTGGCAGGGCTTCGCCACAGAGGTGGCATGCCCATCCTGAAAAGAGACAGGAGGTCTCCAAAGGCAGACCTGCTCCAGCATCCTGTCTTCTTCAGGAAAGTCAGTACCTGCAGGTGACACCCCAGGAGGGTGCCAGGAGAGGCCTGCTCTGCCAACAAGCCTGGGGACAGAGGTACCTACCTGGTTATGGTGCTGACGGAGAAGTGAGATGGAGGCTGCGTCTCGTGCATGAGGAGTTTCAGGTAAACACTGCTTTGATCTCTTGCCACGGCCACCACTGGATCAGCCTGTCCTTGGTCACATTTATAAAACAGCTTTGGGACAAGCCTACCGTGAAAGGAAGGCTGATATACTCAGAAGGCACGTGAGACTCACCCGAGATCCCCAACCGCCCCCTCCCAGGGCTAAGCCTGAGCCGTGTCAGTAACAGAAACTCTGGTGCACAGGGCACAGCCTACTGCCAGGAGGCCATCTGAACTGAAGGTGACTTTTTTTCCTTCTTAGTGTTATTCTCTATATTCCAAAATTTTAACAATGCAAATATATTACTTTTAAATTAGAAGATTAGTCTTTTTAAATTATCATTTGACTCAGGTTACCGAATCTTTTTTTTTTTTTTTTGTAGTTAAGAGGAGAAATGTTTAAAACAAGCTATGAGACTTGAAAATACTTCCTTATCCCTCTGAGTTTCCCACTCTTCCCATTCTCTTACTATTTACATCTCAACTACAAGAGTGAAGAGATAAAGCACTGGCAAATACCTTACTAATGCTGCTGCGGCAACATGTCGCACCCGGGGGTCTTCATCCCCAAGCAAATAGATGACAACATTACTGAGCACTCGTTCTTGCAGTTTTAAAAGCTTTAGAGGTAATAAAAATAAACATAATCTCTGTATTTGACCAAATCTGAGGTATTTAGAAAGTGGGTGAGAAAGAACTCAAGATGACTTGTCTTAAATTCACACCAGACAGTCACGCCTTCATCAAGCATTCAGAGAAATTTCACACCACTCAGAGGCCCTGCCAGCACAGGTTCCTGGAAGGCAGGACAGTCTCACAAAACGAGCTGCTTACCCCTGTATAATGATGAGCCCCTCTGTGTAAGGCTTCTGCTTTTGCCTCCAAAAAGCTCACCAGCCTAACAAGAGAACATATCAACAGTGACACCAGCCACTCAGCAGCCACTCAGGGCCAGCCTACACTGCTCTGCGGGCGGGCCTCAAAGCTGCACACGGGCCAGAGGAGCTCTCAGAACCAGCACTTCCTCAAAATGACAGGAGATGAATGAGCCACATCCTGAGCCCTTTTTATTTCTTTTTTAGAGACAGGCTCTCGAAAAGTTGCTTAGGGTCTTATTAAATTGCTGAGACGAGCTTTGAACTAGCGATCTTCTTGCCTCAGCTTCCCGAGCTATGGGGATTATACCAACTCAAATTAGTTTTTAATTGCAACAAAATGCAATCCAACAGCCTCTCTTATGCTCAGTATAATGAAAAACAGAATATATATGGTTTAAAAAAAAAAAAAGTTTAAGACAAGGGCTATAGCTCAGTGGAAGAGCGCTTGCCTGGCACGTGTGAAGCACTGTGTTCAATCTTCAGCACCTCAGCACCAAAAAAATAAATAAATAAATAAAATAAAGGTATTGTGTCCATCTACAAACTGAAAACAAAAGTTTAAGACAAGGTGAGAAGATTCAGGGCTCTTACGCCCACTACCCATAATACCCAACTGAGACTACCAGAAACATCTGGTCTTCTGCCTGTATTTATTTATTTATTTTTAATTTTGTAAAAGTAAAAAGACAAAGAGCTAAAACACCCTGGAAAGGAGGACATCGCCATCTTCCACCTGACCTCCACAGACGTGGGACAGACAGGAGCTATAGCACCATCACTAACTACAGCAAGTGGCCCAGGACTTTCTACTCTCAAGTGAGCTTCTGAGCTTTCATACCTTACACCAAGGAATTCAACTCACTCACCTGAAGTCCATCTCTGCAAGAGTCTCCAAGAGCTCTGTTCTCACCAGCCAGTAGGAGCTACTCCTCAGCGCCAGCACATCGATGAGCAGCTGCAGCCCTAGGTCACTGTGGCTGCTGCTGCAGAGACTCATGATACAGAGCTGGAAGAAGTCAGGGGGAGGACAGTGGGGTCAGCTACCAGCAGCCACACTGATGCCCTTAAATAGCATGCCCACACACCTGCCAGCTAGCTTTGCGGCTTTCAAAACAGAGAAGCAGGAGGCTCTTATAAATATTCATGGTACACATTTCACCTTAGTAAAATCAAGTTTAAAAGTACGTGTCCCTCTCACAGAATTTTGTTTCTTTCTTCTGCTCATTTTTTCCCACATCATGGCCTCAACTCTCAAACAGCAATTTCAAGAATACTCATCATTGGTTATAAGGGACATGTACAACAGAAAACTACCACCTACTTACTTTGTTTCTGGCAGAGGGTACTGGGGATTGAACTCAGAGGCACTCAACCACTGAGCCACATCCCCAGCCCTATTTTGTATTTTAGTGTCTAACTGAGTTGCTTAGCGCCTCACCGTTGCTGAGGCTGGCTTTGAACTCACAATCCTCCTGCCTCAGCCTCCCAAGCCTCTGGGATTACAAGTGTGCACCACTATAACCAACTTTCAACATAAACCTTAGGCTAGGTAAGGGCAAGGGCCCCATACCAAGGAGTACCCAGTGGAGGTTCCTGTGTTGTTCACTGCACAAGGGAACCACAGCAGAGCTTCTGTGGCCCCAAGACCTCTGAGTGTGTTGACTCCCAGCTAACAGTACAACTCTGCTGTCTATGCCTGACCTGCTTCTGCTCAAAAGGAAACATGAGGGCTGGGGATGTGGCTCAAGTGGTAGTGCGCTCGCCTGGCATGCGTGCGGCCCAGGTTCGATCCTCAGTACCACATACAAACAAAGATGTTCAAACAAAGATGTTGTGTCCACCGAGAACTAAAAAATAAATATTAAAAAAATTTTCTCTCTCTCTCCCCCACTCTCTCTTTAAAAAAAAAAAAAAAAAAAAAGGAAACATGAGGGCTGGAGTCGTGGCTCAGTGGTAGAGTGCTTGCTTAGCACGTGCGATGTGCTGGGTTCAATCCTCAGCACCGCATTAAAATAAAGGTATTGAAAAAACAAAAAAAGGAAACATGGCTGACTCAAACTTGGCAAAATTGGAACAAAAGAAAAATTATTATCAGGCCATAAGATTTTTTTAGAAGGGAGATTTTTTTCCCACACATTTGACCATCGCAGGGTGCTTCTCATTCTGACTTTTACTGGTTGATTTTTACCATTGTTGACTGTGAACTGTGATTTATGAGCCATAAAGATCCCACATGCACTAAATTCAGGGACCAAGACTATCCATAGGGCTCACTTCGACTTCTGGCATTTTGTAGGCCTAAGACAGTATTTTTTTAATCGTACAGATCTTACATTTAATAATAGCAAGATGTATTTCTAAATATACCCTCCCTTTAGGAGAAAGCATATTTTAAGGATTAAAATTTAAAGTTTATTAAGCTTTAACATGATTGGCAATGCCTTTTCTAAGGCTGAGTGATGGACACACACACTAATTATTGTTTACAGCTTTAGAATGTGTGAGAATTTTTCCAACCAAGCTCCAGGTTTAACTATTAACAATGGTAAAATGTCCACCCATCAAAGGAATGGTTTACACAAAAGACTGTGCTCACCCTCACAGCAGTACAAGCCAACTTGCAAGTAACAGAAGACTGATCCTTCAAAGTTTTCCGCAGCAGAGGAATGCAGTCCACCAGAGAAAATTTATTTCCTGAGCAGAAGAACATGTGATAAACATCTTCACATGAACTTCACATGGCAATGGAATCGGGAAAAGACTACTGGGAACTGGCAAGTTACCTGTCAGGGTCCTAATGGTGCCCAGCCAGTCGCCCACATGGAAGCGGGACCTACTGAGGATAGAGCAGATGAGGGTCCCACAGAGAATGGCAGTGGCTCCTCTGACCTGCGGGTCTCCATGGTCGATGTAGTTCAGGATGTCTGACACATACTGCTCCTCTGTGGGGACAAATTGCCCGGTCACTGTACAACTTTCTACCATCCAGCAACCATCAACTTTCTACCTCAAACTAAAAGCTTAATTCTCAAAAAAGAAAAAGAGTGGGGGCTTTACAAATCTGTAAGTAACTTGGCTATAATAAACCTAAATGGCAAAAAACATTCTGGTGTTTAAGGATTTTATATTCATCATATTGCTGATACCTCCTCAACATAACAGATTTTCTGGATTACAATTCTAGGCTCTCAGATAACAACCAGTATTCCAAGATTTTTTTTTTTCAAAATAAAGATTAGAAAAATTTAAACTATTACACACTTACTTAGTGTAAATTCAAAAGCAAAATGTGCCATCTTGCCCACAGAAAGACACAGAAAAGGCAGGAGATAATTTCTACTACTCAATGACCACGGGACAGGAGACGGGCCTGCTGCTGCCCTCGCTAGCCTCAGCTGGTCCCTGCTCATCTGTGAGTGTGAAGGGCTGGCCAAAAAGAGTGTGACTCAGAACAATTTTGACAACGTAGTTTGTGCTTTAGGTATAAATCCAGTATGTAAATAAATAGCTCTGATATTCCCAGACTTCAATTTTCTTGTTTCGTGTATTTCCATTACAAACACAGCATCTAAAAGGAGTCCGTGAAACTAGGACGATTACTACTTATGTGTCTATGGAAAGCTACAACACAGCTCACATGCACAAACTAACTTGAAACACTGCTCTAAAACTGAAAGCGCCATAACTGTCGGAAATAGTTTTAAAAATAGTGATACAATTTGAGGGAAAAAAGGAGAACTGTGAACGTACCAGGGCACTCTGTGATGTCGAGAGGTACTTTATACAGCTTGCTGAAGAAAGCGTCTGGATGAAGGGCCACAGCTGCCCCAACACAGCTGAGGGCCAGGGCCTTCACACTAACCCTCACGTCCTTGTCTGGAACCAGGGCTACAAAAAACAACCACAAAAAAACCATAAGGGCCACCTTCAGCTTCTTCAAATCAACAAATCTGGACCCAATATGCTACCTGCCCCTCATTTCTTCCCTCCTCCTATGAGTGTATGGAAAACAAAGCTCTCTCCAATAACGAGGTGAAAACTGGTCACCATGCTGACCTCTGAAACCCCAAGAATCTCACCTCTGCAACTGCCCTTCCATGCTTACCATTTTTTTCCCCAGTTAACAAAAATGAAGCAGAGAGAAGGCGGACACAATGGACCAGAGGGACAGAATCATCATCAGTGGACTGCCCTATGTCACCTTTGATTCGGCAAGGCTAGAACAGAGAAAGGGACATTTGTGTGCCTTACAACCAGAGAACCAATACCTGCATTCATTAGCTCATTCAACAAATAATTCCAGAACAGCAATTGTGCCATATGCTGGGGACAGAGGTGCCCACATACATGAGAGGTCAGAGCCCTATGACATGGGTCATGGGTCTGTGGCTGAGGACTAGCAGGCAGGGAGGGTGCCCTGGACATGAAGAAGCCAGGAAGCAGAAGTCACAAGGTTAGAAGGAACAGGCCTGGTACAAGGGGGACCTGGAAGGAACTGCTGGAGGATGCCGTTCTACTGGATGAGACTATGCTATGAAACACTCCCATTGCTATCAATTAACTAGGAAGACAGTAAAATTGCATGTAAAAGATTAACAATATAAAAAGGGACATTTTCAACTGTGCAACAAAATGAAAACAAGAAATGTTACAAGGCCATGCATAGGCATCATCAAACGAACGGCCCAAGAAACCAGGCCAGTGCTCAGCACACAGCAGATGTGTCAGGGGAGGACTCTCCAGAGAGAATGAATCTGTGTAGTCCCTAGAGCAACAGAGAAGAAGGTAGCCTGGGGGGTGGTCAGTGCCCAGAGACAGAAAGCAGTCAACAGGAGCCAAGGCAGGTCAGGAGTACCCAGCTGCCTCCTGCCTAAGTAGCTCACCTTGTTTTCTTGATCAGCAGACTCAGCAGCTTCATCTCTTGATACAAACTTATCCACACTGCTGTCAGAAGGCTGTCTGCTGTGACCCATGCTTTCCGATAAATGACCTTGTTGAAGGGCTTCAAAAATAAAAAAACAAAGATTGACAAGCTTCCAATAAAGACACTCATGCACAGCTACACAAATAATCACATAAAAGCACAATTTAGATCAAGAAAGTATGATCATTCCTAAATGGGCCATTTTGATCTGCTGTTGACAATTCCAAAAACAAAGGTATCAAAAGGCTTGTTCTTAGAAGCAAGATGAAATTAAGAAGTCAAGGCTGAAAGCAAGAGCACTTCCCGTGCATCACCCATGGCTGGCTCACCCAGAGAGGAGCCCCGGAAGGCTTCCGAGGCCTCGTCAGGAAGAGCCCCTGCAGCTTCCTCCTCATCCTCCTGCGGCAGTCCGAGCTGCATGCCCGAGGACTGGCTGTCAGCACCGTCTAATACCTAATGGAACAAAGGGGTCTGTGAGCATTCTGAAATGTGATCACTGAGATGCCAGCCCTCCAATGAAGCAAGGCAAAAGCCACAAACAGCACAGGGCATGTGACACACACAAAACCAAGACCACGCAGTGCGCATCAACATATGTGTAGAAACCACCAAGAGTGTGCTGCACATCCACAACTGTATTTAAGCTTTACAACTCTAAAATTTCAAAAATATTCCAAACAAAAAACTTCTCTCTTTGATATAAAAACAAAAAACCCAATGAAAACTCATGTCTCTGAGAATAAATTTTATGGTAACTTAGAAATAAAGACAACACTTCTCAACAAAAATAAGTGCTATTGTTTAGCCATAAGCTCGGATCATAATTCCATCCTGTTAAACATCTTATATCCACTTGAAATCTTCTGTATGATTTATCTGAAAAAAATGATCAATGGCTTCTAAGACGACTAGTAAATTATTATTGAAATGATTATACTACTGTATCATTTTTTTAAAAAACACTCCAAATTCCTCATGAGAGAAAAAGGAAAAAAAAAAATCAAGCTACCTACTCGAAAGCAATGAAGAAAGGTATTTCCTCTGCCTACCTCCTGAAGGCTGACCTCCCACAGGTTGAGCTAATTAATAACATTCACTGCCCAGAAGGCTGTCTGCTGTGGAATGGAAGCACCACACATCCTCCATGCTTCACGTGCAGTGCCTCCTTCGTCTCCAAGAGACACAGTACCCATCAGCCTCACCTTCATGGAACAGAAAAGTAAGACACAGAAGGGATACAGGACTCTGGGCCACACAGCCAGAGCCAAGGCTCCTCCCAGCACAGGGAGTGTGTGCATCCTGGCTCACTTTTCTCTGAGGCACTTCCTGCCACCTGCCTATGCGCTTATTTATGTAATCTGATTGCTGGTTTATCATCTGTCCTCAGCATATGAGCACTCTCTAGGAAAAGGGTGGGTAAATGATGGCCTAGGGGTCAAACCTGGCGCAGGGCCTACTTTCAAATAGGGGTTTACTGGAAGACAGTGCTGCCTGATGTTTACATGCTGTCTGAGTCAGCTTTCACACTCAGCAGGAGAGATGAGAGAAGCTGAACTGGCCATAGAGCCCACAACACCAACTGCGTTCTATCTGACCCCTTCTAGAAAGATCTGACAACCCTTGCCCTGAATATCAGTCAAAGGAAAGAGGAGTTTCAGGCATTGGAGCTTAGACTTCACCCCCCACTTTTGGAACAATCCTAGAAAAGAGGTAATCAATGAATTTATCGTTTAAAAGATAAATCTAATTTAAAACAATTAAGAGATTAAACGATATGGAAGCACCTCATAAATTAGAAGAACCAGGCCATGGGTCACATATTAAGGGCAGACACTTTGCTCCTTAAAGATATGTGAGCTCAGAGCTCCAAGGTGAAGGCACATCAGGACAATAAGCTGCTGGTGACAGCACAGGGGCAGGGGAGGCGACCAGCACTATTGTGGCCACATCTCAATGCGTGCTCTACTTCTTATTTGTAACTGTTTTACATTCATTCCAGCAACTCATTTCTATTTTAGAAATATTCTGCATAATTTAAAATTTAGAGACAACCTGAAAAATTCACACCATGTCCTTAATAAAATATACTCAATAGTAGTAAAACATTTAATTACATAAACTTCTTAAAATTAACCCTGGGATGTAAAAACAATTCCACTTCTGGGTATATATCCAAAAGAACAGAAAACAGAGAGATATATCAATGTCCCTGTTCACAACAGCACACAAATTTCAACAGTTAAAATATAGAAGCAATAAGCAAAATGTGGTCAATCCATATATAGAATATTGTTTAGGGTTAAAAAGCTGAGAAATTCTGACAACTACTAAGTGAAATCCTGACAGGATGAGAAATGAAACACGCCAAATGCAGAAGACCAACCCCACAGCTGTGTGAAGGACCCAAGCCACACTCGGGACAGAAAAGGGAACAGTGGTCTCCAGGGGCTGGAGAGGGGGTTAGGGTTCCGCAGAGGCAGAGTTCAAGTTTAGGGAAACGAAAAGAATGGCAGAGTTTGATGATGGTGATGGTTGCATGACAACGTTCAAATGTATTTCAATGCCACAGAACTTCACACCTCAAAATGGTCCAGACATCAATCCCAGCACCACTAAGGCAGGGGGTGGGGGTGGGGGACAAGGGTTAAGATAGTAAAATTTGTGTTATGCATACATTACTACAGGAAAAAAAAATAAAAAAGAAAAATAAGGGGCATAAAATTCAGCATACATTTGTACCAAAGTTTCTGATTAGACAACCCTGACTGTTGTCCATGAATAAAGGGACTGAAATTCATACTGTTATAAAATGGAATATGTTGAAGATGCTTCTGAAAAATCAAAAAAAGTGTTGAAAATAATTTACACTATTGTTATCAATCAAGTTTCTTGAAGACTACAGATTTGTATAATAATGGGCTCCTTGGGAATTTAAAACACAATAAATTAAAGAGGGCCCAATAAAAGATCTTAAAGAAAGTCAAGTGAACATAGTTCAGCGGTGCTTACAATCAGCTCACCTAGTTTTTGACCCTTGTGTTCAAAAGACACTAGGCTGTTTCCTTGGTGAAGGTATCAGACAAGACCCAGCCCTCCATTAGAGACCTGAGCAGGCAGCCTCTGTGCTGTACTGTTACTGGTCGGGGGGTTGAGGTCAGACAGGAGAACAATGAGCAGGAGGACCCGGGTCTGGCCTCCAGGAAAGAGCTAAGGAGTACACACAGGAGTTCTGGAAGATGGTGAACCCTCTGCCCACTTACAATTTCAGAACTGTCAGAAGGGGTGACTGCTGAGTCAGGCCCTTCAGTGGTGGTCTGGGAGCTGTCGCTGATGGGCGAGGAGGCCTGGGTTCCATCGTTCAGATCCACGGCAGGGTCAGATGGGACAGCGCTAACCTGGCTGGAGCTGTGGCTCAAGATGTCCTCCTCATCCCCGTCAGTGGCAGCGCTGGCCAAGTCACAGCCAGACAGATCCACAGAGTCCGTCTGCAGCGTGTGCTGTGACCGTGGCTGCTCCGTGATGATGTCATGACCCACAGACCCAGGAGCAGAGACCCCTGAAGCAGCAGCAAACTCACCACCAATCTCGCCCTTCACGGAGGCTGAAGACAAAGAAATGCTCACTGGTCAGGTGGCCAGAGAAAACTTCCACCAGGGCATCAGAGGTGTCCAAATAACAAAAAGTTCACTGCCATCATATATTCTAACTGCAAAGCATCCTAAAATGCAGTAGAAACATGAAGTAGTAGCACACAGGGCTATCTTCAAACCTGACTACTGTAATCATAAAAGTAAGAAAACCTTCAAAAGCAGATTTTTTTTTAAATTTATTTTTTAGTTTTTTCTTTTTTATTTTTTTTTTTATTGGTTGTTCAAAACATTACAAAGCTCATGATATATCATCTTTCATACATTTGATTCAAATGGGTTATGAACTCCCATTTTTACCCCAATTACAAGTTGCAGAATCACATCGGTTACACATCCACATTTTTACATAACACCATATTAATGACTGTTGTATTTTGCTACCTTTCCTAACCCCTACTATCCCCCCTCCCCTTCCCTCTCATCTTCCCTCTCTACCCCATCTGCTGTTGCTTAATTCTCTCCCTTGTTTTTTTTTTTTCCCCTTTCCCCTCACAAACTCTTATATGTAATTTTGTGTAACAATGAGGGTCTCCTTCCATTTCCATACAGTTTCCCTTCTCTCTCCCTTTCTCTGGACACAATATCTTTATTTTATTTTTATGTGGTGCTGAGGATCAAACCAGAGCTTCACGCCTGCCAGGCAAGCGCGATACCACTTGAGCCATATCCTGAGCCCCGCAGATGTTTTTTAAATGCTATGAATATTTTCAAGTGGTATTTCACTATAAAAGCCAATGCTCAACACCAAGCAGAATGGTGGTCATCAAAAATACAAACAATAGGACTGGGGTTGTAGCTCAGTGGCAGAGTGTTCGCCTAGCAAGCGTGAGGCACTGAGTTCAATCTTCAGCACCACATAAAAATAAAGATATTATGTCAACCTAAAACTAAAAAACAATTAAAAAAAAAAAAAGAATACAAACAATAATAAATGCTGGAGAGAAAAAGGAACACTTTTGCACTATTGGTGAAAGTGTAAATTAGTACAACCACTTTGGAAATGCAGGCTCCTCAAAATAGTAGGCATGGAAACACCCTATGACCCAGCTGTACCACTCCTCGGTATTTACCCTGAAGAACTACAGTCATCTTACTGCAGTGACACATGCATACCCATGTTTACAGTAGCACAATTCACAGTAGCCAAACTATGGAACTAGCCTAGGTGTTCATCAGCAGATGAATGGATAAAGAGGGTATGTACACACAAAAGAGTTTTATTTAATAATAAAGAAAAAAATAAAATTATGTCAACTGCAAAAAAATGGATGGAACCTGAGACCATTATGTTAATCAAAATAAGCCAAATTCATGTGGTCAAGGGTCACGTGTTTTCTCTTTTATGTGGAACCTAGAGAGGAAAAAGGCAAAGAAAGGTGGCAGCGTGGGGAGCTCATGAAAATCAAAGTGAAATCAGTAGAAAAAGGGAAAATGGGTGGGGGGGTAGAAAATGGGAAAGCAGGGTGGAGGTGCTGGGGAGTCATACTGGCCAAATTATATTGTTATTATTGTGTGCATGTACAAATATGTAACAACAAATCCCATCATATGTACAACAATAATGCACCAATAACAAATGTTCAAAGAGAAAAAAGAAAAAGGGCTTACGGGTATGGCTTAATGGTAAAGTACCCTGGGTTCAATCCCCAATACCACACACATGAAAAAAGCAAATGTTTAAGTTCTTTTTTTTTTTCCTTCATTTTTTCCTCCCACAATGTTGCAAGCTACATGGTTGAGGCAAGGTTGTATTTTTTTTTATTTATTTATTCTTTTTAGAGAGAGAGAGGAGAGAGAGAGAGGGAATTTTTTTTTTTAATATTTATTATTTTAGTTTTTGGCCTACACATCTTTCTTTGTATGTGGTGCTGAGGATCGAACCCAGGCCGCACGCATGCCAGGTGAGTGCTCTACGGCTTGAGCCACATCCCCAGCCCATGTTTAAGTTCTTGAGCAACTATTACCAGCCCTTTCAGGGCACAAACACCTGGGGCTCTAAGCTAGCAGTGGTCAGGAACAATGGCAGATTCTCAGTTGCTCTGGGGCATGTGCCTTCTTCCAAGCCCTACTTATTATCCCTAATCCAGTCCCAGTCTCCTGCAGGATAAATATATACCACATTTTCCTAGATTCATTTTTAAATTTCCATTCAGAAACAGAACAAAACAAAATACGACATAAAAACAACTTCAGGGGCTGGGGCGTGCCTCAGTGGTAGAGCGCTTGCCTAGCATGTGTGAGGCACTGGGTTCGATTCTTAGCACCACATATAAATAAATAAATAAAGGTCCATTGACAACTAGAAAAATATTAAAAAAAAAAACTACTTTAAAATGATGGATCCGCTGTGGGTAGTGGTCATTCCAGGGGGCAACTAGGTCAGGAGCACTTGAGGTTTACACTGTTTAATACAGGGATAATTTTTTGTTCTTATCTTTTTTAGTTTTATTATCAGAAATAAGATCTATCTTTATTTTGGAATATAAATGAAAGTACTTATGACTGGCTTTATCTGGATTTCCCTTCCCAAATACCTTGGACCTATTTTCATCTATCTAAAAATATTATTTTGGATAGGATTATACATCACAAACCACCTCATTTAATCGAGTTATTAATGTCTTAAGTTAAAATTCATCTTTTATAGAAAAGCATAAAAAGAACTTAATTAGATAACTAAGTGTAAACAGAGGTAGATTCTTCCAAGTTAAATCATCAACAGACGATTTCTTATCTCCTCCTCCTCAGCAGGACCCATCCTCCACCCACCAGCCCTACCAGGAGACAGTCATGCTCAGGGAGGATGAGCCTAACTTCACAACAGCCCCCATCACAGCACACACAGTCCTGCACATTTCAAAGTGAAGATAAAAAGAGAACCTGGGAGAGCTTCCCACTATTTGAGCAGTCATGACCCTACTGTGCCAGGCCTGACCAGTGCTGTTCGCTGAGGGGTGGGGGCGGGCCGAGGTGGGGAAAGCAGATAAAAGTCAACACCAGCTACTTCCTGACAAAAACTACCTGCAAAAGCAGAGCTGCTGACATCAGACCTGGATTCCGAGTCATCCTCCAAGGCTTCTTCTTCTCCCATGAGCACTCTGCCTGATAAATAATGCAATCACAGTCCCTGTAAGTTTGCTGGGAGTAAGGACTTGAAAAATCAAATAAATATACATAATAAACTGAAAATCATACTTAATTTATTCTCATAGTTTATGACCATACATGTTTATTCCTCTAAAAAAATGTTAAATAGAAACAATACAAACATATTATGTTTAGAATACTATTAAATTCAAACCTATATGGAAAAACGTTAATAGCGATGATTGTCAACTGAACCACAAAATATTTTAATTATTAATAATTTATATCTTAATATTTACTAGTATTGCAAATAAATTTATATGACTATTTAATGTAAAATGGCAAGTTATAACTGAAAAGATCCAATTCTATTAGCAGTGAAATGTCCATCTCCTATATCCAATAGCACATCAGAATTTATACAAAAAAATTTTATATATAAATAAAAATGACTCTCATTTTATTATCTTCTAATTTTCTAGACTATGATTAATTACCAAAACTCAAGTACTATATGATGTGAGAGAATGAATATTTAAGAAAGTTCTAAAAATACATTTTATAGTTCATATTCAAAATTACATTCATAAGGAAAAAAGAAACCAAAAGTTGAAATATGATTTAACTGGACACAACCATTATGGCTACACTACATATGAATGTCACTAAATGACACTATCTAAATAGTTACTGGCAATTTCTAATTTCTAACATAAGTCAGAGTTGTGCTAACTTCCATAAACTTACATGACCTGACATTAGAAGCACAAAATAAAATCAGCAAAGGAAACCCAAAATCTAGGTAAAATGAATACAGCAACGTGGCATAAAACTAAACAATGGGGTCTTTTATCACAGAATAGTGAACGTGGACCTTAATACAGTCTTCATCCTCAAATTCAAGGGTGTACGAATATGTGCTGTGGAAGCCTCCCCAGGGCAGCCTCTTAGAAGGATCCAGGGCAGGCTGCAACCAGAGAAGAGATTCCAGGCCACCTCTGATCCTTACCCTTAGCCCACATCCAACACAACAATGCTTTTCATCTTCAGGAAAAATGTGCCACACTGGCACATTTCAATTTCACTTAAAAAAAAAAAAAATTTTGTGACTGCCACAAAAATGTCTTAAAATAGGAAGGGGAACAAACAAACAAAAAAAAAAACAGAAAAATATCCATGTCCTAAGCACTTACAAGAGGGGAGAACAATTCATCTTAGTGATGTCAGTCATCTAATTCAGTGTCTCTGGAAAAATTACTAATAAATAATTTTTCAGAAATTTTGTTATGTGTCCAAAAATCTCTCCTATCGCAAGAACACAGAGACTGACTTTTCCCAGAATCCCACTGGTCTTTAAACAATTTCTATGTTTCTCTAAAATCACAGACTAAGGATTCCACACTATGATGGTTTCCAAATGTTTTGGTTTCTTTTGAGATGGGGCCTCGCTACGTGGTCCAGTCTTATCCCAAATTCCTAGATTCAAGTCATCCACCTGCGTCAGCCTCCCAAACAGCTGGGATTACCAGCCACCTCACCCAGCTTGATTCCTAAGTACTGATTCCAAGATCTTTGAGGAAAGGCCTATGTAATTCAGAGACAGCAAGAATATTATTTTTGTTAAGATCCCATTCAATATTGCAAGTAGTATTAGGCTCTCAAACACAAAGCACCACACACAGAAAAAGGATTAGTCTGATCAGATTTCAAAACAGAATGAAAGAAATTATTTCCTATGGAAATCCACAATGGAAAAGAAAATAATTGGTGCTGCTAGGGAGGGGGAGCATGGGAGGATTAGATGAATTCTAGATAGGGAAGAGGGGTGGGAGGGAAAGGAAGGGGGCAGGGGATTAGCAAGGACGATGGAATGTGATGGACATCATTATCCAAAGTACATGTATGAAGACTTGAATTGGGTGTCAACATACTTTATATACGAACAGATATGAAAAATTGTGGTATGCATGTGTGGTAAGAATTGTAATGCAAAAAAAAGTACATTTATAAAGGCAATAATTAGCATGAACATACTTTATATACAAAGATAAGAAAAACTGTACTCTGTGTAATAAGAATTGTAATGCATTCGGCTGTCGTGTATTTAAAAGAATAAAATCAATAAAACTAAAAAAAAAAAAAAAACTGTGTATGAAAACTATCAGATTATAACAGAAACACACTAACAATAAAAACGAGGGCTGGGGATGTAGCTCAAGCAGTAGCACGCTCGCCTGGCATGCGTGCAGCCCAGATTCCATCCTCAACACCACATTCAAAGATGTTGTGTCCGCCGAAAACTAAAAAATAAATATTAAAATTCTCTCTCTCTCAAAAAAATAAATAAATAAAAATGAATTAGTTGTAGCAGAACATTTTCATATGTACAAAATTAAAATATGGCTAACAAATAACAACTGTGCCTAAATTAATTAACTACAAAAGATACTATCTAATAACATTCCTAATACTAAGCAAATTTATTAGGAGGGTAAGTTGCCTTTATAAAATACAAAACATTCTCTAGAAGTAGGAGCTGCCTAGCCTGCGTGTGTCAAGTTTTGCTGGATCACAGACATGTCCAATTGCTTATATATCGTCAGTAATTGCTTTCCTGCCACAGGAAAGTTGACACTTGCAAAAGAGACCCCCTGGCTCATAAGGCAAAAATATTTATTGTTTATCCCTTTATAGAAAAAGTTTACTGATCTCTGACCTAAGGCATTAAAAAATTAATGCTGAAAACAATAAAATATCATAACCAAGAAAAAGAAAGAAATTGATGACAATACAATTCTGATAGAGAAGCAATTTTAAAAAGCCACCCTACATAGCCTCAGACCTAGTTCCCAGATTCTAGCCACATCTGCCCACACAACTACTCTACTAGGTGAAGATAAGATAGGACCAGATATGTCATGAAGACAGAGGAAAAGCAGTGAGGTTCAACGCAAAGTTTAGATTTCTGAAATCATTACCTTTTTGTTTTCTTGAAAGGATAGGGCTGCATGAAGAACTCCCTCCAGCTGCAAATCATAGAAAGTAACAGATGAAAGAAAGGTAAGAAGCTGCTAAAATCTAGAAGAAATTTTAAAAACATCAAAAAATTTATTCAACTTTAAAACAAGGAAAAATATGAACATATTTCCATAGGAAGTGCTAAAATATCAAAGTTCAACAAAAATTTTAGTATAAAAGTTACATTTACATTCAAATATAGTTCTAAAAGTATGATTAAAATGTCAAGAGTTAAATTAAGTTGCATTTTAGAAGTCAAATCAAAACTATTTAGAGATCTCAGATTTTTTGCCCAACTAATAATTAAGCATAAATTTTCATTGGAAAAATCATTAGGGATGAGTATTTCCACCAATTAGCTCTGAGGCATGTATTACATAGAGAAAAGAGTCCTTCAATGCAAACGACAACAGAGAGAGCCTATTAAAGTTTTCTGCTCAGGGCAAACATGTACTTACAAAGCAGCAATCAGATGTCTAAATTCTAAGAATCTAAGTGCGTCCATGCAGCAAATAAAGACCTTGTTAGGTGTGCTCACACACTGCAGCAGCCTAGGAGAGGCCTGGGGTCAGAAGCATCCCCCCAAAGGTCTGCTGTACCCCAGGCTCACTTTTGCAGGCTGAGATGCAGGGTTTCCCAGCTAGCCCAGCTCTCAGGGCCACCTCAGGTGAGTAAGGGCTCACCAAGCTCCCTGCTCTAGAATTCAGCTCCTCAGGGAATCAGGGTCCAACTCTCTCAAAAAGAACAGACTGGGCTGGGGAGGTGCCTTGTGGAAAGGCTCAAAATCATAGGGATTTTCTAAAGTCAGAAAACACAGGGCACAAGGAACTATACAACTGTCATGCAGACTTGAAGATATCATCTTGGGCAAATTAGCACAAGGTCCTAGGAATATTTTCCCTAATGTTTTCATTTAATGACACCTAAAAATCCAAGGGAGGGATAGCCAAATCAGAAGCAGAGCCAGGAGGCCAGATTTTAAATGTTTGGTCTCATTCTGTCACCTCTCTTTCTAAACTTTAGGTCTTCTGTTGGTAAAGCCTACACTGCAAGTCTATGCAAAGAACTGGGTGCAGACCCACAATGCAACAGAAGGTCACAAGCATACCACATAATTAGCTATGGCAGAACTCACTGAGAACCTGAGAACACACCTAGAAGTTCCACAATGCTCCTGCTGCGGCTTCGACCCTGGGCATCCTCCTGAGCCGCAGCAAGCTGCCTAAGGCCCCCTGGCGTGGTCAGTGCTTGCAGCAGCTCTGGAGGGGGTGTGCGGAAGAGCTGCTGCAAGAGCTCCAGCGCCCCTGTCACCACGTTGTGGTCTTGGTGCTGCGTGTGATGCAAAGTCAGTTCATAAACCTAGAAACGGAGGCAGATTATCAGTCCCAGCTTTCACTTTGTCTTTCAACAGGCCTTTGCAGGCAAAGGTTGAGCCTAGAATTTTTACTTCCAGACTCTTATCACCTCTATCACTGTGGGCATTAGTTTCCAGTTTGCTTCCTAAATTCCCATGATTTTTCATTGGCTCATTTTTGTTGTTTTTGTTTTAGGGGTGGGAGGAATACCAGGGACTGAACTCAGGGGCCCTTGACCAGTGAGCCACATCCCTAGCCCTTTTTTGTATTTTATTTAGAGATAGGGTCTCAATGAGTTGCTTAGTGCCTCACTTTTGCTGAGACTGGCTTTGAACTTGAAATACTCCTGCCTACTGAGCTGCTGAGATTGCTGGGATTACAGGCGTGCCCAGCAGCACACTGTTATTGTTTTTAATAATTGTAGATGGCCAGAATACCTTAGTTTACTTGTTATGCAGTGCTAAGGATTGAACCCAGTGCCTCAAAGGTGCTAGGCAAGCCCTCTGGCACTGAGCCGTGCCCCAGCCCCCCACTGCACATTCTTTAAAGTAAACAGCAGCAAGTCAATTCACATCTCCATTTTCTGAAACTGGAAAGAGGGGCAACCCCAAGAGACACTGAGGTGGAGTCAGGTGAACAGATTCAACAGTCAGAAACATGACAGAGGCCAACAGAGTCACCCGAAATTTTAAAGGCATATGTCAAACCTTATTAGTGATTTTAATACTCAATCACAACTCATATAAACAAAATGAATTACTTTTTCACTTCAGAGTTACCAAATGAAACACAAGCAGCCCAGTTAAATTTGAATTTCAGAAAACAATAATTTTGTAGTATAAGTATGGCCCACTGATTTGAAAAATACCTATATTACAAAATTACTATTTATCTGAAATTCAAATTTCACTGGCATTTTGTAATTTTATTTGCTAAACTGGCCAACCCTACCTTTATTATCATAAAATACATTTTAAATCACTGGAACTCATCATACCTATGGCTGTGTGTGGCCACTGTCATGTTACAATAGTACAGCCGAGTAGCTGCAATGGGCATGGTAAGGCCTGCAGAACTTAGAATATTTACTCTCTGGCCCCTGATAGAAAATGCTTGTGGAGGTGCTGGGGTTGTGGCTCAGTGGGAAAGCACTTGCCTAGCATGTGTGAGGCACTGGGTTCAATCCTCAGCATCACATAAAAATAAATAAATAAAATAAAGTGTTTTGTTTTGTTTTTTAAAGAATGCTTTAAAAATAAAAATTAAAAAAAAAAAAAAAAGAAGAAAATGCTTACGGACCCTGTTGAGGTAGTCAACTTAGACCTGTGATGTGAAGCTGCCAATCTGAATAGGAGACCACTGCCCATGTTCCTTCACCTCCTTTACTGCTCTAGAAATGTCAGCAACAATGCTACTTCATATTGCCCAGACTGACCACATGCACATGCTGTTATTTAAGACTACATGAATAAACTCCACCTGGAAGTCTAAAACTCAACTTCATCACATGCACATAACCAGTATTTACTCCAAAGCCTATTAATGTAATAACTCAAAAAGAAGTTATTATTACTTTATTATTTATGTTATTTATTATTTATGTTATTATTACTGTGTCACTTAAAATCTTCTTAGAGTAATGGTCAAATAGATTCTCTTTCATTTCATTACATACTTAAAATTATTCTACATTTTAGGGGCTGGGAATGTGGCTCAGTGGGAGAGCACCTGCCTAGCATGCATGAGGCTTCACAGTTGGACCATCAAGTTTCCTCTATAAATCTTGCTGGTTTTCATGGAATCACTCACTGCCTCTTCCCCTCCTTGTGAACAACATGGGGATGTGCTTCACTTTCCCAGCTTCTTGATCATATTATTTGTCACAAGGCATGCTTCTTGAGTTCCTAACTGAACTACATGCTACACAACAGTCATTACAGGATTGTTTTGAATACACTTCCGGGTTAAAGATTTGCTCTCTTGAATTTGTTAAATGTGTTTCTCCTTTTTGTGGAATACACCTTTAATTTTTTTCAAAAAGCACACTGAGCTCCTGCCAGTGTACCAAAGTCTACATTTGGCCCAACATGCTTAGTGTACGACCCTGCCCAGATAAGTGCACTAGACCGTGGGGAGACACTGCAGCAGAAATGCTCCCTGCATTCCCAGTAGCTGCCCTACCCCAATGCCTTGCACACAGTGGGCACTAAAGCAATATTCACTGAATGGAATAGCACATTTCATAACCCCTGGTTTTAAAACAGGCTAAGAGCAGTCCCTATGGCAGGTGGGGGGGACTCTAAAGGGCTTAATGTGATACACTGCACCTTTATGTGAAATGACAATGACACATAAAGGTCACAGGCTAGAGGTGGCCTCTTGGGATGGATCCCAACAGTCATGTTCCAGAGCCCACAATGCTGGCCTGTGGCTCTGCCTCTTTTCATCCAAATTAACTGGGTCTTGAAGTGTGTGCCGTTTTTAAGTGTACAGACTAGAATCACCTCCATGGCTCCCACCTGGACAAGCTGCTCTGCAGAGGGAGAAACTTCCATCTCTTTCCGCGTCACCCCAAAGCTGCCTTTCAGGCTTGTGTCCTTGACCTGCTGCTGCAACAAGGGCACCAGATACCTCAATGTGAGCAGCACACCAAGGATCAGGAGCGTGGGGTGTTCTTCCTCCACAGGAACCAGCAGACCTACAAAGGCAGCCACATTCTTGTTTTTAACAGCTGATCTGCTGCTTGGAGACGCATGGTATAATTTGTTGTAAAGAAGAGACCACAGGAGAGTCTAATCCCAAGGCTGGTAGCAAAGGCTAAAAGGGCACAAACGTTACAGGGAGCTGAAGCACAGCCTCAAGTCCCATGAATGGAGAGCCAGGCTGGGAAGGAAGGTGGGGCTAACACTGGCCTATACCCACTGCCTGGTGTCCTGGGCACAGATGCATTCTGCATGAGTTCAAAGACCCTATGGGAACTCAGAGCAGCCCCAGTGCAGCTCATATCTACCCATTAGCCAGTGGTCCAGCCTAGAAGCTAAGGGATCATATGGTGTTAAAGATTTTCAAAGGTCTATCTTGTGTAAGCAATGGTGACGGGTCCGCTCACTTGCCCGCATCTTACCTAGGAGCACATTTAGGAGCCAGCTGTAAAAGTACTGTGTCCTCCGAGAGTGCTGACAGATGCTCACTGTTGAGCCAGCTGCTGTCCGACGAACAGTAGGTGAACTTGACTTCAGATTTGCTATAAAAGCCTTCAACAGAACCTATGAAAGTGAAAATCCAATCTGATGAAAGAAGAGTTCCCTATGAAGCTTACCACATATTTCATAAAACTAGACTTGACTTAGGAGCTCTGGGGCTAGAGGAATAGCTTGGTGGTAGAGTGCTTGCCTTGCTTGTACAAAACCCTGGGTTTGATCTCCAGAACTGCAAAAAACAAAAATAAAAAAGAACTAGGAGCTTCAAATTCTTGCAGAGTATAAATAATAAATAATTAAAACGTTCCCAATAGCTGAATGGAAGAACTCCAAGCTTGAGAGAGTTAAGAGCAATTTACAAACATAAACTATACTGGTGACTTGACTCAGCATCTATATTCTCTCTCTGACGGCAGAGGCCTCAGATTCCAGAAAATATGTATTCACATTATTTGGGCACAGGGTGAGTAATGACACTATATAAAAAAGAGTTAAAAAAATCAACAACTTTGAAATAAAGGGAAAAAAGACAACTAGACACTATAACAATGTCCTGGACTAAGAGACACCTGGAAAAGTGCTAGAAGGGGTTCTCAGGTTGGTGTGTCTGCAAAGGGGAAACATTTGTGACCTGACTGGCTGCAATAGCATAGTACCCACAGTTATCCCAAGAAATCAAGAACCAAGGCATTCTCACTAGACGTCCAGGATAAGACTAAGGAGAAGGGCAATAAGTTCAACCAATTAAGTCTTGACAAAAACTCTCCAAAGAATGACAAAGAGGAGCTGGGGCTGTAGTTCAGCGGCAGAGCACTTGCCTAGCATGTGTGAGGCACTGGGTTCAATCCTCAGCACCACATAAAAATAAACAAATAAAATAAAGACATTCTGTCCATCTACAACTATTAAAAAAAAAAAAAATGACCAACCTAGAGCTGCATTCATGTGGGGAACAAGTTACTTAAGAATATTCATTCACACAGGCTGGGGTTGCAGCTCAGTGGTAGAGCACTCACCTAGCATGTGTGAGGTACTGGGTTCGATCCTCAGCACCACATGAAAATAAATAAATAAAATGAAGATTATAAAAAAAAGAATATCCATTCCCAGAGCTGGGTGTGACACAATGGAAGAGCCTAGCATGTATGAAGCCCTGGGTTCCATTCCCAGCACCACCAAAAACAACAACAACAAAACTCATTTTGCTCTCAGGAATGACAGCTCAGCACTGGGTCTGCATGGAGTCCAACTGATGCTGAGCAGGGATTCATCAGGGCAATGCCCAGGCAAACAGCATAGATGCATCCACTAGCAGTGGATTATAAGGCTCTCCTCAAAAGTGAGGTTGCATAAACTGGTTATCAGAGGCTTATCAAGCTTCAGTGACTTCTGGATTAGACTCTAGGACTTGAGAAGCAAAGGACTAGTCTCCTACCATGGAAACCCCTAATAGTATGTAGCCTGCCATTTCCCCCTGGACATCATGTAGAGAATCCATCAACTCCGACAAACTTTTTTAGCTGCAAGACAAGATATTGACATCTTAAAAGAACCCCTTTGAAAACGTGCACATGCACATTATTGAAAAAGTAAATTAACAATTATTCTACATTTTTTTTAAAGAGAGAGAGAGAGAGAGAGAGAATTTTTTTAATATTTATTTTTTAGTTTTCGGCAGACACATCATCTTTGTTTGTATGTGGTGCTGAGGATTGAACCCGGGCTGCACACATGCCAGACGAGCGCACTACCGCTTGAGCCACATCCCCAGCCCCAACAATCATTTTACATTAATCCAAATTTCTAAGCACAAGGAACACTAAGCACTATTATGAATAGCCAGTCCACTGTGAAACTAAACAGTTTTGGATAAGACATAATAAAATCTAAAATAAATAAATAAATAAAATCTGACCTGAGAGCTCCAAGGGGACTTTTAAAAACTAAACCTCTACAATCCCAAGAACATTCTAGCTGAAAGGAGGTATTAAACTAGGCTTAAGTACTTCTCAGAATAGCGGAAGGGTATGTGCTACATGGAGGGCTCCACTTTTTAAAATGCATCCATGACATATTTCCTAGAGTACTTCAAAAGGGAAAAGATGCATAAATCATTAAACTTTAGAGTCAAGAGTATTTAGGATCCTCAGCACCACATAGAAATAAATAAAATAAATAAAGATAATGGGTCCATCTTAAAAAAAAAAAAAAAAAAGAGTACTTAGGGACTGGAAATGGCAATTACAACCACAATGTGATATCAGAATAATAAGTGTTCAGAATTAAATGACTGCCAGAGAGCGCATGCCTTGCATGTGTGAGGCACTGGGTTCAATCCTTAGCACCACATTAAAAATAAACAAATAAAATAAATAAATTCTGTCCATCTACAATTACAAAAAAAAAACAATGCTTTTTAAAAAAAGAAAGAAAGAAAGAAAAAGAACTAACTGAATGTTAGGCACAGTGGTGCATGCCTATAATCCTAGTGGCCCTGAAGACTAAGGCAGAAGGATCCAGGAGGAGGATTTGAGTTCAAAGCCAGCCTCAGCCAAAATGAGGCGCTAAGCAACCATGAGACCCTGCCTCTAAATAAAATATAAAATAGGGCTGGGGATGGGGCTCAGTGGTTGAGTGCCCCTGAATATAATCCCCGGTACCCCCCCAAAAAATGAACTAAACTACTGACAACTGCCGTACAGAGCACCTGGAGTCAACTGTGACCACTGAGGAGGGCAGCTCAGTGGTATCCACTGCAGCTAAATGTGCCCTGCAACCCTAGCAACTCCACCTCCAGGGAGCCCCGACAGAAAATGACACATGTGCTCCAAAAACATGTAAGAATGCTAACAGCAGTGTAGGTGATGTGAGAAATAATGCAAATGTCCAGTTACAACAAAATGGACAAGCTGAGGCTCATGCACACAACAGAATGCCCACAGCTAGGAAACCACTCGAACTGCTAACACACACGACAACACAGCAGACTCTCAAGCTGAATGTGCACAGAGGAGATGGACAAAAAGAACATATGCTATATAAAATTTATATATAAATATATAAATTCTGCATATATAGAATTTAAAAACAGACTCACTCTGGCATCAGAAGCCAGGACAGTGACTATCTCTGAGGAGAAAGGAAAGAGTAGTAACAGGGAGAAAGCATAGGGGGTTTCCAGTGTGCATATAAGATTCTGTTTTCTGACCTGGGTGCTGGCTACTATGTAAGTTCATTTTGTAATTATTCATCAAGGGCTACACTTATTGATTTGCACACTGTTCTACTTTTACTTTGTATATCCAGGGGTAAAAAATCCAAAGTCAAGAACTCTGAATATTTGGTAATCCTGAGAGTAAAAATGCACCCACCACAGCCTAGGAGACTTCTGATCTAACATGAACCTCCACTACCCAGAAACCCCACAAGAATCAAGTAAAGAAGTTTTTTAAAGAATACATTTATAAAGGCAGAAAGAAGAGCACAGGTGCCAACAATCTTTGGAAGGTAGAAAGTAACAAGTGGTAACTGGCTGACCCAGAACATAGGAAGAAGGTCAGACACAAGCTTTTCTGGAGGTTGAGTGGAAAGTTATGAAGGCTCCCCAAAAAAGCAAGTGCACACTGTCAGGAAGAATTTGATACACGCATTTTGAAACATATCCTCCATCCTAGAACAAGAGTCACCTCACAATCACTCTGACTCAGCCTGACCTAAATAATACTCCATCATCATGCAAAGAAAGGAAATTGCTATCTGGGGCTGGAATCATGAAAATACCTGGTTCAACATGGAATAGTGACCACCTCGAAGAACAGAGGTAATGACTACAAGGACTCTTCCCTAGCAATGGCTTAACTGCAAAAGTTCCCCCCTCCCTCAGGCCCCTATAACTATAACTACTCCAGATGGGTCTCAGTCTCCACTGGGCCCTCCTCTGCTGGTCTGTCCCAAATAAACCTGTGTTGCTATTGATCTACCTCCTCTCTATTTCCTTCATTCAGTTCTTTCCTTATACATCCAAGAAACAGAACTCCAAGAGAAGCCAGAAGCAATGACTCAAGAGGCTGAGGTAGGAGGATCACAAGTTCAAAGACAGCCCCAGCAATTCAGCAAGACCCTGACTCGAAATGAAATATGAAAAGGGCTGAGGATGTGGCTCAGTGGTTAAGTGCTCCTGGTGCACCTGCCCAGCAAAACTAAAGGAATCTCCCAGAATTTAAAGACATATTTCCAAATTAAAGGCCTACCAAGTACCCAGCAACCCACCTCCTCAAAATGAAAAGCTTTCAAAGATTAAGGTATCAGGTCAGGGAACTTCCCATAACCATGCTGTGGACTGCAAGACGATAGGACAAAGACTTCACATTCCTGAGGAAAATGATTTCCATTCCAAAATGCTATACCCAACCAAGAGAGATAAAGGCATTTATAGGAATGCAAAATATTCCTCCCATTCATCCTTCTAAGGAAGCTACTAGAGGATGTGCTCTACCAAAATAGGGGAGCAGACCTAGAAAGATAAAGACATGGCATCCACGGCTCAATCACAAGTGCCACACACACTCACACACAAAAAAAAGATATGCCATTCAAGTATCAGGCATTAGTAAGAGAGCAGTAAGGCAATTTCCAGGGCAAAGACAGGCCCAGGAACTGATCTGGCAACAGACTTAATGAGCCACTGTCCAGACTAAGGAAAGCTGAGAATTCTAAGACAAGTGTACTGAGGTAAAAAGGATCCAATAAACTACCTATCATGTAGAAAGCTGTACTGAGATGCATCTTACAAAGCCATCAGAAGGTGTAAAATGATGTAAATGGCCAGTGAATATAAGTGAAAAAGAAGCAACTACTGGGGCTGGGATTGTGGCTCAGCGGCAGAGTGCTCACCTAGCATGCGCAGGGCCCTGGGTTCGATCCTTAGCACCACAAAAAAATCACAACTGAATGGAATAAAGGTACTGTGTCCAACTACAACTAAAAAAATAAATATTAAAAAAAAAGAAGCAACTACTAACTCTAGAAAAACAAAAAGCTGTACGAAGAAATATAATCATACCTAACCAGCTGTGACTATTTACTTGGACATAATAATGTATACACTGAATATTGATATAATGTTAGTGAAAAAAGAGGAGATGGATTAGGACTAAATTCATCTCTTCTAAAGTAAAAAGTGTCTAAAATTTTAAAATCCAAAAATAACAGTCTAAGCATGTTGTTTAGAAATGTGGAGGTAAACAACAGAAGAAACAAAGAGATGTGGCTGCCTCTGAGACACAGGATTAGGAGAAGTAGAGGGACTAGTGTCTTTATTTATTTATAATCCTTTTAATAATCCTGGATTATGTTTTTTGAACAATCATAAATGGGTAAAGGGACAAGGGAATAAATAGGAAGAAGATAAATCAGTAGCAACTCTATATAAAAACAAACAACAACAACAAAAAGGTTAGCATCATCTTACTTAAATGGTAAACTAAGTTACAGGATTAGAAGAACTGCCAAAATATCCACCATCTGCCTGGTCTCTTTGCCCTGTCAGAGTTATCCAAGAGGTGATTGTCCACAAGAGGACTCCCATGACTGGTGGGCACACTGGGGATGTGCAGTTCTCAAGTCCTGAGACTTCCCAGGAGCATCCACCCCAAACCCAAAGAGGGAGAATAAAATAACAGCAGTGGTAGCTACCATTGAGCATAATTCAATTACTAAATTCTT
This sequence comes from Callospermophilus lateralis, assembly GCF_048772815.1. Classification (NCBI taxonomy): domain Eukaryota; kingdom Metazoa; phylum Chordata; class Mammalia; order Rodentia; family Sciuridae; genus Callospermophilus; species Callospermophilus lateralis. The sequence goes on along the minus strand of NC_135312.1, from coordinate 2,500,598 downwards.
TATATTCATAATCTCCCTTCATTATTTCAAAAGCCTATGAAACTGGTTTTTAGTATTACCTTAGTATTAACAAGAAAACTTCAAAGGGGGGTACTGGAAATGAAACTTTAACAAATTATATTGTTGCATGTATGAATATGTAACAACAAATCCCACTATTATGTATAGCTATAATGAATCAATTTTAAAAATTTTAAAAAAGAAAACTTCAAAAGCTCAGAGAAGGGCTGGGGATGTGGCTCAAGCGGTAACGCGCTCGCCTGGTATGCATGCGGCCCGGGTTCGATCCTCAGCACCACATAGATGTTGTGTCTGCCAAAAACTAAAAAATAAATATCAGGGCTGGGGATGTGGCTCTAGCGGTAGTGCGCTCGCCTGTCATGCATGCGGCCTGGGTTCGATCCTCAGCACCACATACAAACAAAGATGTTGTGTCCGCCGATAACTAAAAGATAAATATTGAAATTCTCTCTCTCTCTCTCTCCCCCTCTCTCACTCTCTCTTTAAAAAAAAAAAAAAAAAATTTAAAATAAATAAATAAATAAATATCAAAAAATTCTCTCTCTCTTTAAAAAAAAAAAAAAGTTCAGAGAAAAACCACGAGAAGTTGAATAATTTACCCAAGGTCACACAGCTAATGACAGTAGTCTCAGCTAACACCTGAGCACTTCCTAGAGGCCAGGTCCTATATTCCACGTGCACATAGTTCCTGCACTCCCAGAATGGCCTTCATGTCCTGCTTTTCAGAAGAGGACAGGGACAAGTGAAGAGCTATTAGGTAATTTGTGTAAAGGGAAAGAGATGGTCAACAGGGCAGAATTCTAGTTCCAGTCTAATTCTCAGAGCAGTGCTCTCACCGACCTCCCTGGAAGACAACTCAATCCCAGGACTTGACCACAAAAATGGAGAAGGCAATCACAACCTCCGGATGTTATGAAGGAAATACTAAAGCGGGACTTAGGTTGCTTGTTAGGATAAAGCATAAACGGGAAGCCAAGGAGGCCCTGGCAGCTGCTGGGCACTCATACACTCACAGGGCACACAGCAAGCTCTCCTACCTGCAGACCTGGTATCATCCGTTTCTTTCCTCAGCTAGGTTAAGGAGCCAATTCAGTATGCCAAAAAACAATCTGCTCTAGAAAAATACCTTTGGAATTTATATCTATAGGCCATCTCCCTATTCAACTCTTCAACCCGTGATAGGAAAGTAAAAGTGAAAAAAAGCTTTTGGGGTGCCTCAAAATGACACAAATGGTGGTAGCTGAATTAGGAAGCATAATACAACCAAGAAATCCTCTCAAGTGACAGTCTGTCCAAAAATCCTGAGCCCTGAAAGACTCCTTCCCTGTGTCATTAGCACATGTGTGCCTAGAGGTGCAATCAGACCTTGATTTCATTGTCATTTGCAAAGTTGCCAAAAGAAGCCATGATTTTGGGAACAGCTGCAGCCAAGGTCTCCTGTACTGATTCCTCAGGTCTCTTGCTTGTTCGAGTCAGGCATGGCAGGAGGTTCACCAGGTAAGGCCTGTGTACACAAAATAATGTGTCACTATTCAGGTGTTCTCTAACAAGAAATAGAAGCAATCAGTTCCCTGTTAGCAAAAACACAGTTTTACCAGCAAAATGGTCCTTAATGGAGATTATACAAGGCTCAGCTAAAGGAACAGGAAGTCTAACCACAGATGAGGTTCAACTGTCCTCCATCTTTCCCATGGTCACAAAGGACTATAAGAAGCTGGGTTTGAAAATTATTTGCAATAGATTACAATAGTTGTTAAAATACCATGAGTTTTAACTGGAAAACAATCGATAGTATAAACAAACACTGAAAACAAAAATTTTTAGAAGTAAATAAACTCTTTTTTTTTCTTGCAATATTGGGGACTAAACTGTGGGCTGCTGAACCACTGAACTACACCTCAGCCCTTTCCATTTTATATTTTGAGACAGGGTCTTGCTAGGTTCCCAGGCTGGTCTCAAACTTATAATCCTCCTGCCTTGGCCTCCCAAGTTAAAGATGGGCATCAACTTGCCCTGCTGAATAAAGCTCTCTTGAAATAGGAGCATGACAAACTTAAAAAAAAATATTCAAACCAAATGAGGGCTTCAAGATAAGGTCTGGCCCTCTAGAGGGAAAAACAGAACATGTAAGGTACAAGGAGTGAGTCACAGAACTGACAGATAAGGCCAGAAAACTTCACTGAACAGATTCTTGGCCACGAGGGGTAGAAGATGCCCAGGTGCCTGCAGGGGCGTGGCTGCGACAGGCAGTATGCAGGGCCAGAGCACTGAGGCAGGGACTTCTAAATGGAAACAGCAGGGGACTCTGGGGATATATCAGACAACCTGACTTGATGGAAGAACTAAAATCAGGTCAGTGAGTCAACACTGTAATGACAGGGCCAGTGGGGGCCACACTGTCTAGGCCAGGGTGAGGACTCAGGATTTTATCTGAACAGCACTGGGCAATGAGTAAAAGAGTTTTACAAAAGGAATGGTAGTACAATTTTGTATTTTTAAGATCACTTTTGGTTGCTATGTGGTGAAACTGCAATGCATTGCTTCAGAAATAAAACAAAATAATTTCAAAATAAAGATAGCTGGGTTTAGAGAGTAGCTCAGTGGTACAGCATGTTTAGCAGGCCCCGGGCCCTGGACAAAATGGACAGTAAAAGGAAAAGGGTTTTGTAAAAAGAAATGTCCTTATTGACTGTACCTCTGCAGCCACATGAGATTCTTACTGAAACTCAACCTCGATGAAATATATCATTGTTCCTATTAACGGTGACTCCATAGGTCACCCAGGGTGAAGCCAAGGGTCTCCGGGACATCTGAAGGTCTTGTGGGTTAAGGAGAAGAAATGACGAAAGTGGTGCTTGTGCTCTCTCAATCAACTATCAGAACTGTTTCACTGGTCAGGACGTCACGCACAGTTTAACGCCCATCTTCGAATCCACAAACAGACAAAGCCTCTTTTCTATGACTCTTACACTTGTTAACAATGAGGTTGGTGAGCAACTACTATGTGCAGATCCCATCACTGGTTTGGGACTGCAGCAGAGAACAAGATGGGAAGACCACTGCTGCCCTAGACCACATACCTCTTAATTCTCTCTTGAGGGAGGACAGGACAGGAAACCAAGAACAAGCTGGCCAATTGCTGACTGCAATTTAGAGGCACAGAAGTGGGCCATTTCAGAGAGACTGGAAAGGGAGACCTCTGAATAAGGGACACGTGAGCTGGGACAACAGATCAGCAAAAGCTGGCCACCCACCAAAAATAGTGACAAACATAACCCAGAGAGGTACAACTTACCTGCATTTTTGAGGCCGAACCAGGTGAGCCAGCTCTGCAAATCTCCACAGGGCAGCACGCAGGCTTCGAGAGGCACCATTCTGCATGGGTTTAAGGAGGGACATATTACATCTAAGAGCCACATGCATTAGTCACCAAGAGGGCTGCATATAAGCAAAGCATACACTTTCATTGTTACTTTGCATGTTTAAAGAAAAGGCCAGTTAGATGTGTAAAACTTTTGGTAACTGCTTCTAAGATTCTGAGGTCCAGTGGGCTTCAATTATACAAATATCAAAAACCAAATTGCCATTTTAAAGTCCTATCTCATCTAACAAAAATTAAGAGTAAGCTTTTGGACAATAAAATCTACCTTACCAAACAATATTTCCTCCTAACAATTTTACTTATTAACTAAAATATAAAAATTCACATAATCCTGCTTAATACAGTGAAATAGTACCATCTTTTCAAGAATGGAAAGTAAGGGCTCACCTTTTTAATTTCCTTATAGAGTTCTAATTGTAGCCTAGGAAGATTAGAATCCATCAAAGCCTACAAGGAAACACAAAGAGATTTGCTCATAAAAGACAGTCCATTTACAGTTTTAAACAAAGCTAAAAGCAACCAAAATTTTAATTTGGGGACAATGTAAAATATAATAAGAACTACATTAGGAAGCTATTCACTAAGAAGCAAATTCATGCCAGGCGTGTTGGTGATTGCCTGTAATCCACCTGTAATCCCAGCAGCTCAGGAGACTGAGGCAGGAGGATCTTGAGTTCAAAGCCAGCTCTCAATAACTCAGTGAGGCCCTAAGAAACTCAGCGAGACCCTGTCTCTAAATAAAATACAAAAAAGGGCTGGGGATGTGGCTCAGTGATTAAGCACCCCTGGGTGCAATCTCTGGTACTAAAAAAAAAAGCAAATTCACACAGGACATTACTGAAAACACTAGACATACTACATAATATCAAAACTAAAATAAATCAAAGTTCTCACAGTTCTCACGGGAAACCTTCATTCTTTACATTCTGTCAGATAACAACAGCCCAGGCGATGGGCACCCTGGGAAGTTTGCAGGGCTGGGGGGCTGAGGGCACGCTGTAGGATCTCAGCCCCTCGCTATGGTGGGAAACAGTTTCTGGAACAGAAACATCCTTCCTGCAGGCCTGGCCTCCTCACTTGCTGGCTGGGATGTTCATTGGCCCCCAACCCCAGTGCCAACAAGGAGCCTCATGATCCTCGCAGCTCATTTCTTACGAGTCCCTACACACTTCAGGACTAAACCAGCAATTATGTCCACGTGCCCACTTGAACCTCTAACCATGGCTGATGGCATGAAGTCCCCAACAGAGAAGGGCTGCCCCACTCTCACCCTGGAAACCCTCTCTTCTAAAATGGCACTGCAAATGCTGGCCTACTGAGAGTCGAGACTGAAACAAGCCCTTTCTCACAGTGCTGCACAGCGCCTCGTGTCCAGTGACAAAGCTGGTCCTAGTGGGGTTCACCCATTAGGCCAGCAAACTTGACACTCAAAAGCAGGGGCACACTTTAGGAGACTGATTCTGAAGCACTACAATGGCTCAGAAACTTTAAAATCCTGGTTCCACTGACGCAGGAAACTTTTACAATCCCGATTCTACTGTCGCAGTTCATTCTGGAAGTCTTTAAATGAGCAAACCAAACTAGACAAATATATTAAAACACAATTTCTCAAACAAATCAGAAGCCTTAGCAAAGCTTGAGTTAGCTTCATAAATGCTTTGTAACCCAATATCAAACTTATTAAAAGAAAAAACTAAACTACACTCTCCTCAGAGCAGTGATGCAGCCCACTTGTGCTTCATCCTCCACTGCACCTGCTTCCATTCTCATGGCCAGACCCAGCCCTCAGCCTGGCTGCCTCCTGGTCCTGGCCCCAGTGCCACCACCAGAGCTTGAGCCCTATTCTCCTGCACTGTGCAGGCAAGGATCCTTGTTTGGTTCTCTCTACCAGGCCTCTCTCTACTCCTCACCAGGTCCTGCTTCCAACACAAAGCCCTACTCTGGCCAGGCACAATGGCACAGGCCTGCAAATCCCAGTAGTTCAGAAGGATTGCAAGTTCAAAGCCAGCCTCAGCAACTTAACCAGGCCCTAAAGGAACTTAGCAAGATACTGTCTCTAAATTATTAAAAAAAAAAAAAAAAAAGGCTGAGGATATGGCTCAGTGGTTAAGCATCCCTGGTTCAATAACTGGTACCAAAAAACCAAATGCCCTCCACTGACTGTGTCAAAGATCTTCAAGAGGTCCTCATTCCCCATCAAAGTATGAACTCCTGGAACTGACCCTTCAGGGGCCCCACTCTCCACAGCATGAGAAGAGTCCATCCTCCTTCTGAGGGAAGGATACTGCACAGGGAAAGAAGGTCCTTACTGCCTCCAAGAGGTCCCTCTTCTCCCTAGACAGAGAGCATCACTCTGCCTTCTGACTGTCTGGTGTTTTGCTCAGTCCTTGTAAATATGGACTTCATACCACGTATCACGTTACTTCTGGACACACATGCTTCACTGACAGGCTATGTCAGACCCCAATACATTTTCTACAGAAATGACAAGCAAAATGTTCCAAAGTTCTTAGGCTACAATCTGATCCTTAGAAAATGTATACAACAATTCTCAAGAGGAGACAAAGGTCCAGGATCTGACTGGTAGGTGACCATTCCTGCATTCCTGCCCATCCCTCAGACCTGCCTGGAGCCACCTACATTCTCCCAGCCTGCCCTTCCTCTGCCACAGTAAAAGCAAGTCTAGCTGGATCCTGACCCCACTTTGTGCCATGGGAACCTGATGACTACAGTATTTTAGAAGGCAGAAATCTGAGAAGCCAACTTTAAGCAAAAGGAAGAGAATAAGAGAGACTGAGCTTATCTTATGTTCAGAGGTGTACCACGAGAATCTGGAATCTCTGCACTAGGAGACTGAAACTAGAAGAAAGAATGGAAAAGAAGAGAGGCAAAAAGAAGAGGAACCTAAAGCTACAAGCCAGGGCTCTTGCTTGCAGACATCAAGTCACTGTGACCGGCAGTTCTGGCAGCAGACTCTAAGCAAGACAGTCTTAAAATGGAACAGTGCCCAGGGCTGGGGTTGTAGCTCAATGATAGAGCGCTTGCCTCGCATGTATAAAGCACTGGTTCAATCCTCAGCACCACATTAAAAAAAAAGTTAAAAAAAAAAAATATATATATATATATTTAGTGTCCATCTACAATTAAAAAATAATATTTTAAAAAAATGGAATGGTGCCCATGTGTGCACAGTACCAGAGCAATCTGGGGTCATTCTGTTCTCTGTTCTGTTCCCCTAGCCCCCGACTTGCATGAATAAGGGAACCTGCAACAGCCCTCTTTTAAGGTTTTTTGACCCTGAGGATCACAGATCAAGAATTCAAATATCAGGAAAAGCCCAGCTGGTCCTGCCAGTGGGAAAAATTAAAAAAATAAAAAATAAAAAAAAAAAACTAAGGGTATCTAGGCCTGGGAAAGCAAACAGAACTCAAACAGGACATCTGCAAACATGTTGTGGAACACCACCTGCAAAAGGGTGACATAGGTACCATGCACACAGAACTGGTGAAACTGACCATTAGGCCATCATAGGAGGCAAGGGGCAAGCACAGGCACAAAGAGCAGGTTCAGGGGGAAGGCACAGTGACTACTAGAGACAACAGAGGGATCTCCCAAAGTCTGCCTGGGAAATGGGAGCCAGAACCCAGGCTACAGAGAAGCCACATCCTGACCACAAAAAGCTGAGCTAGCCAAGAGACTGTATGCAGCCAGGTGGGAATGATTCCTGGGGCAGCAGAATTCCACGGATCCATGCAACATGTAACACAAGACAGAAAGCAATGCCTTCCACCTCACTGGGGAATACTGTGAGAATTTCATTACTCATAAGAATACTTACCACCTTAAGGATCCAGTATATGGCAGTTCACACACACACACACACACACACACACACACACACACACTCCTATACTCACTACAAAAACTCTGTCTGCTCCCATTTATATATGAATACATAGACTAGTGTAACTCCACATCATATACTACCAAAAAAAAATAGGAATTATACCCCACGTATGTATGATATGTCAAAATACATTCCACTGTCATGTAAAAAGAAGGAAATACTATTCTGGATGTATTGGGTTAAATGTTAGAAGAGTCTTGCCTGTGTGCTTTGATGTGACTACACAAAGTGTGAGATCACACTTGGAACTCCTGACAGCTATGTTGTCAGTTATACTCTTTCCAACTAAGCAACTAGTGATTTTTTAAGTATAACGGTTGTTCCATTAGGAAGTGTCAGAGCAAAGATCTAATGCAGATCGCTCTGTGCTCTCAGCCTGGCAACAATGCTCAGTAGCCTTGACAGGAGTAACAGGGTGACAACCCTTCCTCAGTAAGGCTGGACCACGAGGGAAAGGAGAGGATAACTATTTGGCAAAAGTAAAATTTACTCTACAAAAAAAGACTCTGAAGAGACCAAGGAACAGCTCTACTCAAAGACCCTAATGGGAAAGGAAATGACTGTGTAAGCTGGAGTTCCTGGTTCCATTCAAGCAAGTATTACTTGCAAGACAGTCTTCCAGGACAGAGAAGAGATGGCGTCTCTTCTCAAAGTCTTTTCTAAATGTCAGGTAAGGAAAAAAGAGGAAGAACTACCAATGAGCAAGGATTCCTGCAAAGAGGGGAACAAGGAACATGCTCTTCCTCGCCATCATCAGACAGCAGCTTTTGGAGAAGTGTAGAGAGCTATGTTAAAGAGCCCTCCTCAGTGCTGGTCAACCTGTGTGGGAACAACATTTAATTCTGGACCCACAATTCAAAAGGCCCACTGGCAAAGGCAAAGGTGGTCTGCAATCAGTGGACCAAGACAGGTTGGGGACTCATGAAGAGGAAGAGGGAAGGATAAAAACAGACAGTTTTGCAATACAGTAAAAATTAGTGCATGGAAGAAGGACTTTAATTTTCCACGGCAGCAGAAAACAAAAAAGGAACACTGGATTACAGCTGCGGGGTCTGCACAGGCTCTGCATCAGGAAGCAGTGACAGAACAAGTCAGGGGCCCACCTCTCTCCTCGTCTTTCCCAGCACCACTGCCAGCCAGCTTGGGTTTCCTGGCTATATTACCCCATGCCAGAATCTCCTTTCTCCCCATCTGTGTCCTGAAAACCACACTCCAGGAATGGAAGAAGTGCAGATATCCTAAGAACAGGCCACTAAGACACAGAGACTACCTGATGGTGTCTTCTCTTGGCCCATGATCACATCCACAGTTCTTACTTTGATAACTTTGTTCAGGCATTCGTCAGCCACCATCCTGACATCTGACTCCGCATCATCACTGCACAGCAGGAAAAGTTCCATAGCGATGCCCAGAAGTTTCTGAAATTCTGGAGAATTTCTAAGTAAAAGAAGAAAAGAAATTGTCACAACCAAAAGGAACCTAAGGAGACATGGCAACAAAACGTAGTAAAGGATTCGTTATCCTGGGTAGGATTCTGGAACAGAAAAGGGAGATTACATAAAAATTAAGGAAAATTGAATGAAGTTGGACTTCAGTTAACAGTGCATCAAAACTGACTCACTAATTGTGAAAACTGCACCACACTAATGTAAGTAAGATGCTAATCAACCAAACTAATTAGACGTAGGGTACATGGAACTTCCTATGCTCTTGTAACGTTTCTATAAATCTGAAACTATTTTAAAATAATTTATTAACAAAAGAAGAGAATATACTTGCAAGCCAAATCACATTTTTTCTATGAAGTTTTATTTTAAAAACCTTAAGAGACACTGCTTCTGACCATTAAATCCCAGAAAGCCATCTGTCTCTGCCAAAAGGTAACTTTACTCTGATAATCAGTGTAACAATCTATCTCTTCTCTTCCTTTTCCATCTCACTCTTAATATGCTCCAGAATATAACCATATTTCACTGTAGAATGCATCTGATCATGGGGCTGGGGATGTGGCTCAAGCGGTAGCACGCTCGCCTGGCATGCGGCCGGCCTGGATTTGATCCTCAACACCACATACAAACAAAGATGTTGTGTCTGCCGGAAAACTAATAAATAAATAATTTTTTTTTTTTTTTTTTTAAAAAAAGAATGCATCTGATCATGGTCAAACTGACTCTGTAGCACTAGACAGGATACCACTGTCACAAAAACTGGAGTGTGGCCACTGTGAACTGTTTAGGCTGTCATGATCCAACCAACTAAACCCAGCTATGGAGGGAAAGGCTGATGGGCCATGCACCTGAAACTCAGGTATCCCAACACAGGGGTGGAAGCAACCCCAGGACATAAGGGCTATGTTATTCCTGAAACACTAAGCAGATTGATGTCCCAGCAACTCAACCTAAAAAGTTCCCTGAAAGCCTCCTTCCCCTTTATCCCTAAGTAGTAATTCCTACTGGCAGGCAGAAGATAGTCATGAGTCTAAGGGTGAGCAAGACTGCACAGTCAAGCTGCGTGGCATCCAGCAGCTCAATTCTATGATCAACAAAAACACAAGACCAAGCCCAAGACTTCCACTTAGCAACATTTCCCTTGTCTACAGGAATACAGCCATGAACAAAGAGCTATGGAGGGAAGGTCTCTGATGAGCTAGAACATTCAGACCCTGTGCTCCAAAGCAGTGCTGTCAGCACAGCTGTCAGGAGTTCCAAGTATGATCTCATACTTTGTGTAGTCACATCAAAATGAAAAGCACACAGGCAAGACTCTTCTAACATTACATTTAACCCAATACATCCAGAATAGTATTGGATTGCCTTCTTTGTACATGACAATGGAATGTATTTTGACATATCATACATACATGGAGTACAGTTCCTGTTATTGTAGTTGTACATGATGTGGAGTTACACATGTAACTCATGTTACATGTATTCATTATAAACACAGGAAAGTAATGTCTGATTGATTCTACTGTCTTTCCTATTCCTATCCTCCCTTCCCTTCCCTTCATTCCCCTTTGTCTAATCCAATGCAGAACAGTATTTCAATATGCAGTCAAACATGAAATTACTGATATATAAAACAAGCTTTTTTACAGCATATCTTAATACAGACACTGAATTTTCATTGGAAATACTTATCTACACTTAGATTTCATAAAATTGACACATGAAGAAGTTCATATACTCTTTCCAACTAATCAACTACTGATTTTTAAATATAAAATAGATATAGAGCTAATCAGGTTTTTTATTTCTTCTCTCTTTTTTTTGGTTCTGGGGATTGAACTCTGGGACACTGGACCACTGAACTACATTCCCAGCTCTATTTTGTATTTTATTTAGAGCAGGGTCTCACTGAGTTGCTTAGCGCCTAACTGTTGCTGAGGCTGGCTTTGAATCCACAATCCTGTCTCAGCTTCCCCAGCCGCTGGGATTACAGGCATGCGCCACCATGCCCAGCTCTATTTCTTCTTGATACCTACAGTAGTCTTTCAAGGAAATTACCCAATTTCATTCAAGTTGCCAAGTTGAGTGGCATAAAATTGTTCAAATATTCCCATATAATCATTTTTAAATTTTTTTTTAGTAATACATGACATAATATCTTTTTTTTAAAGAGGAGGGGGAGAGAGAGAGAGAGAGAAAGGAGGGAAAGGCTGATGGGCCATGCACCATGTATCTTTTTTGTAGATGGACACAACACAATGCCTTTATTTTTATGTGGTGCTGAGAATCGAACCCAGGTCCCGCCCATGCTAGGCGAGCGCTCTACCACTGAGTCACAATCCCAGCCCTGGACATAATATCTTTATTTATTTTTATGTGGTGCCGAGAATCGAACCCATGCCTCACATATGCAAGACAAGTGCTCTACCACTGAGCTACAACCCCAGCCCCCACATAATCCTTTAAAATTTTCTTTTAGTTGTAGATGAACACCTTTTTATTTATTTTATGTGGTGCTGGGGATTGATCGAACCCGGTGCCTTACACATGCTAGGCAAGCACTCTATCACTGAACCACAATCCAGCCTCCCAATATAATCCTTTTAATAACTATAGGACTAATGCCATCTTCCTCAATCTTAATACTGGTAATTTGTGCCTTAGTTCTTTTTTCCCTATCAGTGAGTCTTATACATCTATTGAAGTTCTCTGAAAGAACCAGTTTTCATTTTTACTGATCTGCTATGCATTTTTCTGCTTGCTCTTTCCCGGACCTCTGCTCTTAACTTTATTAAGTTCACTCTTCTAATAACTTTGGATTCTACTTGCTCATCTTTTTTAACTTCTAAGGTGGAAGGTCACTGCGATCCTTTCTGTTCTAAACTTAGTCATTCAATGCTTTAAATTTCCCTTTAATATAGTTTCACAGCATTTAGCAAGTTTGCATCACTTTTATTTTTGATCAATTCAAAAGACATTGAATTTTCCTTTTAATTTCAGTGACCCATGGGCCACATGGAAACATGTTGTTTCCCATATATTTGGGGCTCTTCTAGATTATCTCTCTGAAATAGATTCCAATTTAATGATGTTAAAGATCAGAGAAAATACTTTGTATGATTTGAATCTCAACAAACCAACCAAAAAAAAAAAAAAACATATACACACACACACACTTTCACAGTTCTACAGTTCTAGAGACCAGAGTCCAAAATCAATATCAATGAGCTGAAATCAAGGGGTATCATTCTCCCTCCACAGGCTCCGGGAAGAATCTCTGTCTGCCTTTTTTGCTTTGGTGGCTGGCTGCCAGCATTCTGTGGCTTAGCACATCATTCCAACCTTAAGGTCCATGCCTTCAAACCTCTCTGCTCCATCTTCAGACGGCCTTCTCTGTGCGTAAAACTCCCTCTGTCTTCTTTTATAAGGACACATGCTATTTCACCTAGTACCCATGGGGATACCCCAGGATAATCTAAAAACCCTGAGCTTGACCACAGCAGTGAAGACCCAATTCACTGTAAAGTGGCATTTGCACATTCTGGGATTAGGACAGTCACCCTCCTCTCTTCGGGGTGGGCGGCACTCCTCTGTCTCCAGTGCACTTCCATTTCTGTTCTTCTAGCCATCATGCCGTGACTGTCACACATTCCACTTACATGTGCTACAAACCCCAAAATATACTATCTTGCTTTAGAACACTAAGATAATCTTTAAATAAGCCCTTTCAAAACTTAGGTTAATTCATGTCTTCAAAATAATCACCATTCCTGCTGCTTTCAAATCCTTTGTGTAGATACAAATTTCTAGCTGGTACCATTTTCTTTCTGCCTGAAACACTTTCTTTAAAATTCCTTTAGTGGTTGCCTACAGACATAGAGTATTTGTGTTTTTGGATATTTCATCTTTGTATCCAAGAGACTGTACTAGGTAGAGAATTCCAAGGTTTCCCTCTCACATCCCAGACTTCTAGCAGGAACTGTTTCCAATGAGAAAGCTGCTGTGGTTCAGTCTGGGTCTTTTTTTGTGTGTCTGTCTATACTTAAACTTATTCAATCTTTTCTCTAGCCTCTAGACATATGAAATAGTTACAGTAACTGGTTTCAAGTTTCTTGTACTACTCACCATCTGTAATTTCTGGGTCAGTGTTGACTGTTGTAAATCATATTTTCCTGCTGCTTTGCACTCCTAGTTATTTTCCTAGATGACAAACTTATTACTTTTATCTTATCAGATACTGTGCCTTTTTGTGTGTTCCTAGAAACAATCTTGCACTTTGCTATGGGATGCAGTTACTTTCAAAGAGCCTGACCATTCGATCAGCATTACAGACAGAATCAGAGTAGCAGCTAAGTAAGTCTAGGGCTAAGTAAGTCAAACATGTGGAGTGCCCTCTCTGAAGCCCCACAACAATATCTAGGAGGGCTGAGGTTTTCCACTTTGGCTGATGTGAATAAAAATTCTTTCTGGCCCTTCAGAGGCTCAGCAGGAGTTCCTTCTAGTCCTTTTGCAATACCTCTATTGATAGATAATGAAAAGTATTTTTAATTTTCTAATGGGATGAACAGCACTGTACCAATATCATGACATACTTCCCTAAGGGTAAATGTCTAGAAGTGAAACCACCAAGTCAAACACAGATGATAAGTCGAATGCTTTAAATTTTGCCAAAATGCCTTCTAGGAAAGTTTTATCACCTCTGCCCAAAACCCTTTTTGTTTTTTAATATTTTTAATATTTTTTAATGTTTAATGATTTGGTGACTAATGTTTCTATTTTTGTTTTAGTATCATTCCACTGATTACTAGTATCTTAGTCAGGGGAGACTGCTATAACAAAATACTGCAGAGTGAGTGGCTTCAACAGTATGCATCTCTCTTGGGTTCAGAAGACAGAGGCTTGGAACAAAGTACTGGCAGATCTGACTCCTGGTGAGGGTCTCTGAACAGCAGGACTTGATGAGCATCACCCAGAGTGGTGAATACAGGAAGGGCATATTCAGAGAAGGCCTAAGTGCCTTGCTCCCCTTCCCCAAGCTTTGCTCTATCTCTACCACCCGGCTGTCCCTGAGTTACGTTCCCTATAATATACCAGTCAATGTTAAATATTTTCCTGAGTTCTGTGAGCCATCTTGCAAATTATTGATGCTAAGATGGGGAATCATGCAAACACTCAATTTACAGCTGGTCATCAGAAGTACAGGTGGGTTTCTAAGACTTGTGACATAAAGTGAAAGCAGCTTTGTGCAACAAAACCCTGGAACTTGTGGAATTTGACAACAAATCCAGAAGCATGGAATAGAACTGAATGCCCCAGAGATAACTACTTGGTGTCAGAGCTGCAGAACTGGCTGGTATCACAGTAAACATACAACTTCTAAAAGTCCCCACCTTCAAAGACCACCACTCTGGAAGCTAGGGCTTCAACAATAGGGATGGGGTAGAGCAGACACAAACATTCAGTCTACAACAAGCGATCAAGTTCAACATTTTCCCACAGGATGCACAAGTGTTAACTATTTTGGTTACTGGCTCAGTCCTATTTCTTTTTAAATCTGTTTTGAGACAGGGTCTCATTAAGTTGCCCAGGCTGGCCCAGAACTTGCAATCCTCCTACCTTAGCTCCCAAGGACCTGGGACTACAGGCACAGCACACAGGCTTTGGGACAAGTCATCATTTGTTCTTTTCTGAAATACCTACTGTATTCTCTGCCTATTTTCCAATTAGGATGATGTAGTCTTTTTCTTAATGGGTCAGGAAACACTAAGAAACACTCTTTACATGGGCTATCAAACCTTCAATTTTTACACTGTCGATACTTTTCCCAAGTTAAATTTATGTTTAATTTTGTTTAAGGTGGACTTTGACTTTTTATACTATAATCCAGACAAAATGTTTTTTTTTTCTTTTAAAGATGTTAGCCTTCTTCAGATTAAATTTTCTTTTTGTAATACAGATTTTATTCTTTTCACCTTGATGTGATTCATCTGATGCTTATGTCTGTGTACAATGAGGAAGAGACAATTGCTCCATCAGCAGGACAAGCATCCTTTCCCTACTAATATGAGCATGACATCTTTATCATACATTCAGACGCAGACTTTTCAACCTTTCAATTCTGTATAAGCCCTGATGTCACATAAACCAGATCTCACCATATTACTGATGATTTTAAGATGTTCTCTGTAACATTTATATGTATTTGTTCTTGCAGATGAACAAGTCCAAAATTACACCACTGGAATTTTGATCAAGATTCTTTTAAATCTATGGGATAATTAAGAGAAAACTCAGCTTTACCACAGGAAATCTTCCACTTTGAAAAGAAAATAGTCATCTATATCATTCAGGTATATTAGCTGCCTTTACATATTTTCTGCATATTTCTTATCAATTCCTTCAAATTTTATATTTTAATGCTTACCAAAAGCAAAATATTTTCTAACTAAATTTTACTTACATGGATTTTGTTTTGTTTCATTGGTTCTTCTCAATTATACATGACAATAGAATTCATTATGAACTCTTATGGATTTTTTTTTTTGAGGGGGGTGGCTACTGGGGATTGAACTCAGGGGCACTCAATCATTGAGCCACATCCCCAGCCCTATTTTTTTTTTTTTTAATTTTTTTCTTGTAGATGTAAATAGACAGAATGCCTTTATTTTGCTTATTTATTTTTATGTGGTGCTGAGGATGGAACTCCAGTGCCTCAGGCACGCTAGGCAAGCGCTCTGCCACTGAGGTACAGTCCCAGCCCTCCAGCACTATTTTGTATTTTATTTAGAGGCAGGGTTTCACTGAGTTGCTTAACACCTTGCTTTTGCTGAGACTAGCTTTGAACTTGTGAGCCTCCTACCTCAGCCTCCCAAACCACTGGGATTACAGGCATGTGTCACCATGCCTGGCTAAACTCTATAGATTGTTAATACTTATTTTTACTTAAAAAAAATTTTTTTCTGTAGTTGTAGATAAACAGAATGCCTTTGTTTGTTTATTTTTATGTGGTGCTGAGGATCTAACCCAGACCTCATACATGCCAGGGAAGCACCCTGCCATGAGCCCCAGCCCTCTTTTTTTTTTTTTTAAGAATTTTTAAATATTTATTTATTTATTTTAGTTTTCGGCAGACACAACATCTTTGTTTGTATGTGGTGCTGAGGATAGAACCCGGGCCGCATGCATGCCAGGCGAGTGCACTACCACTTGAGCCACTTCCCCAGCGCCCCCCAGCCCTCTCTTTTTTTTTTTTTCTTTAAAGAGAGAGAGAGGTATAGAGAGGTATAGAGAGAGAGAATTTTTTTTTTAATATTTATTTTTTAGTTATCGGCGGGCACAACATCTTTGTTTGTATGTGGTGCTGAGGATCGAGCCCAGGCCACACGCATGCCAGGCGAGCGCGCTACCGCTTGAGCCACATCCCCAGCCAACCCCACCCCCAGCCCTCTTAATACTTACTTTTAACTAGTAACTTTATCAAGGTGTACTATATTTGTAAGCGGTGGTTTAGGTGAGAGTCCCTAGATATACCAAAGAGGATACTATTAAAAAGAAAAACCACTGCCCAGTCCCTGCAACCCACAAACAGAAAGTATAAGTGTGTCTGGGAAAGAAGGCAGCAAGGTATCTTTAACACAGAGCTCTTTATAAATTTTCCAGTTGATGCTCATGCACATTTAGGACCCACCAGCTCAAACCACCAAATTGAGTACAGAAGCAGACTACAGAGTGTGTGAATGAACATGCATAAAGTTTTATGTGACTTCTCACTTCAGAAGCTTCAAAAGCTGCCATCTCAATAACCATACTGGAGACAAAAATCAGCATATCACAGAAGCTATGGAAATATTCCAAAGAGCCACGCAGTGCACACTGTCATCTCAACCACACCAAAGGCTGAGGCAGGAAGATTAGAAGTTCAAGGTCAGCCTGGGCAACTTAGCAGGACTCTTTCTTAAAATAAAAAATAAAAATGGGCTGGAGATGTGGCTCAGGGGTAACGTCCAAGACTGAAACCCCATTACTTCACAAAGAAAAGAAAAATTCCAAAGGTTGTTCAAATTCAAGGGGAGACAACAGAAAATACTAGTCAACCATAATTATGCATAAAATATACTTGTAGAAAATACCCACATCAGCTCTGCACCCTGAAGTCCCTGCAAAGTATCCTAAAGTCCCTGGAGAGTATCCTAAACAAACTGGTTCTTAATCTGATGAGACAAAGAACTACTCTGGCTTCAAAAATTACCCTGCTGGGCTGGGGATATGGCTCAATTGATAAAGTGCTTGCCTCGAATGCCCAAAGCCTTGGGTTCAATCCCCAGCTCTACACACACACACAAAAAAAAACAAAAACAAAAACAAAAAAACTCTGTTAACATGTTCCTTTGTAGAAACAGAAATATGGTGAACACCCAACATACTCTATAAAAACAGGGACACACTAATGTGAAAACTATCAATAGCTATTACTTTTATTAAAGATGGAAAATGGAACCTCAAATCAATCTTAAGATACCTCAAAATAGTTCAGTAATATGTGAATCTGAGCTGATATTCCATGAATTCCAGATAATTCTCAAAAAACAAAATGACAAGCATAAAATATGAAGCACTCAGATTCAAAGGGTTCATATCTTCTGGGTCAGTAGTTTTCAAAAAGAGAGTTCCCCTGAACAAAGCGAGGCTACTGCAGCAGAGCACCATGTCACTTAACAGAGCTCTCGGCAGCGTGCGCCCTGGTGGATGCATGTGCTGCTCTCTCAAGTGAACAGCCCTACGTAGCTACTTCCTTCTAGTGCTTCGCTGTGTCACCTGATCCCACCAGAACTCTGTAAATGGGCTGTCCCTTCGAGACAAGAGGTTCAAAGATGCTGAAACTAATCTAAAAACCACCCACCTAATATATGAGAGACACAGATGAAATACAAACCTCATTTTTCTCTACTTTTATCAAGTTGTTATGGTATGGATGCGAGGTGTTCCCCGAAAGTTCCTGAGTTAATGGAGGAATGTTTGAGGGTAAAATGAATGGACTGTCTGGTAACTGCTGACAGATGGAGCCTGGCTGGAGGGGCAGGTCACTAGCGGTGTGCCCTGGGTGCCTTTTCCCTGTGGCCCTTCTCCCTCCCTATCTTTGCTGCCTAGCTGCCACCAGCTGAGCAGCTTTCCTTCACTGCTCCCTTGGGCTATGAGGTGTTGCTTCAAGTTGTCCATCTATAGACTGAGACTTCTGAGACCATGAGCCCCAAATAACTTTGTTCTTCTCGGGTATTTTAGTCACAGTGGCACAAAACCTGACTAAAACAATTGTACTGTTTTCTACAATAGCATCTGATAATATTTATATTCTTATTTTCAGTATACATTCTCATTTGTTATTTCACTTTCTTTCCATATTTCTACAAATTACATGGAAACAGAATCATCCACCATATTTCAAATGATGGAATGAGTTAAACTAAAATGAAATGTTTGTGAAATCACTTTGAAAGTATAAAATACAAATGCAAGGTAGCATTATATACAAGTTAACCACCCAAAAGACAAACATTACAAGATTCCACTCACATGAGGTCTGGAGTAATCAAATTCACAGACAGAGAGGAGGATGGTGGTGGCCAGGGCTGGGAAAGTGGGGGATATGGAGTCACAACTTTGTGGGTATAGAGTTCCAGTTTCAAAAGATGAAAAGGACCATGGAAATAGTGAAGATTATGTGACATTATGAATATGCTGAACTGTGTACTTCAAAATGGTTAAGATGTGGGGCTGGGGTTGTGGCTCAGTGGTAAGTACTTGCTTTGAACCTGTAAGACCCTGGGTTAGATCCTCAGCACCAAATAAAAATAAATAAGTGAAATAATGGTATTGTGTCCAACTACAACTAAAAAATAAATATTTTTTTAAAAAATGGTTAAGATGTGTATTTTAAGTTGTATTCATTTTACCAGAATTTTTAAAAAGGAACAAAGTGAAGGGCTGGGGATGTGGCTCAAGCGGTAGCGTGCTCGCCTGGCATGCATGCAGCCCAGGTTCGATCCTCAGCACCACATACAAACAAAGATGTTGTATCTGCCGAAAACTGAAAAATAAATATTGAAGAATTCTCTCTCTTTATCTCTCACTCTCTCTCTCTCTCTCATTCTTTCTTAAAAAAAAAAAAAAAAAGGAACAAAGTGAAAAGCAATGGTCACAGGAAAATTATTTTTAAAAAACAAGTAAAAGGAGCTGGGGATGTGGCTCAGTGGTAGGCTAGCATAAGCAAGGCCCTGAGTTCAATGCCCATTTTCAAAGTTGTTTTGTTTTTGTTTTTGTTTTGGGTACCAGGGATTGAACACAGGAGTGCTTAACCACTGAGCCACATCCCCAGCCCTCAAAGTTTTTCTAACAGATTATGAAGCCCTTTTACCAGGTTTTCAGCAAGAAAATAACAGGCATTATTTATTCCAAGGGAAGAGAATAGAAAGGTGAGCTTTTCATACATGCCCACCTAGGTTACAGAATTCAGAAATCACATGTCTCCTAATCAATCATTAGAAATCATTAGAAACAGGCCTAAAAATATTTACCATCTACAGCTCGTCAGAACAAGAGCCAGGACAGCAGAAAAACAACAAAAACAAGGAGAACCATAAAGGGCTACAAAAAAAAAAAGGTGCTGCTGGTTCACTACCAAGAAAGCTCAGCAGGGAAGTGCCTTCTGCCACCTGCCCACAGCCCCACCAACCCAGACAAGTGGGCACCAGCACTGCTGGAGCAGAGGCATAACCCCAGGGCAAAGGGGCAACAGCAAGTGCAGACAGTAAACCAGAGAACACACATGGGAAGTCTCCTGCTGCTCCAGGTACTACAACACATGTAAAAAATCAAACCAAAGATGATGTTTAAATGGTGTGTCATCAAGGGTGCAATTCAGTTATCCCAACAGCTACAATTCTTGTTCTTACAATTACAAAATGGAAACATCATTTATGATAGAATCTGGACATCCCTAACACCTAGCTAGAAATGCAGGGAAAGAGTCTTTATTTAAAATGGATTGCATAAAGACAACTGGGAACACAAAGAACATGCTAACCCATTAAGATTGAAAATAGTTTTTATTTCCTCTAGAAAGTTCAAAGTGTGATTACCTGAGAGACTGTGCCACTATGTTTTCACATATTGTCAGACAATGATTCACACGGTCTTTCTTGGTAGCTGAGAGTTCCTTCTTTCTAAAAATAAAAATAAAAAAAAAGGAAGTGAACATGTTGAATTATCCGCTTATTCATTCTATACCTCAGTCATCCAGTCAGCCAGTACTTCTTTACCATTATGACTTAGTCACTACTCTCTGTGCTGGAACCAGGTGGAATCAGGACAGAAAAGCACAGAGGAGCACAACCAAAGATTCCCAACCACACGGCTCTACCGAAAATCAGGTGATCTCTTGAAAGCAACTCATTCCCCTCATTTTAGAGAGAAGAAAAAAATGAAGTGCCAACAGTCACCTGCCCAAGATTGCATAGGGTAAGAAGTAACACAGCCAGGACTGATCTTCTGGCTTCAAATCTACCCTGCAGCAGCTCACCAATTCACCTTCAATTCACATTTTTTTCACTTGTCAACATCACTGAAACTGGAACGCATCTTATAACCAATGGCATGTCACAGTTTAATTAGCAGCTTTTTTTCTTTCTCAAGCAGAACAGAAGTCAGTAACATGGATCAAGGTGAAGGGACAGGCAACTCATTGAAACAATAATACTGCACCTACTCTATGTACCCAGATGCCTCCATTTCTCAAAATCACATTAACTGACTACAGTCAGCATACTATATTGCCCTCAATGAGGTGTGGCTAACCACTTCTATATCCCCAGCAGCCAGAAATAAGCCTCTTATTAAGACTCTCAGCAAGCAAAAGGAGATAAGCAGTCTGGTCAAGAAATAAAACTAATACCAGGAGTGGTGGTACACATCTGTAATCCCAGCAACTCAGGAGGCTGAGGGAGGAAGATCAAGTTCAAAGCCAGCCTCAGCAACTTGGCGTGGCCCTAAGCAACTTAGGGAGACCCTATTTAAAATATAAAGGTAGAAAGGACTATGGAGGTAGCTCAGTGGTAAAATGCCCCTGGGTTCAATTCCCAGTATCGAAAAACAAAGAGAGAAAGAAATCAGACATAGTGCTTCCTTCCCACTCAAACCTATGGCTTCAGATGTCTTCAAATATGACACTATCAACATATAGCAGAGGGAGAACCCAAAACAGGGTACTAACTGGAAGCAAATAAACCAGAGACACCCAAGTTTTGGGGGGAACTAATTTTAAAAGTTAAAAAAAAAAAAAAACCTAATTTATTAACACCTGTGATAATTTAATGCCTAATGTAATCGCCAGGCTCCTAAAAGTAGATAGGAAGGCAAAGACTATTAAAACTGCACAAATTCACTGAGGGAACACCCTCCAAAAGGCATTTCAGATTTGGCTGGGAGGAAACAGGCAAGGGAGATCCTCCAAAGAGTAAAAAACTGAAGTCAGGGGTCAAGAAGAACACAGAAAAGGACCAAGGCCTGAATGTTACTGCCAGGGCCTGGCATTACTATGAGCCAGGGAGCGAGTGCTTACCATTTATCTCTTTCCTAAAATGGACTTTTATGATGAGTTACACTGCAGACTGCTAATCGCCCTTGGAACTTCGTTTTCCCCTTATTAGATGTACAGCCCTAGTTAGAAACTGCCCTGACTGGCCTCCTAGCAGCTAGCTACAGGCAGGTGACTGTCCCTCAGACGAAATGGAAACAGAAGTAGACTTGGTGCCTGCCCTTCCATCTGCCTCCAGACAGAACGTGCCGGACACCCAGCTTTTGATTATGCAGATGACGATGAAAGCAACAGAACAGAAGGATCTTGGGTCCCAAGGTGACCATAAGCAGCCAGGCCCCCAGACTTCCCATCCTCACAAGTCCCTCACTTCAAAAGTGTGATGATGGAAATGACACAAACTGAGTGGTTCCACCGTGACAGATCAACAAATGCTACAGCCAAACGAGGAAAACCTATTTGGCCATGAAAAGGAACAAACCACCAATGGACACAAGGGCAAAGCACAATGCACTGTGTTTGGGGAAATAAGCTAGACTCCAAGATTGGTGATTCCATTTTTAGAACATTCTGGAAAAAACTACAAGGATGGAAAAGTATTCAATAATTTCCAGGGGCAAGAAATTGAGAAAAAGAGGCATGGATGTAGTAATTAATTACAAGACTTTGGGCTGGGGAGGTGGCTCAAGTGGTAGTGCACTCGCCTGGCATGCGTGCGGCCCGGGTTCGATCCTCAGCACCACATACAAAGATGTTGTGTCCACCGAAAACTAAATAATAAATATTAAAAATTCTTAAAAAAAATTACAAGGCTTTATGCATCTGTCAAAACTCACAGAACTGAACACGACAGAGAACTATTGTACTGTATTAAATTACACCTCAATTGAGAGAAAAAAAAACACTATGAGAATAAAAATGCTCTTTTCTTGAAACCACTGATTAAAGCCTCGTTACAGCAGCTTAGCTTTACCACAGCCTTCTAGAGAACTAGAGATCACTGACCATGTCAAGCACTCAGGAGCTAACTAACTCACCAGCCCTGTTATCCTTTGATTTCCAAAGTGAAAATCTGCCCAAGGCCTTAAAAGAAGTGCAATGTGCGCATACTTCAACATGGCATTCTGTTACACTGGTGCCTACGAGGACTTCACTGCATGGTGGTGATGAAAAGAAAGGTTGATGAACATGAACTCAGTAGGCCTAGCAACTTAATGGTAGTCAGAATAGCAATATTCACAGTCTGGAATTTTCAGCAGTGTTGAAGTCCAAGCAGAACCTTCATGACCATGGAGTCTCCACTTCCAGGCCAGAAAGGCAGGGAGCTGAAAGGTAGGATTCACAGCAAATCCATTCTCACTGGGTCCAACTTTCCCCATCCACAAATGAAAAGTTCAGCTAACAGCAGGATGGTCAACGGGGATTTTTTTTGATGGGCCTACTGTGATGAAAGGGTTGTAGCTGCCCAGAGCAGTAAACCTCAGCTGTCTTCAAGAAGACTATCATGCTAAATGACCGGGGAACAAGGCCTCCTAAAGGAGGTGATTCCCAAGGTCCCTTCAGCTATTACTAGAGTTTACAAGGCACACACTGAGGAAAGTAGCATGTCAATATGCCAACCATCTGTGTGGTTAAAAAAATCATTGTGGGGTCCAAAGTCTTATCACTCAGGAGAGTCATTAGAGTACTAGGAAAGCCCGAAAAAAAACCTTGCCAGGGACAATGGCACATGTAATTGCAGTTGCTTGGGAGGCTGAGACAGGAAAATCCCAAGTTCAAAGCCAGCCTCAACAACTCAGCAAGACAGAAGCAACTTAGTAAGACTCTGTGTCAAAATAAAAGGGGATAGGAATGTAGCTCAATGGTTAAGCACACCTGGGTTTAATCCCTGGTTACAGCCCCGCCCCCCCGAAAAAAAAAAAAAAAAACCCAGCTTCACACTAATTACCCATATGTCCAATGAAGAATTGGATGGGGGAGCTGGGACTGTGGCTCAGTGGTGGAGTGTTCGCCTAGAACAGGTGGGACCCGAGTTCGAGCCTCAGCACCACATAAAAATAAAAAAGGCATTGTGTTATGTCCATCTACACTAAAAAATAAACATTAAAAAAAAAAGAACTGGATAGGCCCATGGACTTTTTTTAATCAATCATAGAATGAATACAAATACAAGTTTACAAAAGTTTTCTTTCTCCTCATATATAAGATAAACCAAAAGAATACACATTCTATGGCCCTGAATACACTTCTAGCAATGAACAGTATGGACCTGCCACCAGGACTGACTTCAATAAGAATTACTTAGCCAAAGTCTATCAAACTATGACTGCAAAGAGAGAATACTATATCCCACCAATTAAATAGAACTTCATTATTCTGTTGTTTGGGTCCAGCTCCTCCCACAGCCCTTCTCAGGGCCTGCCAGCACCTCTGTGGTAGTACTCCTCTGACTTCCTCCCCAGGGAGGACAGATGCCTGAGCACAAAGGCCACTAGCATTCAGTGTAAAGCACACACTTCACAGGGCTCCACAAAGAGCCCATTGAGATATGGGAAACCAAATATTTTTCATAGAATGTTTAAGTACACAGTAGAATGGACTCAAAAAAATTTTAAATTAGTCTTATTGAATTTAGAAGACAAACAATAAAGATTCCTTTCTTTAAACTTGAGTTTCTAAAACCAAAAGATCAAAGAAAGTAGAAATTACTTTTTCTACCACTCTGGAAAAATACAGTCATTTTAATTCCACCTGCAAAAGAAATGAGCTGTGGTCAGCCTGCTCTAGTGTGCAGGGGAGCATCTGCACAGGTACACGTGCAGCACGTAGAGCAAGGACATCCTGCTTGCTGGAACATAATTTTTAAATTACCGAAGAACTAATTCCAAAAATATAAATTCAGGCCCTCTCATCTAAACTCCTATCTTTAGAATTATGTAATTTTAAGATCATGCTGGATTACCCAAGGAAGTTGGAAGCTTTTACTCTTTTGGTTACCTCACCATCAGTCCTCCCCAGACTTTTACACACACCCCAAGCTGCAAGCAGAACTGGGGTCTGGGAGCAGCATTACCTCAGGCCCAGGACTGATCACTCAGTCAGGGACCCAGGGAAACCGATCACTCAGCAGCCACTCTCCAGCTTCTGCCAAGTGCTATGCTCATGTGAGAGGGCCTGAACAATTAGGATGTTGTCAGAGGAGGTTTGTAAGAAGGAATGGGACATCAGCTCACTTGGAATTACATTTC
Source organism: Callospermophilus lateralis (assembly GCF_048772815.1). Classification (NCBI taxonomy): domain Eukaryota; kingdom Metazoa; phylum Chordata; class Mammalia; order Rodentia; family Sciuridae; genus Callospermophilus; species Callospermophilus lateralis. The sequence goes on along the minus strand of NC_135312.1, from coordinate 2,476,003 downwards.
ATACTTTCTCAAGTAGTAATGGTTTAGAAAAGCATGCTCAGTTTATCACTGAACGCGGTTACACACACACACACACACACTCTCATATAAAAACATTTTGAGTATCTAAATTCAGTCTCTCCATCCTGCAGCTTTCTGAATGGCAAATGACTTGGACGTGACATCATCATTCATCAGACAGAAACAAAAAACCATCTATAGAAAATACTGAAAGATCAGTTATACTGTGTTAAAATTTCCTAAAATAAAAGATAGACTGTACAATCAGAGTATTGCTAGTAAAAGTATTCCTCCTTAAAATAGTAAAACAGTAAAAGTGTTCCTCCTTAAAATAAAAAGTGGCAAAGCATCCCTGGATTCAATTCCCAGTACCAAAAATAAAAATAATAGTACCAAAAGAAGTCTAAAGTGAATTCACTTACAAACAAGGGCTGAAGTTTGTAGTTAAATGTGAGCAAATTACATTGAACACACAACTAATTTTTTTCAAGGCTGGGAAATCACTACAAGACAGTAAAAAGAGAAGATACCTGGGAGAAGTAGGTGTCTACATGGAAAGATAAACAAAGGGCCTATCCCACATCAAACCCCAAAACCAGGTCCAGTGGACAGGGGATCTCAACAGAAAACGTGCATTAACAAGGCTTTTACACAACAGTCATGACCTTGAGGTTATGAAAAGTCAGTCAAACAGGATACAAACAGCATTGCCCATGCTGGGAAAATGTGATAAATTGGAATTCATTAAAATCAGGAATTGTTTCTCAAAAGCCACCACTGTATGAGTGAAAAGACAAGCTACTAGAATAGGAGGAGATAGGTTCATAGCAGTACCTAATAAAGCTTAACAATCCAAACATTCAACTGAAGATTAAAAAATAATTGGTGCATATTCAAACAATAGAATATTACATAGCAGCAAAAATGATAAAACTAGCCAGACACAGAGGCACACCGTGATAACCCCAGCAACCTGGAAAGCTGAGGCAGAATTGCAAATTCCAGGCCTGCCTCAGCAACTTAGTCTCAAAATAAAAAAATTAAAAGGCCTGAGCTAGAGATGTGGCTCAGTGATAGAATGTTCCTGGGTTCAATTAATGGTATTTAAAAAAAAAGTCAAAATACATATTAAATCTTTAAAATATAACATTAAACGATGGGCTATTGATGCAGCTCACTGGTAAAGCAATCGGCTGGTATGTGCAAGGCCCCGGGTTAATCCCCAGCGACCTCTCCACACAAACCAACAAACTGAGCACAACCAAACCAGATTGTTTAAAGATGTATGCTTGTGTGGTAAGACTAGACAGCAAAGCAAGTAATCACCATAAAATCAGAAAGGCAGCTAAGGGGGAAGATGAGGGAAAAAACACTGAAGGCAGAGTCCTCTAGGGTGCAGAAGACTAATGTTCTTCTCTGACTGGACAACAGTGACTAGTTTCACACGCTGTTCTGCAAGCACATTTTATAATACAAAGGAAAACAAGATTCTAAAGCGTGACACTGGTTAAGGAAGGAAAATAATAGAAAAAAATACTTATCTTGAAAAACAAAGTAGAGGGGCTGGGGATATGGCTCAAGCGGTAGTGCGCTCGCCTGGCATGCGTGCGGCCAGAGTTCAATCCTCAGCAGCACATACAAACAAAGATGTGTGTCCGCCAATAACTAAAAAATAAATATTAAAAAATTCTCTCTCTCTCTAAAAACAAACAAACAAACAAAAAAAAAACAAAGTAGAATGGATGAAGTGTTTTATGCTTAACAAAATACAGGTTATGGGGCTGGGGATGTGGCTCAAGCGGCAGCGCGCTCGCCTGGCATTGCGTGCGGCCCGGGTTCGATCCTCAGCACCACATACAAACAAAGATGTTGTGTCCGCCGAGAACTAAAATAAATAAATATTTAAAAAATTCTCTCTTTCTCTCATCTCTCTCTCTCTCTCTCTCATCTCTCTCTCTCTTTAAAAAAAAAAACAGGTTATACTTTTCAGTACCCATTTTATAACCACTATATCCTGAGAACTTAGTATGAGCTAGATACTCTGGACTTGTCAATTAAAACAAACACTCTGTCCTCATATAGCTCACATTCTAGGACAGGAGTCAGGCACGCAAAGAACTACCTGTGGGGTGATGCTAACAAAAAAACAAAGCTGGAGAAAGGGACCAGACAGTGACAGATCACCTGATCAGTCCTCAAGAAAAACCTCAGGCCATGTGCTCATCAACCCAGGTTTGTACAAATAGAAGGATAAACTAGTACACAAATATACACACTACCAGAGCAGCCGTGCTGCTGTAATTCAGGTTTTTATGGAGAAAACTGCAGATTATCGTGAAGCTGTAAGAAATCTAGCATATACTTAACTCAGCTTCCCCCAATGGTAACATTTTGCAAAAGTACAGCTTATCACAATCAGAATTATCAGCATTGACACACACCCACACACAGCTAAGTGCAGGGAGCCATCAGTAAAAAACACATGAGCATCTTCTCTTGACACAAAGCTTTTAGGTTTAACCTTGGGAACTGCCAGGCAATACATTGCCCAAGGCACATGACCTTCATTTTCCCTCCGCTAGGAAGATCTCTGCTAGGAAGATCTCTCCTGGTCGCTCCAGAGATGGGTGTAACCTGCTGGGAACTGGACAGCCCACCTTTAATCTTTTTTGGAGAACATTCTATGAAAAGCAGGCGGGGCTCTATTTTGCCATTAGTATAGAAGCTCGATCATTCTGATAGGCTAACCTGTCCAGCCCTGGCTTTTTGAAAATATTTTCTAAGTCCTTTGTTGTTTTATTTTTCCTAGCTTTTATTTCTCAGCTAGCCCATTCCACTGAGGAGAGCCAGGTGAGAGCTCAGGATAGTGAACATTTCCATCACAAGAACCCTGCTCTGCCCTTTTACTACCAATTCACCTCCTTCCTTCCCCCCTCCACATCTCCACATCATTACCCTGTCCCTAACCCCTGACAACCACCAATCCAGTCTCCATTCCTAAAATGATGTCATTTTTCAAATATTATATAAATGGAATCATATAATAAGTAAAAATGTGAGGATTGGCCTTTTCACCAGCACTATTTCCTTGAGATTCATCCAGACCACTGCAAGTATCAACAGCCGAGTTCCTCTTTACTGCCCAAGCAGTTTAAACAGTCGCCGTTGAAAGACTTCAAAGCTGACTACAGTTTGGGAATGTTACGACTAAACCTGCAAGGAATACTGGTATACGACTTTTTGTGTGAACCTGCGTTTTCATTTCTCCAGGATTAATACCCAGAGGTACAGCTGCAGGGTCACTGCAACAGAAATTGAAATGTTGGGTTGTATAAGAAACTGCCAAACCACTTTCCAGAGAAGCCATACTATTTTATATTCCCACGAACAGTAATGAAATAACCTAGTTCGCCACATTCTCACCAGCATTTGGTGTTGCTTTTTAAAAACATATATTACTTGTTTTTCCACACAAGCTTTTATTGGTGTACAAGGCCTTCCACATGAACAACCTTCTACTCTAGCCTCCCTCTCTAACCAAGTCTCCTATTTCTGCCCTTCATTTTGCCACTGGCCACCTCCGATCCCTGTGATACGGAAAACATTCCCACCTTCTATTCACTCTACCTGGACCTCTCTTCTTTCACATATCCAATGCTCACCCCACTTTCTGTGCCAGTGCTACCTCTCAGTGCAGCTCACCTTCAAATCCCGCCACCTCTCCTCTCAGTCCGCTATTGTTCTCCACAGTATCTGTCATTGCTGGTCTTGTTCCCTGGGCCCAGAACAGTGCCTGATACACCCTAGGCACTGTGTAAAAGGGATCCTTTCAGGTCACCCAGTCAGACTCCACTTAGGGCCTCATGACCAGTAGCTGGGAACACAATCTACTTCACAGCTACACAAAAGCTCAGCTCAATGGCTCTAGGACAAATGTCACATGGCCTCAGCTACACCAGGACACACTCTTCCCTTCCAAATGCAACAACAGAAGTGAGGCCCAGATGCAGCTCCTCAACTCTAATATGCATATAAATCACTCACAGAACTTGTTAAAATGCAGGCTCTGATTAGGTAGGTTCAAGGGTAGACAGAAATGCTGCATTCTTCAAAGCCCCCAAGAGACAGCACACATAGTCCTGAGATCACACCAGAACAGCAAGGATCTCTGATCTCAACACAGACTCTGGTCCTGAGCAACATTAAAAAGTTCCTTCTCACTGTCTGAATAGACTGAATGTCCTGAGGGTGAACCCACTCAGAGGCAGTTTACCAAATAGCTGACTCTCCTATAGGGGCTGGCAGTGATGGAGGTGGGGACTCTTAAGGTGCATAAAACACACCACTCGCACATTCTAAAAGCAGGAAAATGTGAAAGTTTGCCTAAAGTTGTCTTTTTAAAAAGAAATCCTACAAATCAATTAATAAGAACTACATACACTATATACACTGCTATGAAAAAAATAAAATATAGTGTTCTACAAACAAAAGCAAACACTTAAATGCTTGCCTATGCATTTAAAAATCTGGGAAGAAAAAAGAAAAAAAATCTGGGTAGAAAACAAATAACTGTTATCTTTTGGGAATAAGACTAGGAGAGTGAACTGGGGGAGATATTCTGCTTTCCATCTTCATGCTGCTTGAGGATGTTTTTATGGTATATATGTGTAGCTTCTATAATTTTTTAAACTAGTTAATAAAAGCAGCCAAAAAAGAAAAGCTTCCCCAAAGCAGTCCTTTCACTATTTTAATCTAGGAGTGGGCAAAATGCAGTTTGCCTGATTTTAGCCAATCCACATGCTAAGAAATGCTTTTACATTTTTAAATGGCTATGAAATTTTAAAAATATTGTCACACTGGGTGTGAGAACAAGTTTCTTGTTTTGTTGCAGCTCCAGAAAAATGTTGGCACCAGATATTAAGATTTTTTTAAGGATTAATAAAAACATAAGGACTAGTATTTTCTCACAGTACCTTGGAGGCTGAGAACAGAATGTCCACATACAGCCAGTCTCTGATGCAGACAGCATCTTTTTTTTTTTAGTTGTAGATGGACACAATACCTTTATTTTATTTTTATGTGGTGCTGAAGATCAAACCCAGTGTCCTCCACATACGAGGCAAGCACTCTACCACTGAGCCACAACCCCAGTCCCTGCAGACAGCATCTTGATAATGCAGGTGCCCACCACACCCACACGGCTGGGCTCACCTGAGCAGTGTCTCCTTCGTTCCTGCACGAAGCATACTATCCAGCTCACAGCCTAAGAGTTGGAGAAGCGGGAGGTGGAGACAGGAGTAAGGCAGGGCACTGCTGCCCAGAGCCCAGGGCTGCAGGTTGAATTTTCCTACCACCACCCAGAAATTCCTGCCAGTGAGTGGAACAAGGAGCCCTCTGGCAGGGACCAGCACAGTAATATCAGATTTCTTGGCATTCTGATTTAGAATTCACAATTTGTTTTCCCTAAGAAAGCATTGTTAAAATACTGGTTTATTTATACCATTAACACTACTTCCTTGTAAGTTAAGTTAGTGGGTTTCAGCTTAAAAAGCTAAGTATGGGGAGCCGGGCGCAGTGGAGCATGCCTGTAATCCCAGCAACTCTAAATAAAATACAAAAAAGGGCTGGGGATGTGGCCCAGTGGCTAAATGCCCCTGGGTTTAATCCCCAGTACCAAAAACAAAAACAAAAACACCTAAGCATCGGGCCAGGGTTGTAGCTCAGTGGTAGAACGCTTGCTTCACATGTGTGAAGCACTGGGTTGGATTCTCAGCAACACATATAAATAAATAAAGGTCCACTGAATGAATGAATGAATGAATGAATGAATGAATTTATTTATTTATTTAAACAAAACAAAACAAAAAAAAAGCTAAGCGTCATTTACATCCTTTTAGTAGGAACTCCCCCACCCCCTGGCCCCTGAATTCCAAATGTTCTCATAAATTACTTTGAACAGCAATCTGTCCAAGTTCTCAGGAGCTACACAGAACATATTTTCTGGCTCCACAGTTTACAGGGCAGCTGAAGGGGTAAGGTTTTTTGGTTGATAAGTCACATGCAGAGCTTGTGGGACAGCTCCTGCAGGCAGCTAGGACAGAGTGAGTGAGACCACATAAGACCTAACACTCACTCAAACCTGAAGGACACTGAGGATGTTCCTAGCACCTGGTGTGAGCTCCATAGGACACGCCACGGGGCCCTCTCCTGTTAACACACCCACCACAGGGAAGCAGGGAACCGAGGCTGCAGTGGACAGGGAGGGACCTCTGACAGATGAATCAACATGACTCATGCTAGCCCAGCATCTGCTGGCGTGAGAGCTGAGACTCTGCTGACAGACTACTGAACACCCTGGCCTCTTGTTTATAGTAGGGTCCAGAGGTTCTGCAAAGTTTCTAAAGGTGGCTGAAGCAGTGGACTTCTTTCTGGAAGATGTCAGAAAAAAAGTCCACAAGCATTTATGTGATGCTGGTACTTGAAGACAGCCTTTCAGATGTTACTGAAGAAACCAACCTAAAAGCCCAAGGTTCTCATGCATTCCCACCAACTACAGGAACAAAGACACAGGAAGGATCTGAAAAAGCCCCTTACTCAGGTGGGCGTGAACAGGTTTTAAGACCTCACCTACAGGAGAAGTGTGGTTTTAGAAGTGAGCTTCACACTATCAGTGAAGAACTGAGATCCAGACTGAAGGCTAATGAGAGGAAAAGAAGGCACAATCTACAAGCAAACAGGGCACATCAAGGACCAAGGCCAGTCCTACAAGAGAAAGGCAGAGTCCTATGTGAGATGTGGTCATGGTTTGAGATGCAGGAACTGGGCAACTTGGAGGACCAGGATAGGAAAACCTTCCACAGCACCAGACTGAGGACAACTCTTTGGTTCTTGTTGACTCCTGCTGAGGAAAAGTAGTCAAGACATTTCAAGAGAGCAGGACAACACACCGAGGCTAAACAAGGAGATGTTAGATTTGGTGGTCTCTCAGGAGCGGAAGCTGTCCTCATGACAGGTAATTGGCCCTGGGGTCAAGGGGGATGCTTAATGAGGACTCCCACTATTCCTGATGTCTCTGCTTTTGCCTCTTCTCCATCCTACAGCAAGACAGACTGGGTTTTCTTCAACTGTTCCTGGATGTCTAGTCAGCAGGAGATAGCTCACGGAAGAGCCCACTAAGCCTCCTGCCACACAGCACCATCTCCCTGCCCCTTCAGTGTCCTGCTCCATCAGAACAAATGAGCAGATACTAGGGGAGTCTTTTTTTTTTTGAAACCAGGGGCACTTAACCACTGAGCCACATCCCCAACGCTTTTTTTTTTTTTTTTAATTTTATTTAGAGACAGGGTCTCACTGTTGCTTGGGGCCTTGCTAAATTGCTGAGGCTGGCTTTGAACTCAAAATCCTCCTGCCTCAGCCTCCCAAGCCGCTAGTATTACAGGCATGCATCACCACACCTGGCAAGGGGAGTCCTCTTTATCCACATCCCCCAAACACAAGGTCCACTGAGAAGCCAGCTTCACACATAAGACAACCCTCCCCCACCCCTTTTTTTTGGGGGGGGTGCTAAAGAAAATAATAAACTTCCAATAGTCTGTATCTTGAGTTTCTGGTCTGGCTACAGGCAGAGCAGTAGCCTCTTAGTAGAAGGAGATGCTGGATTTGCCTCCCAGGGGGTTCAAGACCTTGTTGTGTAGGCAAGGCCTTGGCCCCAGCCTGGGCTGGTAGCTGACATCCATGGGCATGGGTTCAGTCGCCTTGGCGTGGTCTACTCCTCTCGAGCTGCCCTTCTCTTCCAATTCTTCTCAGAGAGAGGTGCTTGTTGCAGCTTTAGGGACTGGTTTTGGGTCTTCTCATTCACCCAAGAACACATGATCCTTGGGTTTGTTTGGATGTGCCAAAGGTGAAGTGGCAGTGACTAGGTAACCAAAAATGTCAGTGGTTTTCCCGCTAGGTGGGTTCAGATATTGTGGGATCTGCCTAGGAATCAATTCAAAGACACTCCTTCATTTCCTCCTGGGGGTTTGTCACCTTGGGTACATTCTGAGGTTCTTCAGTTGGTCCAAAAATATTCAACACCATACTACTGGGCCAGCTTGAAGGAACAGCTTCTTCCAGACTTCCAAAAAGATTGCTGGATTCTCCTTCTGAAGGCTTCCTGATCCTATAGGGCCCAGTGGCCAGCCTCAGCATCCATGCCCTGGAATATGTTGGCCACTGTCCTGCGCCTCAAGGCTTCATATTGTTAACTTCATCCCCTAAGTTGATCTACAGATTCAATACAATCAAATCAGAATCCCAGAGAGAGGGGGTGGGGCTGTAACTCAGTGGCAGAGCGCTCACCTCACACATGTGAGGGACAGGGTTCAATCCTCAGCACCATATAAACATAAATAAATAAAATAAAGGTGTTGTGTCCGTATACAACTAAAAAAATTTAAATAAGAAAAAGAATTCCAGATGGCTTCTTTGTAGAAATTGACAAAAGGATCCTATAATTCATCTGGAAATGCAATGGACCCAGAATAGCTATAAAAATCTTTAAAAAGAACAAAATTGGAGGACTCACATTTCACAAACTGAAACTGGTACAAACTTCAGTAATCAAGACTGTAGGGTACTGGCACAGGACAGACATATAGATAATGGAGTAAAATTGGGAGTCCAGAAATAAATCTATACATTTATGAGCAGTTAATTTTCAACAGGGTGCCAACATGATTCAATGGGGAAAGAATATTCTCTTCAACAAACAGTACTGAGACAATTGGATATCCACATACTAAAAAAAAAAAAAAAAAAAAAAAAAGTTGGACCTCTACCTTAACCACATTCAAAAATCAACTCAAAATGGATCAGACCTACAAGTAAGAGCTAAAACTCTAAAATTCTTAGAAGAAAACACAGGAATAAATCTTTGTGACTTTGGATTAAGCAATGGTTTCTTAGATAAAGCACCGAAAGCACAGCAACCAAAGATAAAATAAGAGAAGCTGGACTTCATCAAAATTTAGAACTTTGGTGCTTCAAAGGATACTGTAAGGGAGATAGATTTTACAAATCGCATGTCAGATAAGGGTCTAGTATCCAAATATATAAAGCACTGATGTAAATCAACAAGAAAAAATACAGATAACTCTAAACTAGAAAATAGAAGAGAATGAGGACAAGTGCTTTTAAGCTAATTTTAAGAAAGTCTGGATCCCTGGACTTACTGCTGAACTTCCTCAGACTTTTTTGTCTTATAATGAAATCTTACCTCTGCCCTGCTCAAGCTATTACAACGGGCTTCTGTCATTTGCAGCTGAAAGTAATCCTAACCAAATTAATACCAACTATAGCTGTGGTTTCTTTTATCACTTTTAATTTTTTTGTAATTGTAGATGGATAGCATGCCTTTATTTTGTTTCATTTTTGTGTGGTACTAAGAACCAAACCCATTGCATCACACATGCTAGGCAAGTGCTTTGCCACTGAGCTACAGCCTCAGCGCTTATAGCTGCATTTTGTTCTAATCAAGTCCTCTTGGTTCTACCATCAAAATCCAGTCACTTGCCCACTGCCCATCCCTTACATAATTCAACATTATTTCTCACCCAATGGATCACTGCAACAGCTTTCAGCTAGTTTCCTGTTTTCTGTCTGTGTTCCCCTTTACTCCACTGTCAAAGTGCATTTTAAAATGGCATTCAGGCCACTACTCTGATCTAATCCTCCAATGACTTCTCCCTCAAATAATGGAGAATGTCTACTTCACCACAAGAAAAGTGGTATTGATCTGGTACCATATGCCCTACATCCCTCGGACCTCACCTCCTACAAGAATCGCCCCCCGGGCTGGGGATGTGGCTCAAGCGGCAGCGCGCTCGCCTGGCATGCGTGGGGCCCAGGTTCGATCCTCAGTACCAATACAAATAACGATGTTGTGTTCGCCGATAACTAAAAAATAAATATTAAAATTCTCTCTCTCTCTCTCTCCCTCCCTCCCTCCCTCCCTCCCTCCCTCCCTAAAAAAAAAAAAAAGAAGAAGAAGAATCGCCCCCTAATTCAAGTCACCCAACAAAAATGACCTCCTTGCTTTTCATCTCACAGGGGGTGCTTTGGACATGTTCTCACTGCAGTGTGTATGGAAGGTCCCTCCAGACACCTGTGCATTAGATCCTTGACACTTTTCTGGGGTGTACTGAAAAGCCATGAAATTAGTGGACATTCCCTCAACACCCTATCTAAAACATCAAAACTGTATTAACTTAGATGTTTCCTAGTCCCTTCTCTGCTCTGCTGTTCCTCTTCACTTATTATTAACATGTTATACACTTTATCTCTCTTGCTGTCTCCATCCCTCCCTAGAATGAAAACTTCATTAGGGCATAGCTCTGTTCACTGCTGAGCCCTGCATTCATAACAGTGCCAGACACACAGAAATCAGTAAACATTTACTGATGAATAAATACAACTACCATCAGGGGAAAACTAGGCGGGAATCTGAAGAATGAGAATGTGTAAAAATCTAATGCCAATGCCTCACAATAACTCTTAGGGCTCTAGGAAGCATGCCAGACTTGCAGAGACTATGGCCAGCCCCACAGAGAAGTCTGCATCCTATATGCTGAGCAAAAAGCAGGCACTTAGATACTCTGAATGTGGCTGTAACACTATAGTTTCCTACAACAGAACAAAAACCATAAAAATATAACAGATACTTTCCACCTTGCTTTGGCCAGTCTCACTTTAGGAAAGGACTTCAGCTAAAGCACATGAACAGGTATGCCAAAATCTAAACTTACAGCAGTGAGTTTATTCCTCAAGATTGATGAATATCTGCTTTCTCAACAGCAAAGTAAACAGAAATATGATATGGATGGATTTTATTTTAAAGAACTATAATTAAGCTTAATGCAGTTGATTTCAGAGCATGCTAAGAACCTTTAAAAATTACTATGCTAAACTGCTTTTGTTTTCAAATAATTTAAAATCTATTGTAATAAATGCACATATTGTATCCAGAAGGATACATAAGAAATATACCACAGTGCTTGATCCTGGGGACAGAGCTAGGCATGCAGGAGAAAGGCATGGAACTGAGTTATGTTAATGTATCACTTATGCAAAAATAATAGATTAAAAATCTGTTTAAAGCAGCCTCACAGCAGTAAGGTCTTTCTTACCACCCAGAGCCTGCTTAGTGTTTACACAAGATACATGCAACGTGTGAAGTTCCATGACTCCTACCATACACAGAGGCACTACAATAAGACTTTATAATGACAAGAAACTAATTGTGCAGAAATACATCAAATTGATTTTTTAAAATTCCTCTAAGTACCCAAACAGATTTTTCCCCTTTTAGAAGAAAAATTTATTCCAAAAAACAAAACCAACATTACTCTCCAAATCCTCATTTTCTAATTAAACTCTCAGGACAGGGCAAGGACTCCGTCAGAAATATAAAGAACAAGAAATATTACTAAAACGAATGATTCTTAATGGAGTGAGATTCTTTAAGGTGCTGCTTCCTTATTGCCATCCATATTGTACAAATCTCGATCAGAAATAAAACGCTCAGAGGTCGGAGAAAGGCCTAAACTGCAGCAAGGAACAGGCCCAACGTTCAGCATTCAGATTTCCAGGGGAAGACCTATGGTTTCGTTAGATATCATTAATGGTCTTTTTCTGTTCCAAAAATTCTCCCCAAAATGAGCAGCAGAGACCCCCCTGGCTTCCAAAGAGTAATGGATGTCAGCAATGAAGCAAACAGGAGCTCTTTTACCGGCACACCTGAGATGTTCCTGGAGCCTGCAGATGCCCCATGTTCTAGCAAGCTCAATGCAATATAGCTGAAATGTAAAACTCATTCATCCCCCCACAAAAACTGCACCCCACTAAGTGTCGGCTTAATTTTTAACAGAAAATATGAAATACCCTTCAGTCAACTTTTCCTAAAATGCCAATCAATTTTATTAATTCTGTAAGTAGTTCAGCACCTACTTGGGAATCACGACTCGTGCAAAATGCCTGCAGAACAACTTGAGCTTAAGTGAGTCTCTCCGGTGATGTTCTAAAACCCTGTTATTCCACTGCCATCAAAAACTAAACGGAACGCCTCGTGTAGGGAGCGCCTCAAGTCACAGGCTGTCTGAAGTGCCACTTGCAAAGGGAACCTCCCATTGGACGCATCCTCGCTCCCCCGCCCCCCGCTCCGCGGAGCAGACCGACAGGCATGATGTCACCCACTATCCCGCAGCTCGCGCCCCGGCCCGCTCCTGGCGAGCTGCGCCCCGAGCGGGAGCGGCCGCGGCCCCCGGCGCCGCCCCACCACAGTCACGGTTCCTCGCCAGCCAAGAGAAGCAAGTTCGCTCCCTAACAATCCACTCGCAGGGGAGGGTGAGAGGGCCGGGGCGACGCCCATCGGCGAGTTGGGGACAGGCCTCCCGGCGGAGGGCACCCAAGCGAGGGCGGGCGACCCTCCGTGGGGCTGCGCGGTCGCCGTCGCCCGCGCGCAGGCTCAGGTCGCGGGGGCCGCCCGGACTCACGGTCGGGGCAGCGGCTCCTCGGCCACAGCCGGGCCGGGCGGCGGCGGCGGGGGCGGCTGCAACTGCGGCGGCGGCGGCTGAGGAGGCGGCGGCGGCGGCGGTTGCTGCTGCTGCTGCTGCTGCTGCTGCTGAAAGGACTTGAGGGACTCGAAGGCCTTCATCAGCTTTTCCAGGGTCGCCATGACAGCCTCCCGCTTCGCGGGGCAGCCCCCGGAGGCCTCGGGCCGGCTCGCGCAACGCGGCGCAGCTCAACAGAGGAGCAATGAATGGGGCTCGGCGCCGCAGGGAGAAGTGGAACCCCAGCGCCCGGCCATCTTGGGCCAGTCCCGGCAGCCCCCGCAGCGCCCTGCGTCTCGCAACGCGGCGCCGGCGGGGGAGGGGCCACGCAGGGCCCGCGGGATTGACAGCCTGAGGCGGGGACCTCCGCCAATGGCTGGCTGGTGCGCTGGCCCACCCCCGCCTCCACACGGTCGCCCTTAGTAGCCACCGCCCCTCAAAGATCGCGGCGCCGCTCCTCAGCGAAGACGCAGGACTCGGCGGGAAGGGGCGGGGCGAGTGCTAGGCTTGTCTGCGGGGCGGGGCCGGTTGTGGGCGTGGTGGCGGGGCGGGGCGAGGAGGTGGGCAGGGCGCGGCGAAAGCGGGGTGGTTTCTCCTGGAGGAAAGGCCCTGGGGAGGGGCACGCGCGCGGAGAAGGCACCACGCGACTCCCGGACTCTCCGCCAGAGCCAGCTGGGGGCTCCTGGACAGGAGGAGGGAGGCAGTGAGTGGCCCCTGCGCAGGACTCGGGGCTCCGTGTGGTCCCGGGCCTCCAGAGGGACTGGTCTGGGACAGGCACAGATGAGCCATGGCTGCTGCCCGAAGAGGCTGCACTTAGTGCAGAGAGAAGCAGCTTTAATCATAGAGACACCCCACAGGAAGAACTCTCCAGCCCAGGGGTGTCCCCTCTGTCTGAGAGCAACTCTGCCCCGGACGTTGGGCAGGACTCCAAGGCACTCCTTGTGCCCAGGCGTGTAGGCAGGCGCTGGGCAGGTCCTAGTTTCCAGGATCCTCCCTGCCTGATGGGAAGGTGGGAGAACAAGCAGAGGGGCACCAAGGGTGGGGGGCACCAATGGGGAGTTCCTGCAGTTTGTGCAGCAGGGAGTGGGGTTGGCCTCAGGGAGAGCATTCTGGGCAGTGATGAGCGGCTACAGCCCACTCAGAACACATCTGCAACTCAGAGTCCTTGTTGGGTGTCCACAGTTTACACCTCCACCTGCTCTCAGATCCTGTCAGCTGTTCCAAAGTGATCAGGTAAAGGGAAATAGCATTGTTCCCAAAGGGATAGCAGCAGCCCTCTCTTCCCAGGAAGAACTGCAGAGAACCGTGTTTAGGCCTCAGTTCCCAGTTGTTAAGGTCTTTGTCCACTGTGTGGGCATGCCAGCTCCCATAGAGGCAGGCCATGCCAGCAGGGCTCTAGGTTCTTAGTTGCTGCCCTAGGCAGATTTGTACTATGGATCTTGAGCCCCACCTCCTGGAACCAAAACCCTGTGAACCCCAAGAGCTGCCAAATTAGAGAGGTCCCTGTGGCCTGAACCAAGAGTCAGGGAGAACTGAGGCTCTCAGCCTAATGACCCAAGGGGAACAGTCCTGCCACAACCAGTTGCTGGAAGGGAACCTCTCCCAGTCCTGCTTTTAACTGAGAGGCAGCTGCTACTTGAGCCAACCTAATCAGACGTGGGGGAAGAGAGGACCCAGTTAATCTATGCCCAGATTCCTGACCTACAGAAACAGGTCCAACTGTGAGTTGGAAAGCCACTACATTTTGGGATGACTTACAATGCAGCCTTGGATAGGGCATTGGTTTGCTTGGGCTGCTGTAACAAAGTACCACAGACTGGGGTTTAAATAGTAGAAATTTATAAATTTCTGTTTTATAAAGTTCAGTTTTAAGGCTCACAGAAAATTTTGGAATCATCCAAAAAGAGAAAAGATTAACACAGTGAACAATTAGACCTGGTCTCTCCAAAGTCTTAAAAATGGGCACAGTGCCTGAAAGCAAAGACACTTCAGTAATTTATCCTAGAAGAACAACCAGGAATATGGAATTTTTAAAAAAGAATCATTTGTTACAGCAACATCAGAACAAAAAAAATACAAATGGCAGATTATTAAATGAATCATCATACAGTCATATGACAGAAAACCCATGGCAGAAGCCCACGTAGAAGTGCATCTGTGACCCAGCAAAGTTTACAGAGCATTGGCAGATTACTGTGTGTATCATGACACACACCCCTTTATCCAGAAAACACACATACACATAGTAAGAGACTAGGTATCTAGTCACCAAGATGTCTACAGTGACTCTCTGTCTGCACAGAGGAACTAAGGGTGATCTATATCTGAATCTTTGTGCTTTTCTGTGTTTTCCAAATTTTCAGCAGTGAAATAGCAGTACTATTCAGAGGAAAAATATATAGCTGGATGGGCAGCTAAAAATGAAACTCTACAGCAGACTTGTGACTGATCAAAGAGAGGAAGTAGTGAAGCAGCCCAACTCTCACCAGCTGGGGACGGGGAAGGCAGTCCTGAGTCCAAGGCCAGGTGGAAGCATAGGCCAGGCAAAGCTGGAAAAGAAAGGAAACATGAAGGAGACCCAGCAGCTACTGAGAGTGGAGAGGTTGCCTGGCTGGCCCTGGCCCTGGCCCTGCCCCCACAAGAGGTGGGAGCAGGAGCAGAGGTGAAGGTGTAGTACCCGGGTCAGGAGCGGAGCAAGAGGAGCCCCTGCCCAGATGCAGGCACACAGCAAGCGTGGGCATGGTCTCGCTTTGCTGCTGTCCCTCCAGTGACTAGGCTGCAGTGTGACTTTGTACTATATTAACTGGCCTGACTGGTGTGTTTGGGTTTCAGTCTCCCATTTGTTCTCTGCACTTCCCATCAGTCCTTTGTCGCCTTTTCTGTCTTGTCTATTTGGGGATGGTGAAAGTCTCATTCTACTTTTGAACCTCCACTTGTTTGAAAGCTATGCACTGTCTTCTTTCAGTGTACACCCTAGAAATTACAGCATCAGTCCTCTGGGTATCAAGATCTGGTAATGGCCAACACTTGAGCCTTTCCTCCCTAGTATAGAAAACTTCACAATAGTAAATACAACTTCCCTCTCCTCTCAGTTTAGAGGGTATTATTGGCATGCGTTTTAGTTAAATGCAGATATACACACACATATTAAAAAAGACATCAATACAGTAATTGCTGAATAGTTAGCATTTATTTAAATCGACCCACATATTTATGACTTTTTTTTACTCTTCTTTTGTATATCTATAATCTTCCATTGAGATAATTTTCTTCTGCCTGGAATACATGCTTTAGAATTTATCTGACAGTGGATCTTGTATTGCCAAAATTCTTCAGTTTTAGTTTATCAGAAAATGTCTTAATTTTACCTTCATTCTTTTGTAGGTGCTGGGGGTAGGGGCGTGCTGGGAATGAAACCTAGGCAAGTGCTCTGCAGTGAGTCACACCTGACTCCACCTTCTTTTTTTTAATATTTATTTTTCAATTTTAGATGGACACAATATCTATTTTTATGTGGTGCTGAAAATCGAACCCAGTGTCTCACGCACTCTAGGTGAGCACGCCACCATTTGAGCCACATCTTCAGCCCCCCCCTTTTTAAAATATTTATATTTTAGTTGTAGTTGGACACAATACCTTTATTTTATTTATTTTTATGTGGTGCTGAGGATCGAACCCAGGGCCTCGCACGAGCTAGGTGAGCGCTCTACCGCTGAGCCACAACCCCGGCCCCTCTCCTTGATTCTTAATGGCTTTTTGGTTGGGGATAGAATTCAGTGTTGGCGGTTATTTTCCTTCAGCAGATTGAAGACCCGGATAACACCACCTCTGGCTTCGCATGCTCACCATTGAGAAGTCAGCTGTTGATTTAGCAGTTGCTCCTCAAGAAGATCGCGTGTGATTCTTTGCTCTGGCCACTTTATGAAAACGATCCTTGGTTTCTGTAGTTCGTGTGGAACACCTGCATGTGCAAGGAGAGACCCAGCCACTGTTGACAGGCCGCCTAGGATGCCCTTCAGCATCCAGCAGGAGGCAGGGAGAGGTCAGCCATGGTGTTCTTTTCACAGCAGGCTGTTGCTCAAGCCTGGAGTCTCTGGACTGGCCAGTTTGGAGCCTTTCGGGCTGTTTCCTTCCAAATCCCTGGAAATACACAGGATGACAGGGAGAAAGAACTTGTCCTGCTGTACCGAGTGTGCTGTGACCAGCAGGACCTGACACTGACTTAGGTCCCATAGGATGATGAGAGCGTGGGAGACAGGTGCCTCTCCTGGTGACTCTGTTTCCCCCATGAAGCCCACTGCGTGCCTGTCCCGTGTGTGTGCCTGTCATTATCTGGGCGTGGGTCGCAGTGTGAATCTGCCTTCCTTGCCTCTGCCTGGAATCAGCGGGCTGGATCAATGTGCTGGTGGCCTTCACCAGCCTGGAGCTCTCTCAGGTTCTGTCCCTCTGCCCCTCTCCTCCTGGCACTCCAGGTCAGCGTCCGTCAGGGCTCTCCACCAGACCCCATCTTCTGTCATTTCTACTGCTTTGCCTCTGGTGGCTCTGTTCTGGATAGTTCCATCTGGTGGCTCTATTCTGGTTAGTTTCATCTGGTTTATCTTATTAGTCCCCTCTGGTTGTTTCTGTTCTGCTACTAAACCTTTGCTTAACCATCAAGTTCTGGAATTTTATGGTTTTCAGGACTGGAATGCTTACCTCTTTCTACAGTATGCAGTGTCACTTCTGCTAGGTTCTAGTTCCCTGCAAAACCTCCCAGCCACGCAGGCTTTCTCCTCACAGCATGCTGTTTCAGAGTTTCTCAGTTCCAAGCTGGAGCCTCTGAGCGTGCCTCTCTTTTTAAGTACCTGCCCATTCTCACTCACCAGGCCTCATCTCGCATGCATGGTTATCTTTGTGTACTGGACATTCTATCTGGAAATCATTATAGAAGTAATTTGAAGGTTAAGGTATTATCTTCCAGAAAAAAAGATTTTTTCTTTCAATGCCACACTCCTAGGGATCCTAGAAGACTTGGGCTCTCTTAATCCAAGTTCCAGTTTTGAGAAATGGTTGGAATGTGGTTGGAATGCAGAAACTTGGTCTGGTCCCAGTGGACCACATATATTTGAGAGCTGATTTATTTCCCAGTTGCCCTTAATGTTGGGTGGGCTGGACCCCATAGTGGAGAGTGCACTTCCTGAGATCCCAGTTCTGGCATGCTCTGGATTTGATTTTTGTTCCCTAGTCTCCCGGGTCTCTTGTGCAAATCAGCAGAAGCTGCCCTAGTATCTGGGTATTCAACTTTTCCTGGCTTTATCCACAAAAGCCACTTTCTCCTGATGCTTCTATTTATCTAGCTTTATTTTCATCAGGAGGATAATCTATGTTCTATAGTCCATCAATATATACTGAAGTTCCTCCCAGAAATACTAAACATAATGTTGAGACTCCTGATCCTTCCATTATTTCTGTTTTTAACACGAATGCCTCCAGAGTATTCCTTTATCAGGTAAAGTACTGCATTTTGGGGCTCATGAATATATTTACCATGCTAAAGAAGTAGCTGTTTGAAGCCAGGTGAGATGGCACACACCTGTAATCCCAGTGGCTCAGGAGGCTGAGGCAGGAGGATTGAAAGTCCAAAGCCAGCCTCAGCAAAAGTGAGGCACTAAGCAACTTAGTGAGACCCTGTCTCTAAATAAAATACAAAATAGGGCTGGAGATGTGCTCAGTGGTTGAGTGCCCCTGAGTCCAATCCCTAGTACCCCCCCATAGTTGTTTATTTTAGCAACCATTTATTTATATTAAAAAACAGGTGTTGTATTTGGTCAAATGCCTTTATAGCCTTTATGAAAATGATCTTTTATTTTTCCTTTGAACCTATTCACAAGTTTGTTTTATTGGAATAAACCACATAACATTATGATGCAATTTTTAAATGTGTTGTTGGCTTCTGTTTGATAATATTTTATTAAAGATCTTTACATTAATATTCATAAAAGAACATGGAGTTCTTTGTGAGGTCTACATAAGATTATGGTCATCCATTTGTACTTGCTTTATAAATAGGATTGGGAGGTTTTCTTTTTATAGGTTCTGGAACATTTAAATTCATTTGAACTATTTGTTCTTTGAGGTTTGCTAACATTTCCATGTCATATTGAGGCAGAACATAGAAATGGGGACCTTGGAGAGTGGGATCCCACCCCCCAGGTTAAAATCCTAGGCGCAGCTTGTGTTGTGGTGGTGGTGGTTTTGGCTGCCTAACTGAAAGGACCTCTCATGCTTGGATGTCCTAGCAAGCTCAATGCAATATAGCTGAAATGTAAAACTCATTCATCCCCCCACAAAAACTGCACCCCACTAAGTGTCGGCTTAATTTTTAACAGAAAATATGAAATACCCTTCAGTCAACTTTTCCTAAAATGCCAATCAATTTTATTAATTCTGTAAGTAGTTCAGCACCTACTTGGGAATCAGGACTCGTGCAAAATGCCTGCAGAACAACTTGAGCTTAAGTGAGTCTCTCCGGTGATGTTCTAAAACCCTGTTATTCCACTGCCATCAAAAACTAAACGGAACGCCTCGTGTAGGGAGCGCCTCAAGTCACAGGCTGTCTGAAGTGCCACTTGCAAAGGGAACCTCCCATTGGACGCATCCTCGCTCCCCCGCCCCCGCTCCGCGGAGCAGACCGACAGGCATGATGTCACCCACTATCCCGCAGCTCGCGCCCCGGCCCGCTCCTGGCGAGCATGCGTGCGGCCCAGGTTCTATCCTCAGCACCACATACAAAGATGTTGTGTCCGCAGAAAACTAAAAGGTAAATATTAAGATTCTCTCTCTCTCTCTCACAGATCAGTTTGCCAACTCTCAGGGGGTGAAGCCTTATAAATAGAGAGGGAGAGGCTAATAAAGGGGAGGAATACTCATTTCTTTTCTGGGAATAGGCAGAGATCTTCCAGGAAATTGAGTGCCACCTCTTTTTACTCCTTTTACGGTCTGGTGTTTTAGGCATGGTGGCTGGTAGGTACCTGTAGCTTTAAGGTAGGGAGAGAAAGACGCAATAAGTCAAGTTAACCCTATATTATGAGACTATAAAACTATATTATAGTTTTGGCAAACCATTTTCAAATGATCAACATGTCTACATGCAAAGCCAAATAGAGTCTGACCCTGTTATGCTCGAATTCGGGACCCCCAAAGACCACCAGAGACCCAAGATCAATGTAAGCAGCAAAGAGGTGTTTATTGCGAGCTAGCTCAGTCCTCAGCGCACACACACAGCAACTGGTGACGCTGAGAGGCCCTGAGCCCAGGGTTTGCAGCATTTTATACATTCTTTGGAGAGGGCAGGGACTTCACATACATCATAGCATCTCTTAGCAAATCATCACACACCATGGGAAAATCAAATAACAACTCTAAAACATGATTAGCACATTCACTGGCGGGAACAAGTTGGGTAGGGGTGATTGGACAGTACAAAGGGGGTATTCATTTGAACTGATTGGTTTAGGCCATGAGGGGAGTACGTGCTGAACTACAGGGTTTCCCAACACGTTATCAACCACCATAAACTACTGGAGGGTCATCTGGCATCCCAGGTATTTCCCTGTCTCATGCTGATTGGTGGCTGCTAGGGGGCTGCTATGGATCCCCACCTCGCCTGATTGAGTCAGGGATACCTGGTGCAGCAGATCTCTCCTGTTATTTGTAGATAAACAACTTAGCAGGGTGGGAATGTGCTTAGGAGTGCTCTGTGGGTTTTTCCAAGGACAAAGGCCATGTCCCTTCCTTGGACAGGCTTTGCTGAGATAGAGGCTGGTTTTTCAACCCAAAGGTTAAAGCTGCAGAAGGGACAAACTTCCTGTGAAGGCAGACCCACTCTAGCCATCCCATGGGCCCGAGCCAAGGATCAGCATTCCTTAGTCCCAGAAAACTAACCCAGGCAACTATCACCACCATCGTGACTGTATGAAGCAAGTGAAAGATTAACATTGTGTTGCCCAGCTACGTGACCAGAAAAATTAGTGATTTTTAAGTCAATTAAGAGAAAGTGAAGCTAGAGGGTTTATTTAGGTTTTTTTTGGGTAACACTCCTTGCTTCTATCTTTTTTTTTTTTTTAAGAGAGAGTGAGAGATGAGAGAGAGAGGGAGAGAGAGAGAGAGAGAATTTTTTTTTTTTTAATATTTATTTTTTTAGATTTCGGCAGACACAACATCTTTGTTTGTATGTGGTGTTGAGGATCGAACCCGGGCCGCACGCATGCCAGGTGAGCGCGCTGCCGCTTGAGCCACATCCCCAGCCCCCCTTGCTTCTATCTTGATGTAACATTTTCATAATGATCTGGAAGGTCAGATTGACAGGAAATTCTTGGACACTCAGAGATCAACACCAAGAGATGGTGACATGGGAAGAGTTCCAGACTCACTCACCGCCTGCCTCCCTTCTCTTCCCACCTGAAGCTCTTCCATTGCAAAAGAACCTCACACATCCCCAAGTAGACACCCCAGCAGTCTACCTCTCTGGACCGTGTCCTTTCTTCCCACAAACACCGCCTGTTGGCCAGCCTTTGGATATGCTTGGCCCTTGGAAGCTGAGATCTAGATGAGACACCTGGAAGGAGCTCAGGGCTGGTTTCAGAGGGGGTTCTGGGGAAAACAGGTGCAGGTGGTCTATCTTCCCACATCCTCCTCCTGCTGTGGGAGAGGGCCTAGGGAGGCTGGCATGGAGCCCTCAGAGCAATCCTGGATCTAAAGGGGTCCTGTTATGTCTCATGTTCAAACCAGAGTGATACCTAGTGTTCCTATAGTACCTTAATCCGAGTGTGTCAGAACTGAATTGAATTGTAGGACACCCAGTTTGTGCTGGAGAATCGTTCCTGTGGGGAAAACCCCACACATCTGGTGTCAAAATGTCTTGAGAGTGGCATGAATATGGAAAGAAAACAATGTTTTTTCCTATCTTAGTGTGGGAAGCTGTTCTCGCACGTGATTAAGCTACCTCCCTGACTGGGTGTGAGGCGCTCACACCAGCTGTGTCAGAGCTTCCCCACCCTTTCCAGGTGCCAGGGCTTGTCCCTGTGGGGGTGTGACTGACCACTGACCTAGAAACCAATCACTGATCCTGACCTTGGAATGCTGTCCCCCTCGACCTTCATTGGATAGAATTTTCCCAAGTTTTTTGTTCCCCAATAAAAGCCCACTCTCTGGCGTGCTTCTTCCTCTCTCCTGCTGGTCTCTTGTGTAAACCTCGCTACCACATTAGGTGGCTAGAGGTAGGAGCTGGGAGAAGCCGTGTCTTAACTGGGCAAGAAAAAGGTAAATTGAGTTTTATGTGTCTTTAATTTGATTTCACTAGTTAACTTCTATGTTTGGAACCTCTAGTATGAAGCTAGCGTGCTAGTCACGCAGCAGATTTGGCGCCCACGAGGGAGCATATTAGGCTCCTTGTTTTCCTGGTTCAAGAGTACTTGCTTCTGTGCATACAGGAAGTAAGTTCATCACTGTGCACCTGCACCAACAGAGGACCACCTAGACAGATGGACTTGGACTGTAAACAGGTGGTAGCACAAAGGTGATCTGTTTTCCTTATACTTTCCTATATTTTTTATAAGCATGTGTTACTTTCTGTGATTAACAATATTTACTGAGCAGTTGCCATGTACCAAACACCCCGCTAAATGTTTCAGACACAGCTTTCCTCACAGTGTCCCCTGAGGCAGGAACTCCCATCTTCATCCTACAGATGAGGACAGCAAGGTGGACGAGAGAGGGGGCCAGAGGCAGCGGTTGTAACCAGCCTGCAGAAAACCTCAATCTTAATGCTGTGTGTGTGTGTGTGTGTACTAGAGACTGACCCAAGAGCGCTCTACCTGTCAGCTACATGACCAGTACCTTAAAAAATTTCTGAAGGCTGGGGTTGTAGCTCAGTGGTAGAATGCTTGAAGCATAGCACGTGTGAGGCACTGGATTTAATTCTTGGCATCACATAAAATCAGTAAATAAAATAAAGGTCTTCTGTCCATCAACAATGAAAAATATTTTTTTAAAAAAGTTTTTGAGACGGGATTTCATTAAACAGGTCTCAAACTTGCAATCCTTCTGCTTCAGCCTCCCAAGTAGCTGGGATTACAGGCACGCACCATGGCACCCAGCTCTCTTATGCTATTTTGCCTCAATCAGAAGATAAACAAAGTCATTTCCATCCTACTACTGAAGGCCTCAGATCCCCAAATTAACTTCCCTGTCCCCTCATCCCAATACAAAGAAGGTTCCCAGCCTCACAGAGACAAAACACTGGCCTAAGTGCCACTGTGCTTGAGGCTTCAGAGGACGTGTGGAAAAGCAACTTCCATGAACACCCGGATACAATCTAGACTGCAGAAAGCACTGGGGGTGCAGGCAACTCGGCAGTGGCCGAGCAGGTGGGCCATCTGCTTCGGATGCAGCTGCCTGTGCCGCTCCCAGGAAGGCAACCTGAAGGGCCTCTACTCTAGCCCTGAGCAGGCGGGATTCCTTCCTCACACAGCTGTCTGATGGTGTTACCACTCTGCTTCAAAGTCACGGAGATCTGTCCCCTGACTTCTCACACAGCAGAAGTTCTCAGCTACAGGCAGAGAAGATGGAGGCTCCCCTTGGGCCTTCTCCAGCTCGACCTTGTCGAATGCTCCTGATTTGCAGAAGTCCCTGATGGACTGGGTGGAAAAGAAGGTCCAAATTCCACAGAGAATTCTGGACCATCCTGAAAGCCCTCTCTGGTTAAGTGATGTCTCTCCCTCCCTCTGGTTTCCTGCTCAACTCAGAGTGCCCTCCTCTTGAAAAATGCAATGCTGCCCTCCTCGGTATGTGTGCCCTCCACACATGTCCTGCTGCTGCCCCTCCATGGGCAAACAGCTCCTGGACCTTGGCTTATGGCCTGACAACCACGAGAAGGTCCCACCCTAGTTCTCAACGAGCCTCACTTACGCATCCTCGGACAGGGCCAGACGCATCAGTGGAGCCGGGGAACTGTATTTTGTGGGGTACTGAACCCAGGAATGCTTTACACTGAACTATATCTCCAGCTCTTTTTATTTTTGAGACCAAGTCTTAGTGGCTTTGGACTTCACAGAGTTGCTAAGCTGGCTTCAAACTTGAGACCCTCCTGCCTCAGCCTGTCACTGGGTGTGGTCCCTGTGCTCAACAGGGCAACTTTCACTTAGCGTTTCAGGACGACATTCCTGAACCCCACTCCACCACAGACAATAAAACTGTCTCTTTTTATTGCTCTAGAGAGCCGCCTGCCATTTTATTGCAGGAGCCAGGCCTCCCTTCCACAGGGGAGAACCAAATAAAGAATGTGCCTATGTATATGCACTCCCATGACTTGATTTTAATTCTATTTTCATCCCACCAAAGTTCCCAGTGTCCAGCATCACTAAAAAAAGGTCCACCATGAATTATAAATGTGAGTTATCAATTTTTAAATTTTGGCATCTCTTAATCTCTGTGGGAAGTTCCTAAACTGAGTGCCAACCAAAAATACCTGGAATGTTGGCACACTCATCCAGGACACAAGCATAGGCCTCTCACAGACCTGCCTGGCTAGCTTTCCAGCACTGTAACGGAATGCCTGAGTTCATCAACTAATATAGAGAAAAAACTGGTTTGGGCTCAGTTTTGAAGGTTTCGGTTGGATCATGACTGGTTGGGCTCATGGCTCTGGGCCTGTGGTGAGGCAGCAAGTGGCAAAGTAAAACCATTTACATCACAAACCAGGAAGCAAAAAAGAAAGAGGAGAGAGACTGGGCTCCCACAATCTTCTTCAAGGGCACACCTCTCACTAGGCCCCACCTCCCAAATGTCCCACCACCTCCCAAGGTGCACCCTGGTGACCACTGAATCCTCAGCACGGGCCCTGGGGAACACTTGTTCAAATCATAGCAGTGCCCTTGCCTCTGGAGTCGCCGTCTGACATGAACTCCAACAACTCAAGGCCAACACAGGCCAGAAGCACAGTCCCAGCAAGCCACAGCACTCTGTGGTAAATCACCCTCATGCCTGGTGCAGTGGCACACAACCGTAATCCCAGTGGCTCAGGAGGCTGAGGCAGTAGGATCTCAAGTCCAAAGTCAACCTCAGCAACTTAGCGAGGCCCCAAACAACTCAGTGAGACCCTGTCTCTAAACAAAAAAATATTTTAAAAAGGGCTGGGGATATGGCTTAGTGGTTAAGCATCCCTGGGTTCAGTCCCTGGTACCAACAACAACAACAACAAAAAATCACTCTCGAATGCTGCTCCAGGAGCCTCTGCCTGCTAAGCCCTGACCACCCTTCTTCAGAGGGCAGCAGACATGCTCAGCCACAGAGACATGGACATCAGGAAGGTGGACACAGGGCCATGGAGAGACAGGGTGGACTGTCATAGACTCGAAGCCCTCCTCCCTTCTCTGTGGCACCTGTGGAGCATGACCAAAGCACCAGAGAGTTTCTGGGTACCTGGAG
Organism: Callospermophilus lateralis; assembly: GCF_048772815.1. NCBI lineage: Eukaryota > Metazoa > Chordata > Mammalia > Rodentia > Sciuridae > Callospermophilus > Callospermophilus lateralis. Next base: position 2,450,951 of record NC_135312.1, on the reverse strand, counting down.
GTGCTCTATTTTTTTCTTCAATCTAGCTACAATGAAAAGACAATAAAGATATTAGTGCAGAAAAATTTGTAAAGGCACACTTTAAGCTTCATCATAGATTGTGTTTATTACAATTTATTGAGGGGATGGGACACTGAGCACGTGCTCCTTCGTGGCACCAGGTCTGGCTCTGCAGTCTGCATGGTGAGTGGTCAAAGTGTTGATTCCCCTTCCTTCTCGCTGGGGCTGGTGCCCAGGCAGCCCTGCAACACACAGCGCAATGGCCAGCCTCAGGCACGTTTCCAAGGCAAACTGGCTCAACTCTCCTTACGTGCACATTCAGACCTCAGGATCCACGGTTTCTCCATGCATGGATCCAACCACTCCGAGTCAAAGATATTTTTTAGAAAACAATAAAAAACAACAATTCAACAATAGCAAAAAATAATGCAAATTTTAAAACAAAATGTAACAACTATTCATGTAGCATTTACATTGTATTAGGTGTTATAAGAAATCTAGAGATGGGAATGAATACAGGAGGATGTGTAGTTTATTTGCAAATATTATCCATCTTATATAAGGGATTTGACATCCTCAGATTTTGGTATACTAGCAGGGGTGGTCTTGGAATGAATCCCCCAAAGATACTGAGGGACAACTGTATATAACAGTTGAAAAACTTCCGGGGGATGCTAATTGTAAGGCAGGCAAAAAATCTTAAATATTTTCTCCTTATTTACTTCAAAAATGGAAGATGCTTAATTTGCATACATACAAAATGCTTCAGATAAGCTCCACTCCTTAGTCATTCTTAGTCAAATTCACACAGCCCACGGTTGAGAGCAAAAAGGGAGTGAGGTTTACTGGCTCCTTCACCAAGAAGCAGCATGGTGAGGAGTTGTGTAATGCTGCATGAGTACATTCTCTCATCTGCAGGTTCTCCATGACACAGACACCGTGACAGGCCCCAAGAGAGCATTTCCAAGCACACTCAGAGCAGAGGTGGGCAGCACAGGTTGGTCAGTGCATGACTGCCCTAGTTCTCACAGGACATGTGGTCAGAGCAATTGCTACTTTGGGAGGTTTTTCCACCTAAGTCTTGTTTTCTATACGGAAAAAGACAAATTAGAATGCTCGCATTCAAACTCCTTGAGAATGGTCAGGTATGAGCACAAATAATGCACTCATCCAAGGAGAAAATTTTTCTTGGTGATTTTTTTTTTCTAAATTTAATACTACTACAGAAAATCTCTTCAAATGAATCCCTTTTCAGGAGGGAACCTGCTTCCTGTGTGCGAGCAGGCACCAAGATAGCTGAGGAGCAAGCACAGCATGCAGGAGGTCAGCAGCAGGCCCTGCTCAGGGGGGTTCCACAGGATGCTAGGCTCTGAGCTTAGCTCAAAATGCCTCATCACTGGCAAGGAGCTACTGTGAGAAATGCTGGCAAGCCACTGAGGCTTTTTGAATCAGAACAGTCTCCTCATCAGCAAATATCATTGTGAGGAGTTATTTTGGCCCAACTGTAAGTAATGCCATGTTTTTTAAACTATATGAAATTTCTTTTTTTTTTTTTGGGGGGGGGAGGGCACTAGGGATTGAACTAAGGGGCACTCAACCACTTAGTCACATCCTTAGCCCTGTTTTGTATTTGGGGTATAGCCTCACTGAGTTGCTTATTGCCTCACTTTTGCTGAGGCTGGCTCTGAAGTTGCAATCCTCCTGCCTCAGCCTCCCAAGCCACTGGGATTACAGGCATGCGCCACCATGCCTGGCAAACTATATGAAATTTCTAATAGAAGACATTGCAAAAAGAAAGTACTGTTTTCACCTTGGTAAACAGTTTCTCTTTTGACACATTATATGTGTATATACATATACACATATGTACATGTATGGGTACTGGGATTGAATCAGGAGTGCTCTGCCACTGCACTCCATCCCCAGTTCTTTTTATTTTTTGTCTTGAGATAGAGCCTCACTAATTTGCTGAGGCTGACCTTGAACTTGTGTCTCATTGCTTCAGCCTCCCAATTTGCTAGGATTACAGATATGCATCACTGTGCTCAATGACACATCATATTTCTTTTAAAGTTTTTACCCCTCCACTGAAGACTCTATAGAAGAAATTTCTTTTTCGTCTGAGAGCTGGAGGACATTCCTTTGCTTTCAGATCCAATGACAAATTTCCCTCATTTTCACTTTCGTTGATATCCCTGAAGCATCCAGATTCGATGATCTGCACACACAAAAGAGAGCACAGAGAAGCTGCAGAAACACGTAAGGTCAGGGGTCCCCCAGAGCCATCCATCTGCCCCTACCCGTACCCATGCTTGATGTGGGGCACCCCAGAGCTCCTCAGCCCATTCTGGTTCCCTTTCCCGACTCCTCTTCCCTGTTTCCTGATCACTTCTTGGAACAAGTGTTGTGGCCTCTTCTCTTCCTCTCTGAGTGTGCTACCAGAGGAATTAATACCACGGCTGTCAACACCCTGCTTAGGGAGCAGGACTCCAGGATGGCAGGCAAGCCATTGTGATGGCTGCCTCCTATACACTTCTTTACTGTGACTTACTTCTGGGTAACTGCCAATATGGTCTTGGCTTGTCCATGGTCTAGTCACAGAATTAAATGCCCGGCATAAATTCACCTTCCAAATATGAATAAATGTGAGCATGCGAGCACCTACACCCCCGCACACTTCTGTCACTATTGGAAGTAGCATAAACCTGCTCTGCTGGAAAGGGTAGTACCTCAGTCTGCCAGGGGATGGAGACACACCCAGTAACAAATTGAGCGTAGAAGCTGTCATCTGTGGTGTCCAGGTAGACTCCTTTCACTGCAGAGAACCGCCCAATATCCACGACATCCTTACAATAAATGGCATGAGGCTGTGCCCCAAGAACAGACAAAGGCATCAGCTCGTGAGATGAGTGGAGTAATCCTTAGCTCCCTTAATCACAAAGAACGAAGGCATGCAAAACCCATATTTAAATGCCACCAGGCTGGAGTGTACTGGCGCACGTCTATAATGGCTCTATAATGTGAGCTGTCTCTGTGTTCTCGTTTGCTTAAGGTGAGGACTAGGACTACCCCAGGCCCCTGACCTACATGTTCCCCAACCCTTCTCAGAACTATGGAAATGGTCCCTCCTCAGAGACTGCTGGCAGCCTGCCTTCCCTGTTCCTGACCCTAAGCAGTCCACCTCTCCAGACCAGATGGCCCATCTGAGGTCCTTGTCATGGACTCCTGTCAGATGATGCTGTTCCAAATGTGCTGGTCAGCCTGACCTACTGCTTATCTCTGCAGAGACCTTGCCTGTCTTGTTCTCCCTGTGCCTTAATACCTTATAGCGCTGACTAGCAGGTAGTGGGCATTTGTTAAATATGTCACACGGGAATCAATTCCAAGGAAGCTGTAACATATAATGTGAAGATAAAGACACAAAGCAAGTCCTGAGCAAGTCCTACTACTACTAAAAATATTTTAATCATACACCTATCTCTACTCCACCAACCCTACAACACTTCCTCGTCTTCATGTTTCTAGAGGGTCTGTAGCAGGCTGTTCAGGATAGAGTTGAAGCTGCTTTTGCTCTGAGTTTATTTAATACAGAATATGATTACCTACCAGTCTTCCTGTCCTGCCCTAAATGATCTTGCCCACCAGACCCCTCCCATGACCTGGCCCTGCCCACTGCCTGCCAAAAGTAACTGACTCCTCCCATGGCCTGGCTCTGCTAAGGCTGTGTATAAAGTCCAGAACCTTGTGGCCAGAAGCTATTTTATCCCTGAAAGTGAGCCATATCAGGTATTTGAACAATTGACCCCACCACTGAATAAAGAGAAGTCTGCTGACCTGAAATCTGTTCCCCGCCTCCGTAATTTGTGCACTCATGTGCTTACACTTATGCTGTGCTGGATTCCCACAGGCCAGTGCCCTGCCCTGTGCTAAGCACTTTGGAGACATGATATCTTTTGATCCCAACAGCATGCCCAAAAGGAGGCACGGTGGCAGCGCCAGGGTCCTCAGGGTGGGGCCCGGCTATCATCCCAGGACCTTATGAAAACTGGAGCGGGGACTTATATTCCAGACTGAAGTAGCAGGAGAGCACTGCTTGTGAGAAAGTGAGCACAGGACAAGAGGTAAAACCTTTCCAGAGCAGAACAGGGATCTGTGTAACAGGGAGGGCCTGGAAGGGCAGGCCAGGGAGGTCTGAGGTGTCTGAGGGCAGGGCTTGGCTGCACCAGCAGTGACAGCTGACCCCAGGCCCTGGAGTTAGAGAGTTCCAGGAAGGTCTATGAGTGGCTGAGGGGGCTGGGAGTGAGGAAGGAGGTTGCAGCAGACATGACCTGCCCCACAGAGCTGAAGCCACACCATGACTGCATCAGATACTGTATCTGTTTGGGATCAGTGTTCTCAGACACCAGCTCCTGAGGGCAGCATACTTACATCAGGGCAGAAAGGTGGGTCCAACATGTTTGCCTCCAGTCTGCTGAAGCTGATGTTCTTGAACACGGGGTGCTGCTTCACTCCTGCAGCCCCCTCGCCCCTGCAGCCCAGCCGCTCACTTGGATTCTTGGTGAGTAGCTGCACAAGAGGCAAAAATGGGTCAACTTAAGCTCCTAGGATAAAAACAGAAACTCAAGACAGACTCCATAATAACCAAGGAGCCAGGGACAGCAGAAAGCACATATGTGTAAACACAGACACTTCAACTTCAAAAAAGTAACATTGTCTACCAAACCACATGAATTCTGACCACAGGATGATTCCCAAAAGGCAAAATTAAAATTTTGCCTTTGAGCTACCAGTAAATGAGGGTTTGGCTACCTTAACCCTTAAGTTAAAATATTTATGTCATAGGGGATTTTTTTTGAAAGGAAATAAAACAGTTGAGAACTTCAGAGACATCATTTTAATACTAAATCATATTTATAATTAGAAACCACTTTAAATCTATTCATTAAATCAATCAGCTAACTAAGGTTAAGGCAAAAATTCAGCAAACCTGGTTCTAGAAACTGTATATTCTTTTTTTTTTATGTTGGAAAAGGTAAAACTTTTAATAGCAAAATGAGTATATTCAAATGGAAAAAGCAGATTCACTGATACATGATAAGATTATGAAATATCCTTCCCCATACATTCAGCAGTTTTCATTTTTTCTTGTCTACTTTACCCTGCCACCTTACCCCCCTGCACATTTCTATTACTTTCCTCATCTGTTCCATGGACAGATTCTTTCCTCCCGCACAGTAATACAAAATCTTCACCCTAGGCAAACTACAATGCCTATCATTAAATTTTTAAAATATGCACTTTAACCTTCCTAACATCTGGGTAAGACCACTCCTTTCGCCTCATTCCCAGTTAGCTCCCACTCTTCAGGACAGACATGATGCTGTATTCGTCAATTTTCTAGATCTATGTTGGGGTGAGGAGAGTGTAAGTTGTAGCCACCTATGTTGTTTTCTCCAATAATTCTTTCAAAGTGGGTACACAAGAAATGAACTTCCTAAATTCTTCCATATCAAAAAATATCTTTGTTTTACCCTGGAAATCAAATGCCAATTTGGCTGGATACAGGATTCTATGGCGAAAGCCCTTCTGTAGGTGTTTTCTTCTTTCTCTCTAGAAGCCTTTAGGATTTTCTCTTTATCACTACAATTCAAAAACTTCACCAAGATGTGTCTCAGAGTCAGTCTGTTTTTGTCAATCACGCTGGGGATTCGGTGAGCCCTCACTATCCCAAGACTAGAATTCCTAAGCTCTGGAAAATCTTCTTCAATTACTTCCTGCAGTATGTCCTCTGCTTCATTCTCTTCACTCTCTTTTTCTGGGATTCCTATCAAACGGAGGTTGGCCCTTCTGAATCTATCCTGCCTCTCCTTTAGTGTTTAATTACTATCTGATGGGCCAAAATATCTATGAAATCCTCAGAGAATTGTGCCGTTTCCTCATCTAGATTGCAAAGTCTTTCTTCAAGGATGTCTATTCTACTCCTCAGATCATCTATTGATTTCTTAGTTCCCAGGATATCTGGAAGGCATTTTTTAATTTTTCCAATCTCTTCTCCCATCTCTCTGAGGACACCGATCACAGTTGTTCTGTAGTTTTTTTCTGTTTCCTGGATTAGGTCTGCCTCTTTGGATGTTTGTGTTTGAAGATTCTTCTGCATAGAAAACCCTCCTACTTCCTCTTCCTCCTCAAACTCAGAATTCCATAACTTACTGAACACCGTAATCTCTTCATCAGCTCCCATCTTTCCCATCACACTTGTTGCAGGAACAAGGCAACAGGTTGAGTCCAGTTTCTCACATAATATTGAGTCATCCTTCCTCCTCCTCCTCTTCCTCCCACCACTCCTCCTCCTCTTCCCCAGAGGTCTCCTCTTCTTCCATCTCCTCTTGTCCCTCCTCTTTCACATCACAGGCCCCTTCTTCCTCTTCTGCCCTCACATAAAAGATGTCTTCCTTGTGGGTCTCTGAGTCTTCTCCTGTCACCTCAAAGGTAGGGATTCCTTTATCCTTCCACTCTGAAAACTCTTCCTTCCGAGTCTCTAAGTTCTTCACTTTGGGCCTAGCAACTTTTACCTCTTTGGTGAATAAGAAATGCAAGCCATCACTTGCTGTTCCTTCAGCTTCACTTTTTGAATTCACTAGAGCGTTACCCCCTTTTACGGGGAGCCCATATCCTCCTCCATGATTTGCTTTTTCCTTCTGTTGGATCATATGGTTCAGTAATTCTCCTATGACAGGTTTTTGGCTAGTAAATTGTCGTAAGCTTTGCAGGTCTGAAAATGTCTTCATTTCATCATCACATTTAAATGCTAATTTGACCTCACACTGAAACTCAGGGCCAAAGCCATTTTCTCTCAAAAAGTTGAAGATGTCGCCCCACTGCTTACTGACTTCCAATGTGGCTGATGCCAGAGGGTCTGCAGCCAGGGTGAGCACGGCTCCTTCCTCCATCAGAGTTTCTTCTTCTCTTAATACTTTGATGGTCTTCTCTTTGTTCCTGAAGCTCTGTAACCCTAAATCTTTCGCTTCCTGCCACACTTCCCTGCTACCACAGTGCTCTTTATCTTTTGTTTCAGATATCTCACTTTTTACTAGCATTTCCTTTAGGTCATTTTTCAGGGTTTCCCTCATCTCAAAGAACATCAGGTCCTGCATTTGCAACAAGATCTTAAATTTCTCCACAATAGTTGTTGATATATAATGTGTGTACTTGAATTCTAACATCCGAGGTGTCTCCTCATCACTCTCTTACATGATTTCTTTTGACACAGTTGGTTTCTTCCTGTTCCTGTGCAAATCTAGACATTTTTGACTATACAGTTGACCGGATGTCTATATTGTCCAGATCGTATTGTTTCCCCTTTTGAAGAGTAATTTTAGTTCTTGCACACTGGCTAGGCTCCAGGAATCTAAAATTCTTTAAAAACTCTCATCCACTTGGGTGCCCCTGCCAGGAACAGACCAGTTTCACAGAGCAGATGTGGTCTACACGATGTGTGCAGCAGTCTCTACCTGGGAGGAGATCCCTACCTCAGCGCTGCTCAGTGAACAAAGTTAGAAACTGTATATTCTTAAAATTAATAAAAGTGTCTCTTTCAATAATGTATAAATTCATATGTGTTTGCCACTGTCACAAATTCAAATAATCCACAATTACTATCAAATCTAGAAAGGATAGGCTGCTGGGGGTGGTAGTCCCTATAGTCCCAGGTATGTGGAAGGCTGGAGCAGGAGGATGGCTTGAGCCCTGGGGTTCGAGACCAGCCTGGGTAACACGGCAAGAACCCTGTCTCTTACATTAGAACCAATAAGCAAAGGGCTGGGGTTGTAGCTCAGTGGTACACCACCTGCCTTGCACTGTGAGAACTGGGTTCATTCCTCAGCACCACATAAAAATAAAAATAAAGGTACTGTGTCCACCTACGACTAAAAATATTAAAAAAGAAAAAGAAAGAGCCAGACACTGTGGCACATGCCCATAATCCCAGCAACTCAAGAAGCTAAGGCAAGAGGATTGCAAGTTTGAGGCCAGCCTCAGCAATTCAGTGAAGCCCTAAGCAGTTCAGTGAGATTCTGCCTCAAAAAATAAAAAGGGCTGAGGATGTGGCTCAGTGAAGTGCCTCTAGGTTCAATTCCCAGTACAAAAAAAAAAAAAGAAAGAAAGAAAGAAAGAAAAGATTAGGCCATTCTAGCAACACATTAAAAATCTGGAATGTTAGTACAGCCTAGACCAAGGGTTGGGGAGCTGCAGCCCAGGGCCACATCCCACCAGCTGTTTCTGTGAATTAAGGCTTTACTACCACATGGCCAAGCCATGGCTTACTTGGGCTTACAGATGCTGAGCACTGCAGTGGCAACACTGAACCCAATGTGACAGAGACCTGCAGAGCCCAGGGGGCATCTACTTAGGGCCCCACACAGACTCCAAAAGCTGATGCCCAGCACTCACAGCTCTTCTGAACAGAAATCCAAGTCTCCAGACCCAGCTCATCTGAAAGGCTCCAGCTCCTACCCTAGACCTTCAGCCTCATATTCTTTGTTTTTATTTACTTATTTATTTATTTTTATTGATTTTTTTTTTAACACATGACAGTGGAATGGATTACAATTCTTATTACCCATATAGAGCACAATTTTTTATATCTTTGTATGTAAAGTATGCTCATGCCAATTCCTGTCTTTATTTACACATGTACTTTTTTTTGCATTACAATTCTTATTATGCATATATACCACAATTTTTCATATCTCTGTTTGTATATAAAGTAAGTTGACACCCAAATCGTGTCTTCATACTCCCTTTCCCTCCCACCCCTCTTCCCTATCTAGAATCCAATCCCCCCCAAAACAAATGCTGAACGTTTTCTCTGATCTAAGGAGGCTGACTCATAATGGGGTGGGGAGGGGGAGCATGGGATGAACAGATGAATTCTGGATATTCTTTGTTTTCCTTCCTCAGACTTGTATACCCAGGCCTGTGTCTAGAAAACCACCCTGCAGAGTCGTGAACTCCACAGGCCCCAGCTTCCTCCCGCTCCCTGCTCCCTGGGCCACACTGGATCAGGCTCCCCTCCTCTAGCAGGACAGCCTCAAACATCCTCTATTTTTCCTTTACCACAGTTGATAATTAATCCTTTGGCTAACTGTTTACTGCCAGTCTACGACGCTTCCTGAAGCTGGGACTGTGTGACTCTCTTGCCTACTGCTGTGTCCCCAGTATCTTAGAGCAGGTGCTCAATAAAAATTGCTCAGTGCATTTACTCTTTGCATGCTTTATTAATCTGACACAGACCTGAAAATTAAGTGTAATGCTAAATACAATTCCTCCGTCTCAGAGATTTTATGACTCCATTATCAAGCCTGCTACTGACACATACCAGTTGAACACCATGGATGGCCTGAATATCTTTGTCCCCTTAAAACTCATATGTTGAAAATTGATCTTCTTTGTGAAGTGTTAACAGGTGGGATCTTTAGGAGGTGATTATATCAATTGTGAATGGGACCCCCCTTGTTAGAGGGGTTCCAAGGAGCTTGTCTGCCCCTTCCACCCTGTGAGCAATCAGAACACACCAGCGATGAACCAGAACTTGAGCCCTCATCAGACACCTAACCTGCCTAGCAGTACTTTGATCGTCGACTTCCCGGACTCCAGAACCGTGACAGTAAGTTTCTGTTATTATACATTACCCACGCTTAGGGAGTTTGTCATGGTAGTCCAAGTGTAGTAAGACATGGCCGACCACCGGCAGAGGGCAGAGGACAAAGCCCGGCACAACTGCTCCTGCTGCCACTGTGTGAGTCACAGAAATAAAACTCTTTTTCAACTGTGAGGCTATTACAGTAACTTGTGATCCATTGTGAGAATTAAACAAGATATTTTTTAAAAATTATAAAAGCTATCTAATGTAAGGTTAGTGTGAACTCCCATCGGGATTACGGTAAAAAGCCAACAGTTGTACCTATTCTCTTTCCTTTCCTGTCATCTCTCTCTTGCACACCAGTGAACACCCTGACCTAACCCTCGCTTGGCTCAGTCCCTCAGCAGATGCACAGGAAGCAGTGCCTGCGGGTGGCACCCAGGCCCAGGTAACAGCAAATGGGAAGGCACACAGGGCAAGGCCTCTTTTGCTCTGCACACCTGAGCTGGGCCTGGGCCCAGGTCCTATCCCTGCAGGTGCTTTGCACTCCCTGCTCTCTGCTGGGACTGTGTGACTCTTGTGCAAGTTACTGGTGTTCTCTGAGATGCCTTCGTCCAATCTATTCATTGAAATTTAACTCATTCTTTCTTCTTTTTTCACAACCCAGTACTGGGGATTGAACCCAGAGTGCTCTGCCATTGAGCCACATCCCTAGCTCTTTTTATTTTGAGACAGGATCTCACTAAGTTGCTTACGGCCTCATTAAGTTGCCCAGGATGACTTCTAACTTGTGATCCTCCTGCCTCAGCTTCCTGAGTAGATGGGATTACAAGTATGCTCCACAGCACCCAGCTTAAGTTGGGTTTCTTCTCTTAGCAGATAATGAAGGTTAAATGATACTGAACATGTTATGTGCATTATTTCATTTTATCCTCCCAATAATCCTGTAAGGTAGAAGTTCTCCCACCCACATTTTATAGATAGAGACTGGGACTCGGAGAGGTGAGTTCATGGCGGAAAGATGGACTCACCACCAAACTCCAGAGCTAGCAATTCACAACACTCACGCGTAGATATCACCTTCTTGCCCAGTGCGCCAGCACAGTGGGATTTCATCCCCCAAATCCTTATGCTCTTGTCTCTATTTTTGTTTATGGCACCCACTGCTTTTTCTATCTGTCATTTTGATGGGTTTTAGGCCTACTACTAAACTGTGGGCTCCTTAGGGAGAGGCTCTATTTCTAACATTCCTGCAGCTGTCGAGTGTAGAGCAAACCACTCAGTCAATATTTATCAAACTGGCCAGGTGCAGTGGCACATTCCTGTAATCCCAGTGGCTCAGGAGGCTAGGGCAGGAGGATCGCGAGTTCAACGTCAGCCTCAGTAACTTGGTGAGACACTAAGCACCTTAGTGAGACCCTAAGCACCCTGCCTCAAAATAAAATATAAAAAAGGGCTGGGGATGTGGCTCAGTGATTAAGTGCTCCCTGGGTTCAATACCTAGTACCAAATATATATATATAGCAAAGTGAATATAAATAGTAGCTTGATCGGAATGCTGTGACAGGTCGTCACCTCCAAACAGAGTGAGCTGGCTGGGAGAAAAACCAGGCTGATCCCACAGCTCAGTGACAAGCCTGCAGCACCCATAGTTTCATATGTGGAAACACAATGAAAGGAAATCAAAATAATTATTCTCCAGCCACTACACCTTGCACCCCCTTTTCTCAGTGCTTAAGAGTCCATGACCCACCACCAAGCCAGTCCTCTGCACACAGCCCAGCCCCCTTGCCTCTCTCCTCTCCACCACACTGCAGAGCTGGGCAGCATGACTGCTGTTCTGCCTGAGCCTGTACCATCCACTGGGTGGGGCAGGGACACGGCAAATCCACTGGACCCCTCTGGGGAATCCTCTTCCACTTCCTAGTCCTTCAACTGTCTCCTCTGTCCTTATACCCCCAACACCTACCTTGTTCCACTGATATTGAGGACCTATATACAGAAGCCCCTGCCCACATCTACTCTGCCAGCTTCACTAGGTGCAGACTCTGGAGGTGCCCACCCACACTCTCCTCCGTCACCTCTTCTCCCCACTGCAAGATCTTGGCTCTGGAGTCTTCCCCTCCCTAGCTGTTTCTTCTCAGGCCATCAGTTTGGAGCTAGCCTAGACCCCTCCCCTCCACATGGGCAAATCCCTAGGCTCTGCCTTCAGGATCTGACCACTGCTCACACCTGCTCTGCCACCAGGAGTCTAAGCCTCCTCCACAGCCTCCTTCACAGGGTTCTCGTGCTGGGCCAGGGGCTGCACAGAGCTGGGAAAAGCCTGCCTGCTCCACAAAAACTACCAGAGTGAGTTAGAAGTTTAATTTCCCAGCAGAGCCTGACCCACCATCCTACAAATGGATTTGGTGTCCTCGGAAAACTTGGCGGAGTACTGTTCAGGATCCCTCTTCACTCTTCGGTCAACCTCTTCCCGTTTGACTTTCTCTTTGAATTTTCTGAATGGAGAATGTCCCTGAATCATTTCATATATCAGACAGCCAAGTCCCCACCAATCAGGACTAAATGTGTACTTTTCGTTATTGATAACTTCCGGAGCTAAATAACAATACAGAAAATTCAATTAAATTTTGGTTTAAAATCTTTCTTATCATTAATTTTAAATAATTATATTTTTAATATATAATTCCAACATGGAGGAAACTTAAAAGCATTATAGTAAGTGAAAGAAACTAGACACACAGGGGTCAAATAACACATCATTCTGCTTATATGAAACAGATGGAATAGAACACTGCATGGAGACAACCAGAGTGAGAGAGAATTCAGAAAGTAAACTCCTGTGGCCGGGCCCAGGGCTAGAAGGGGAGGGTTAAAGAGTGGCTGTTAATGAGTACAGGTTTCTTTTCTAAGGTGATAAAACATGTTTTGAAACTGGTGGTGGCTGCACAACTGTGAATACACTAAAATCCACAAAATCGCATGCTTGAAACTGTTGGGTTCTGTGGTATGTGATGTCTGTACACACTGGATGAGCTCAAGTCGGCAGGAGAACACCATGAGGCCAAGCTGCTTCCTGAGGGGATGCCCTCCATTCAGAGCCACCCATGGGTGTCCCTAGTGCACTGTCACTGTTTGCCGGTGAGTGTAAATCCCTTAAGCCAGTAAGGGCAGGAATGGTGACATGGGATCTTCTGCAGGGCTCTTAGAGGTTTGAAGTTCCCTCAGAGGCCACCAGGGTTGGGCTGGCTCTGCCCACAGATTCCCTGGAAGAAGCAGATTAAGATGATTTCCCAGGAGGTCTGCAAGGTCCACATGCATAAGGATACTGACAAAGAGAGGGAACCAACAGCTTTGTCCTCACTTTCCCTCATGCAGTGGTATAACCTCAGGACTCCAGAGACCTCCAAGGCCTCATTTCTTGTCTATAAAAAGAGGGGTATAGTCGAGGGGCCTCCTCAGTAGTTCAACAACCTGAAACCATCTACCGTGTCAGGAGGAGCACCAGGCCCCTTATGTGGCAACTGCTCTGTTCAGAGGCATTCTGGCATCTAGAGGGAAAGGCCGAAGACCACTGAGGTGGTCTTTTACATACCCATGTAGCCAACAGTTCCAACTCTTCCTCGAACCATCTCCCCTTCTGGGATCTGCAAGGCTAAACCAAGATCTGAAATCCGGATGTGTCCTGTGTGTGTTCAAACACGATAGACAGATCATAGGGAGAAGCAATGCCATTTTTTTAAAAATATTTTTTTAGTTGTAGATGGACACAATACCTTTATTTTATTTTATTTTTTTAAATTTTTATGTGGTGCCAGGGATTGAATCCAGGGCCTCACACTTGCTAGACAAGTGCTCCACTACTGAACTGTAACTCGGCCCCAACACCTTTTTTTTTTTTTTTTTAATATTTATTTTTTAGTTGTAGGTGGACATAGTATCTTTATTTTATTTTTATGTGGTGTCGAGGTTTGAACCCAGTGCCTCACGTGTGCTAGGCGAGCACTCTACCACAGGCGAGCCACAACCCCAGGCCCCCAACACCATTTTAGTAATAGAAACAACTGGAGAAAAAAATTGTCTTAAAAGCCATGGAAGAAAAAACTAGCACCTCAAACTCTGAAATCTTTAAATATAAAATTACATTTAACCGCTGGAGTTGTGGCTCAATGTTAGAGAGATTGCTGGCACATGTGAGGTCCTGGGTTCAATTCTCAGCACCACATATAAATAAATAAAATAAAGGTCTATTGGCAACTAAAAAAAGCCATTAAAATAAAAACATTTAAAAAAATTACATTTAACCTTTTCACATTTAATAAAATTCTACACAGTGCATTCAGTTTCACTAACAACTAGAAATTAGATTTATGTTTGGGAAGTTCTTTAATCATAGACAATCACCACATAAGATATAAACACTATATTATTATACCTATTATAACTTACCAGGTATACATATGAATATAAAATGACTATTAGATCAACTATAAAACAGCAAATACTTTCTGTCAGAGTACCAGACCAGAAGGCTTATATACACGGACAACTATATATGAATGATATGGAGGTTTCTTCCTAGAGAACAAATGGAATAGAGTCAGGGAAATAACAATCTCAATTAGGGCACTTCATTCAAAGAGCCATACAATGTGTGAATGCCTTGGGCATAGGAGGTAAACATTTATTGAATTCCCATAAAAATAACAAATTGTGGAAAATATTCTTATAAGAATCTGTAATTGGAAGTAGGCCCAACCTAACTTCCTCATTTTATTGACTGTGGTGCTGGAGATGGAGCCCAGGGCCTGGCAAGGATGTGTCCCACTGAGATACTTCTCAGCCCCTGATGAGCTCATCCTACTTTGGTTACCTCTGTAAAGGTCCTATCTCTAAACACAGTCACATTCTGCACTCCTGGAGGTTGGGACTTTATGGAAGTTGTGAGAATCAAAATGGAGTCACTGTGTCAAATTCTGACACAGAGAGTTGGAGGTAAGGAAGCCACAAAGGGAGGTTCTCACACGATTTGCCCGGTAACAGGAACTATCACAAGAAAATTTTTCTGAACCATGGCTTGCTCTGTGAGCCACACAAGGGCACAAATGTCCCTGGGATCTTGCTTGGGGCAGGCTGGCACTAATATGACCACACTGGAAGAGCCCCCCAGAAGACAGGAGTCATACCTTGAAGGCACTGGTGAGCCATGGTGGTAGTGTGGTCTGGATGTACTTGGCCTCCAGAGCGAGAATACAGAGGTGAGTTGCATGTGGTGGCAGTTCCTACACACACTGTACAAAGCAGGAGCACGACTTCACTGAGACCTCTGCAGCCTGCAGCTGCAACCTACCCAGATTAGCAGCAATGAGAGGTTGAAAACTCAGATGAGGCCTAGGGCTACTGCTGGGAAAGAGCCAGCAGAACAGATTCTGGAGTTCAAGTGGCACTTCAGAAGCAGAACTGATCCCCTCCTTTATACAAAAGGTGAATGCAGCAATCTTTGCACAGGATGGCAGCATGCCCAAGGTAAATTTATGTCAGTAACGAAAGCTGGTTCAAGATTTAGACATTAACTACAATAATAAGAAAAAAATCATAATCATCTTGACAGAAAGGGCACTGACAACATTTAACTACCATTCATTATTTGTTTCCACTCGCTATTTTTTAAAAAGGAAACTTCTTAAATCTGATAAAGTATTTCTACAAAAATACTCCAACAAATTCATTGTTAAGGGTGACATGTTGAAATGCTACCCCAGGGGCTACTTCTATTCAACACAGTACTGACAGTCCTACCCTGTTTCACAGGGCAAGAAAAAGAAAAAGAAGGCCTAAGAATTGGAAAGGCAGACATAAACCCCTCTGCAGATGTCATGATGTGTATGTAGGAGGACCCAAAAGAAGCTGTAACCCAGTGGTAAAGCATGTGCTGGTTAGCAGGCACAAGGTCCTGGGTTTAATCCTTGGCATAAATATATACACACATATAGACTTAACTTCTCTGTGAAAGATACTAGTGAGAAAATGAAAGATAAATCAGAGACTAGGAGAAAATCTTTCTAAAACATATATCTGATAAAGGATGGTTTCAAAATATGCAAAAAAGCATTCTTAAACTCAGCAACAAGAAAACAAAAATTCAATTAAAAGATGGGCTAAACATCGGAATAGACACCACAGATATAAATAAACATGAAGAGATGCTTAACATCATGTCATCAGAGAATAGCAAATTTAAATAGTAATACACCACTATACACTACTAGAATGACAAAAACTCAGAACACTGAAGCACCAATTGCTGGTAAGGACTCTATCACTGCTGGCAGGAACGAGAAGGTGCTGACACTTTGAGGGATAGGCTGGCAGTTTTTTTTGTTTGTTTGTTTGTTTTTTAACAAAACTAAGCAGCTCAATGCCAGCTCTAAGCTAGCATTTAAAGCATTCTCTAAGCTTATACATCCAGCAATCAGGCCCTTCAGTGTTTATTCAATGAACTGAAAACTTAAGCCCCACAAAAACCTGCACATGTGTATTTATAGCAGCTTCATTTATAATTGCCAAAATGTGGAAACAAGCAGAATGTCCTTCAGTAGGAGAATGGATGAACAAATGGTGGTGTTCAGACAGTGAAATATTATTCAGCACTAAGGAAGCGGTCAAGTCACCAAAGGATGTGGAGGAACTTACATATTACTAAGCAAGAGAAAGCAGGTGAAAAGCTCCATACCGTATGTGTCCAACTCTGACCTTCTGGAAAAGGCTAACTTTGGAGGGGGTAAGAAGATGAGTGCTTGCCAAAGGTTGGGGGAAGAGAACGAGGAAAGGATGGGTGAAACACAAGATTCTAGGGCAATGAACAACTCAGTTTGATATAGACACATGTATGTCATATACATCTGTCAAAGCCCATAGGACGTACAACACAGAGAATGAGTCCTAATGTAAACAACATACTTCAGTATAAACTATAATGTACCAATATTAGTTCATCATTTAACAAATGCACCACACAATAGGAAATATAAGTCACGGGGGAAGCGGTGTTTCTAACTATTAGCAACAGGCAAGTAAAAAATGAAACTTTAAAAACAATACCATTAAAAACTGTCAAATAACAAAATATATAAGCCCTTTAAATGAAAACTATAAAGCAATATTGAGAAAAATTAAAGGAGACCCGACCCCAATACATAGATCTATATACAACATTGATAAATTGATTTAATATTGTTGAGAGATCAATTCTGTGGAGATGATTCTACAGATTCAAAACAACCCTAACCAAATTCTTAGCACAATATGGCTTTAATTACCAAATTAGTTATCAAAATTTATATGAAAATGAGAAAGTCCAAGACTAGCGAAGGCAATCTTTTTTTTTAATTTAAATGTTATAGTTGGACACAATACCTTTATATTATTTATCAATTTTATGTGGTGCTAAGGATCGAACCCGGGGCCTTGCCCATGCTAGGGGAGCGCTCTACTGATGAGCCACAATCTCAGCTCCCCTGCCCCAAAGGCAATCTTGAAGGCCTATAACACTGGAAGACTTGACAGAATCCAAATGCAGACTTGCTACAGCTTCAGTGGCTCAGAACTGTGGGAAGAAATGAGGGGCTGTGACTCAGAGACTAGGGAGTACAGCCAGATAAACAAAAAGATCAAGAAACGGAACAGACTCCAGATCTACAGTAAGAGCCACCCACACAGACATGTGCTTTCTGATAAAGTAGATCCCACAGCTGCCGAGAGAACAGATGACCTTTTCAATGAACGGTGCTGGGCCAACTGATCACATATATATATAAAGGGCTGTAAGTGCTAATCCACATCAGACACAAAACCAATTTCAGATGAAGTAAATGGGAAAGATAAGACAATACTGTTCTTAGAAGAAAATGCAGAAAACTTTATGGTGTAGGAATAGACAAAGATTTAAGCAAAACACAAAAATCACTAAACTTAATGGAAAAATAATTAACAAAGCAGAATACACTAACATTAAGAATGTCAAAACTTCTGCTTCTGGCCAAGAATAAACAATTGATTTAAAAATCTGCCTTTCAGGGCTAGGGTTGTAGCTTAGTGGTAGTGCTTGCCTAGCATGTGTGAGGCACTGGGTTTGATTCTCAGCACCGCATGTGAATAAATAAAATAAATTCCATTGATGACTAAAAAAATATTTTTAAAAATTTGCCTTTCAATAAGGTAACAATTAAAATCTGGTCAGATAGCAGAAGTCTATGATTCCCAAGAGAAAAAAACAGCTGGCTGACCCCAGGAGGTTGTGGCCAGGAAGGGCAGACCTAAGCTCAGCAGAAGGACTTGCGAAGTTAAGGAGGCAGAGATCAGATTTGGGAAAGATAGGTCAGCTCAAGTCTGTGGGGTGGAATTCTGGAGAGGAGGGGGCTACACAAGAAAATCTTCTATTTACATAAAAGACTCAGGATAGGCCTGAGTCTGCTCCCGCCTGGCCTGCACTCACCTCCCCGCCCCACGCCACCCTTCCTTGGTATCTCCTCCTTTTCACATAAAGGCTGCCCATTTCACAGCTCGGCATCTTCCTCCTTCCCCAACAGCCAGCACAGCTTGGAGAGCACCCCATCTCACATCAACGTGTCCTCCCTCCCTCCTCATAGCCACTTCATTGTCACCTTGGGTCAGCAGTGTGGCACAAGTGTCAAGACCCAGAAGCTGTGGACACAACTGTGGGCGAGTTCCTTCAAGTCTTGGCATGGCCTGTGGGGCGAAATTCCTGGTACCCTCCTTTTTCACCGGATGGGTGTTCCATGCATAAATTAGACAACAAGCAGAAAGCACTGTACACAGGGTCCCATGTTTGTCTTTGGAACCCTCTGCCTGAGACACCTGTTTTCTCCTCCACAGCGGCCACCCCAGCCTTGTCCTCTACTAGATTCTAAGCCTCTTCAGAGCCAAGAAAAGTCATTGGACAAAAGTTCCATCCAGTGATGCATATGGAGTGCTGAGTGAGTTCCACTGCCCATCCAGTGGTAGGGACCATTCTTGGTTCTAGGTGCACTCATCACTCAGGGAACCAGAGTCTGAGTGCACCCAGGATGCTAATAAGGGACAGTTCCAAAGGGCCACTCCCCATCCACTTGGACAGGGCCCCCACACAGCTACCATGCTCCGCTCGGGGACATGTGCTATGTGACAAGAGGACAGCACCAAGGGCAGCAGGCTAAGGTACAGGGGGCATGAGAACAGGCATCTGGAAAATGCAGCAAGATGTGGACCCACAGCAGAAACAGAAGGCCAATGTTCTTCTCTCAGTACTCTCTATATGCTTCCCAAACTCTGCAGGAACTGAAAACCTGACCGTCTCCACTTGTACACATACAGGGAAGGACAAGTCTCCACACTGCATTCGTTTTAAGGCCGCCTGCCAGGAGCTGCTTCCCGCTGCCATTTCCACAGTGGTTTAGCTGTTAAGTCCACGCTCACCTTCTGTTTTGAGTTCCTGTAACAAACTTATGCAGGAGCCAGGACGCTCACTTACCATGGTCATCCAGGAGGATATTCTCTGGCTTCAGGTCTCTACAAGGGAGAAAAAGAACAAAGAACCGTTATTTATTTACTTATTTTAGTACCAGGAATTGAACTCTGGGGTACTTAACCTCTAAGCTACATTCCCCCATCCCTTTTACATTTTATTTTGAGACATGGTCTCAGTAAATTGCTTAGGGCCTCACTAAGTTGCTGAGGCTGGCTTTGAACGCACGATCCTCCTGCCTCAGCCTCCGAAGCTGCTGGGATTACAAGCATGGGCCACCACACCAACAAAAGGCTCAATTATTCACAAGTCCGCACTGATTCCTGCGTGCTGATCAGAAATAACCACAGATTCCAAGGCAATTGAAATTGCAAGATTGCAAGAGCAGACCAGCACCAAGTAAAACCACCCTTGTACAGGTTTTAATGACAACTACAGGTAACCATACTACAAAATTCATCACAGCAAACAACTTACACATGACGATAGTGTCAATGAACTGCTTTGCAGATCATGCAGATTTGAAGACTTTTTGGTGATTAAATACACAGTCCAGTAAAGCAATCAGTCCTTAATAAATCTGACACAATTTATTTTTGGGGCTGGGGCTGTGGCTCAGTGGTAGAGCACTTACCTAGCATGTGTGAGGCACTGGGTTCAATCCTAAGCACCACATATAAATAAATGAATAAAATAAAGGTCCATCAACATCTAAATAAATATTTTTAAATAAATAAATTATACTAATGTATTTTTATTATTAATATATTTTGAAGTTTCAACAATTGAAAACGTCCCACACTAGAAGACTCTGGTTTAGGACTCAGACCTCAGCTATGCTACCTCTCAGCTGTATGGCCATCCACTCTCTGAGCTTTAGCCTCCGCACCTGTAAGATGCAGGGGTCACTATGTGCCTTGCCTGATGGGGCTCCAGTAGGGTTCGGAGGCGATGGAGTTTCCCAGGAGGAAGACATCATCAACAACAGCTGCTGTTATTCACAAGGTAGAGGGATGCCACAACTTATAAATCATAGGAAAACTAAAATCTCTCTTTTTTCCCAGGGCTAGGGATTAAACACAGGGCTTTGTATATTCTAAACAAATGCTCTACCACTGAGCTACACTCCCAGCCCAAAGACTAAAACATCTTAAGTGCAATATCTCAAACTACTTGTTTATTTTACTTTCAAGAGAAAAAAATTATTTTAAAGCATTTATATTCAACTCTGACTTCACATTTGACTCTGTCGCAACAATTCAGCTTCTCTAAGCATTGCTATCAATCTGTGGGCTTCTCCAGAGGAGGTCTGAAGCCAGCAGACTGGGGCAGTGAGCCTAGGAACAAGGCCACAGTGGCAAGGGACGTGGATGGAGGAGAAGTGGAGGAAAATCTCTCAAATTAAGAGTAAGTGCCTGTCAGCATCGTGGCCACTATGTAGGTGCATGCTCTGCCCACGAGAAGGGTGGCGGCACAGGAGCTAGCCAGTATCAGTGTCCTGCTGAGAGCCCCAAACACCTTCTAGGAGGACACCAAGGACAGAGGGGCAGGAGTGGGAGGCTCCTGCCCACGCGGCTGGTTGCTTTTCTAGTTGGGTGCACACACTCTTTTATTATCTGGGTGGGGAGGTGATTAAGACTTTTGTTTTATTATTATTTTCTATATTTGAGAAAATCCTGCTAAATGTTGCTAAACACTAAGCAAGACTTGATGCAAAACTTCCAGAGCTTCCTTATTTTCCAAGTTTTACACTCAATATTGTGTGTGTGTGTGTGTGTGTGTGTGTGTGAGAGAGAGAGAGAGAGAGAGAGACAGACAGACAGGCAGACAAACAGACACGTGGGTGTCAAAATAATAATGTTCAGGTTGAGCATCCCTAAAAAAATTAAAAATCTGAAATCTGAAATCCTCCAAACTCTGAAATGCAACTGGTCCCACACTTCAGTTAAGAGACCCTCAACCTGTAGTAATAACACCAGCTAATTTTTACAGCATGCTCACTATGTGCCAAGACTTGTCTATTTTATATGCACTGCCTCCAGCAATCCTTAATAAAGTTTGGCAGAGCAGCCACAGACAAGGTGCCATTCTAAGGGTATCCCCAAGTTCAGTGAGTCTCCCAAATGCTAAATGAAAAGGCAGGATAGGCCCCAAAGCCACCCTGCCTCCTACTTGCCGCTCCACACCCCATACACGAGATGTGTGCTAGTAAATAAGTGCCACACCTTTGGCCTGCAAACCACTGCTTCTTAACCTTCTCTCAAAATTTCATTTCTCCAGGCTTTTAATGTACTCAATCTATCTCCAAGTTTGAACACGGGGTGTGGTAGTGTAGAGAACCTCATCACATAAGGTCAGGTATAGGATCTCCCATTTGTAGACTCCTGTCAGTGCTCAAAGCATTTTGGATTTTGGAGCATTTCTAATTTCTGATTTTCAGATTAGAGATGTGCAGTCTTCATATATTTACGGAACTAGAGAGTAAGAAGAAGAAATTTTCATTTTGGAAGAATGTGGGTAGTATACCAACTTACAGTTCTTATAAATATTGAAATCTGCCATTCTTTCTTTAAATTAGTTTGCAAAGTTTCAGAAAAGATAGAAAAGCAAAAGAGCCTACCCTTCATGCATGTTTTGATGGCCCTTCACCACCACTAGATTATGAGCCTCCTGAGGGCAAGGAGAGTGAATCCTAGCAGACAGCTTAGGACCTGGTAGATATGTGAGACTCATCTACTTCTTCAATTAATGAATAACCCTTTCAGCTACAGATAAACCTATGTGACACACCCATCCGTACACCCGATGACTCACTACTGAAAAACTGTTAGGTTCAAATGGGCCCTGCCTGCCCTTACTCTCCTGCACACCAAACTCCTGCCCTCTTGCCTGGGAAAGAGGTCATCTGCTTGTCAATCCATAATTCAATTACAAGGAAAAGAAATCCAATGCACAGCTAACCATCTAATTCCTCAGTGGAATTTCTAATAACATTTTTTCCTAATTATTTTCAATGATAGAAGCCACGGGACTGTGGCTCAGTGGTAGAGCACTTGCCTAGCATGTGTGAGGCACTGGGTTCGACCCTCAATACCACATGATAAAAATAAAAATAATAAAAAATTATTTTCAATGAAAGCATTCCAAATGGACAAAAATCTCATGAACCTTATTTAACAAGAGTCAAATTTCCAAACAAAACAAAACAAAAACTAAAAACAACAACAAAAAAAAACTACCTCAAACCATTCTGATGAAACTGCCAGCAAAGAGTTCAGATTTTTCTTCTTACAGAGAAAGACAGAACACTCAACCCTGGGGTGGCTTTCTTCTCCGTGAAAGGATGTGACCCTTCCTTCACAAGATTGCTGGGAAGATGAGAGCACAGAAGTGCTCTGAGATGTTAGTCTTCTAAAGAGGTTTCCCGCATACTTTGTCAGCCCCAAGTCCTGCTGCCCCATGGGTCCCCTCAAGCCTGTCATTGTGAGCACGTTAGTAGTTCCCAGAACTTTTTGGTTTCCTCACATCTCCTTGCTCTGGCAGTGCTGTCCCTCTAGGAACTCGTAAACATTTGGACCATCTGTGGGAGACCAACCTTGCATGTGACTGAGTCACACTCCCTGGCTGGGTGCTGAGGCGCTCAGTCACAGAAAGGAGCTTCCCCACCTTTCTTGGGTGCAAGGCCTGGGTGTGTCTTCCCACAGCCCCAAGGTGAAGCCACGCTCACCTGTTCCTTTGTAATGTAACTCCTTATGAGCCAGCATTTGTCACTTTTGTCCCGGTGGCTTAAAGACTCAGACCTTTGGCTCCCATGTTGGACAACAGTTGCCGGGTTTCTGTTCTCACGACTAAAAGGCTCAGGGGTTGAACTGGGCTAACTGGGCTGCATGAAATAACCACACAAGAGACACAAATACCTTTTTCTTTGGGGTCGCTGTGACAGCTCCTCTGACCTTAAGGGTTAGAGAGATCGAGAGCACGCGCTGACCCCTTTTTTTAAGGAGAAGCTATTCAAATGAGACAAAGGGTCAGGTTTCAGAGGGCTGAGTATCTTCATGATGTCCACTGTCAGCAGACTGACTGACACCTGGGTAGGCCACACCCAAGGGCACAGTAGGAGAAGGGGACACACATAAGGTACTTCCAAGGAAGATTCTATCCTGAATAGGGCAAGGGGTTATATTACAAAGGAACAGATGAGCATGGCTTCACCCAGGGGCTGTAGCAAGACACACCCTCGCACCCAAGAAGGGTGGGGAAAGCTCTGCCATATTTCTATGGCTGAGCGCCTCAGCACCCAGCAGGGGAGTGTGACTCAGTCACGTGCAAGGTTGGTCTCCCACAACCATCTCCAGTAGTTATCACTCCAGGGTGGATGGATTCCTCCGAGTATAGTGATACATAGAAACACACTAAAGGCCATTTACTAGAGAAGTTTAAAAGCTTCATCTCTGCTTCAGTTATCAGCATCAACAAATGCTGTCAGCCTCTGTGCACCAGCCAGCTCCACCTAACAGGAGAAGCTAATGGCAGATGCGTTCAGGTCCCAGGGAGTCCATGACCTCAACAGCTTGCAGGAACAAGCTGGAGACATGCAGAAACTGGGACCACAAGACACCACTACTCCTGAGGCCACAGACTGAGTCTTGCCTCCCCAGAGGGTGAAAGGTGGGAAGCTTGGGTTTTACATAATGCTGTGTCTTAAAAACTCCAAAATCCTTCCCGAAAGTCAAATTATTTTGTATCACAAATATTGGTCTCACTGCATGTTACTCTCTCGGAACAAGTTGTTTTTTTTAAAAAATATTTATTCTTTAGTTATCGGTGGACACAACATCTTTGTTTGTACGTGGTGCTGAGGATCCAACCCGGGCCGCACGCATGCCAGGCGAGCACGCTACCGCTTGAGCCACATCCCCAGCTCCAGAACCAGTTGTTTTTTGAGTCTTCAAAACTGCCTGTCAGCCACGCTTCTATAATTCCAGCAACTCTTGAGGCTAAATTAAGAGGATCACAAGTTTGCAGCCAGTCTAGGCAACTTAGCAAGAAACTGTCTCAAAATAAAAATTAAAAAGGGCTGGGGGACATGGAGCTGGGGATATGGCTAAGTCCGTAGACTCCTTGCCTTGCATACATAAGGCCCTGGGTTCTAATCCCCAGCACTACAAAAAGGGGGCGGGATATAACTCAGTGGTACAGCACCCATGGGTTCAACCTCTAGTACTATTATTAAAAAAAAAAAAAAAGTAGTTGTCAACCATTTTTCACTTTTGTGAGTAGTATAAAGGGTTAAGGGTCTGTATCACTTAGAATTAATGAAAGATGCTTTGAGTTTTAAGTTTAGTGTCAAAAAATTTCCTGGTCTGAATATTAAGAGATCATTAAAAGATACCTTTAGAGCCAGGGGCAGTGGTGCACTCCTGTAATCCCAGCAGCTTGGAGGCTGAGGCAGGAGGATCATGAGTTCAAAGCCAGGCTCAGCAAAAAGCGAGGCACTATGCAACTCAGCGAGACCCTGTCTCTAAATAAAATACAAAAAAGGGCTGGGGATGTGGCTCAGTGGTTAAGTGCCCCCGAGTTCAATCCCTAGTACCAAAAAAAAAAAAGATACCTTTAGAACAAATGAAATATATTTCAGAATTTAATAAATCCACTATCTGGATTACACAATCATTTAAGTTCATGGATTCATTTGCAAAAGAGAATTTCGATAAAGTTGACACTACAGAAATCTTAATATAAGTCTTGGTTTAGAACTTCTATTTTCCATAAAGATAAAGGAAAATAACTGACTTAATGATTAAAATAACTACCTAAGAAAAAAGAGGCCTAGAGAGAATAACTAACTAACTGTTGGTCCAAGATTTTAATTTCTATGTACATTCTTAGCGTTCCCTAGCCTACAATATTAAACCAGCTAGGATTTAAGATTTTTTTAGAGCTGGGTGTGGTGACGCATGCCTGTAATTCCGGAAACTCAGGAGGCTGAGGCAGCAGGATTGTGCATTCAAAGCCATCCTCAGCAACTTAGCAAGGCACTTAGCAACTCAGAAAGACCACAGCTCTAAATAAAATATAAAAAAGGGCTTTGGGTGTGGCTCAGGGGTTAAGTGCCCCTGGGTTCAATCCCTAGTACTGTTATTCCCGAAAGTCAGTCAAATTATTTTGTATCACATATATTGGTCTCACTGCATGTTTTTTTTTTTTTTTTTAAAGAAATTTCATGGCGTATCCTTCTTCTAAAACCTATGAATGTCATTCTGTAAAGTTTAAATTCCCACCTGAGGCAGTATGTCGTCCAGACCCTAAAAGCCTAGGCTTGGACCTACCCTGACATTCACTCCTGGTGGTGTGACAGGTGGACTTGCCTCTGAGCCTCATTTTCCTTATCTATAATATGGGGAAGCTGGTGCTGGGGTTGGGGCTCAGTGGTAGACCACTTGCTTAGCATGTGTGAGGCACTGGGTTCAATTCTCAGCACCACATATAAATAAAGTCCACTAAAAACTAAGAAAATATTTTTAAAATATGGGGATGCTAAGCAACATCTCCTCCTGAGAATGGCAAGGAGGGCTAATGAGAACACCTAGAGCCATGTTTCACGCCCAGCATTCCACACAGCATGGGACAGGGCACAAACACAAAAGATGTTCCTTATTATTACAATGGGCCTCGTTCCTCTCTTGCTCTTTTGAGATGGGTCCATACTATGCTGCCCAGCCTGGCCTCAAACTCCCCAGCTCAAGTGATCCATTTGTCTCAGCTTCCCAAGTACTGTACACCACACCTGGTGACATGGGCTTTATTCTTCGGAAGCAGTAAGGTGTAGAAAAACGACTATCTAGCTTTTAGAGTTGGGGAAACCTCTATCCCAATCCAACAACTCTTCCTACCTGCAACACCCTAAGCAAGTGCCCTGACCTCTTAGACATATCCTGCTTATGCCTATTGGGAAAAAGAGATGCTAAGGGATAACAAGACTGAGTGACATCCACCTTTTTTTGCATTAGGGATTGAACCCAGGGGCACTTAACCACCGAGCCATGTTACCGGCCTTTAAAAATAATTGTTCATTTATTGATTGATTGATTTTAATGTGGTGCCAAGGATCAAACCTAGTGCCTTACCCAAACTAGGCAAGTACTTTCCCACTGAGCCACAATCCCAGCCCCATTTCTATCCCTTATTATGTTTTATTTTGAGACAGAGTCTCACTAAGTTGCTTAGAGCCTTGCTAAGCTGCTGAGGCTGGCTTTGAACTTGTGATTCTCCTGCCTCAGTCAGAGTTGCTGGGGTTACAGGTGTGCACCACTGCAACTGGCTACATCCCACTTCTTGAAGGGTAAGGTATGACTGAGGACAACATGCAGTTACTGAACTAGGGTAGAGGTGAAGCTCTGGATGCCACAGACACAGGCTCTGGAAACCAACAAAGACTTCTCAGGGCCTTCACCCACTTCTTTGTGTTTTCCTTATTTCTGTAATGCTAGAACACACAAGGAAGTTGAAAACATTTCAAAAAGTCAACTCTTGGCTGGGGATGTGGCTCAGCGGTAGAGCATTCACCTAGACATGCAAGGCGCTGGATTCAATCCTCAGCACCACATAAAAATAAATAAATAAAATAAAGGTATTGTGTCCAACTACAACTAAAAAAAATAATAAAAAAGGTCAACTTTTAAAATTTTCCATCTTTTACCATATCCACACGCATTCATATTGTGCACAGTCATAAAATAATTCTTACAACTTTTAAAAGACACTACACTATTAAAACTCACCCTCCCGGAAAGGCTGGAGAGCACGCAGAAGGCTGCTGTTCTCCATCCAGTTACTAACAGCCTAGGACTTCCCTGCAGAAAGCTTGTCCTTTTAGACTGTGGCATAATAAGCAGGCAATCGGAGTGTCAGGAAAGAGGGGGAAAGTGAAGTTCTTCATTAGACACACATGCGCGCGCGCACACACACACACACATACACACACACACACATTTACTTTGTAACTGGGTATTCGTTGTAAATGAAAGGTTGACTTTTAAATTGAAAGCTGGTTTGGCACTGAAAAGTACGTCACAGGTCTTCCCTTAGGACTCTTCACTTTATTTCACTTGCTTGTTTTCTTTCCTCATCAAACACTTTAGACCAAGGACAGGACACAAACCACACCGGCCTGAGAAGTGTGCAACCTATGCACTGACACTGCAGGCCTGTCAGGTGGGAGCCCGCTCTTCCCTCTGTCCCTGCTTGTCCCAGGCAGTGTCCCAGCAGCCTCCAGCCAGTGTTCCTGGGCCACACTGAGCCCGGCAACCTTTGGGGACTCGCTATTTCAATCTTCTATCTAACAAATACACGAGGACTGTGGAGAGCAGAGGAAGCACCCAGGATGATGATATTTGCAGTAAAAGGCCCTGTGACATCATGGCTTTTACTCACTTCCTAACACTCTCTCCAAACAAACAGACACAAGACGGCACAGCCTAGGGCAGAGCCAGCCAAAGCGGTGCTTGCTTCTTCCTCGTGACCTCTTCTAAACAGCTGGATGGCTGGGCTGCTCCACCTGCTGTCTCCAGGACACTCACAAGAGTACCCTCTCTTGGAAGGGCAACCCTTCTGCTGCTGCTGGGCCTCATTTAAAGCAGGACTTCTTGGGAGACTCTCAGGAGCCTATTCCATGTAATTGTCCCCAAAGAGAGGGGCTCCCCTGGCAGACTCCTCAAGTGTGCCGCAACCCTAGCCCTGAGGTTCCCTTAGGGACTGCACTTTAAGATACCTCCCTGGGAACCCCCCCATCCCAGGCAGTCTCCCCTCCAGGAATGGGGAGCGTGAGGCAGGCTCCAGGTTCCTGATTCTGACTGCAAGGACTACTCAAAGTCCTACCACATGGTGCCTCTTCAGAAGTTCCTCCTTTTTTCTGACCTCAGACTGCTGAAAAATTAGACCTAAAATCACACAAAAAGGAAGTTCATCTCTGTTACCTGTTTTGATTTAAAAAAATGGTTAGGTGGCAATGTCTGAAAACAGGAAAAGACGACAAAAAAACCTCTCCCTCGAGGCATGTAGGTGGAGCTAAGAGTCTCTCAACAAAAAGGAGGGCACCACTAGGAGCTGACAGCCACTGGTCAATCAGTGGCCAAACAATGGACAGCACTCAATGCAGGCCAATTCTGTGGAAGGAAGGCAACAGGTGCAGCCCCCGTGGAGTGCCGGGAACCACACCTCCAGCTATTCAGCCAGAGGTTAGAGGATGAAGAAAATGAACATCTTCTAGTCGATCTGAATTCATTTTAAGACTGCAGGGAAGTACAGGAGTCCTAACTGTAGGCACCTCCATGAGTAATGCAGGAACCAAATGTCCTCTGGGCTACCCCTGCATTGATGCCAACAGAATCTGCTTCTTGTTTAGGTTTTTCACAGAGAGGAGATGGAACCCAGGGCCTCATAAATGGCGAGTAAGCAATCTATCACTAAGCTACAACCTGGTCCCTTTTATTTTTGAGACAGGATTTTACTAAGTTTCCTAGGCTCAAACTTGCAATCCTCCTGCCTCAGCCTTCTGGGCCACTGGGATTACAGGTGTGTGCCCCATCCAGAGAGCAGACTCTACTTCTAAGTAACAGCAACAAGGCAACCTCAATTTAGACACTACCACCTCTGTCTCAAGAGGAATCATGGCCAGGGCAGCAATGACCCAAGATGAGGTTGCATCAGCTCCATTGCCACACTGGTGTGTCACACCTGGAAAATATTTAACTTGGCTACAAGAGTTAGAGGGTAAAGAAGAAGAGCCAAAGCGCCATCGGAATAGGGTGAACAAGATCAGGGTTCTAAGAAGCGCATGGGCTGGTCTGACCAGCTGTGGAGTGGTCACTGTCCACACCCTATGGAGTGGCGAGCACGTGTGCAGCCAGGAAGGAGTGAAGTCATTAGGCTAACTTGAGAAGAGCAAGCAGGGCTCCTACAGTGAAGAAGGCGTTCCTAGAGGGACAGCACTGCCAGAGCAAGGAGATGTGAGGAAACCAAAAAGTTCTGGGAACTACTAACGTGCTCACAATGACAGGCTGGAGGGGACCCATGGGGCAGCAGGACTTGGGGCTGACAAAGTATGCGGGAAACCTCATCATAAAGGGTCATGAAAGCCTGGCTTACCAGGTGACAAGGGAGATGCTCAAGGTCCCACACCAGAGGACAATGCAACAGGACCAGGTTGCATTCAGAAAGGCCTAATCAGGGTCTTTTGAGCAGGTACTAGGACAAGAGTGGCATCAGGGACACCAGTTCAACTCTCAGCTAGCCACTTGACCTAAAGAAGACATCAACCGAGCCAGGCACCCTACAAAATAGAATGGGTGAGGTATTCACGAGTGAGCTGGTGACCAACTAGGAGGGAGAATGAGGGCAAGAGATACACCCCAAAACCCTCTGGGATTTAGGAAAAAGGGCAAGGTTAGAAATTCTTACTAGGGAATGATTTCCAAGTACTGGGTAGATAAACCCCCAGAGAAATGAAGGAACTCATGAAGAGTGACCAAATGGGGACTCAGAGTTTAGGGACCCGGCTTTGCAGGGAGAGATGGAGGTGTTTTCCTAACACTGAACATATTGATGACACTAAGATAATTCAAACCGAAATAATGTCCATTAAAAGGAACCCAAATTACCCGTAGGAGGGGAATTTTGTGACCCTTTTCAGAAATCAGATCCCAGAATTCTAGGAGATAAGAATTCCTCCTGGGCTGGGGTTGTGGCTCAGTGATAGAGCGCTTGCCTAACATATGTAAGGCACTGGGTTTGAGTCTTAGCACCACATAAAAATAAATAAATAAAATAAAGGTGTTGTGTCCATCTACAACTAAAAATAAAAATAATTTTAAAAAGAGTAAAGAAGAAATTAAAAAAAAAAAAAGATTCCTTCTAACCATAAAATCTCTAACAACGTATGGTTAAGAATCCAATTAGACAGCTGGGGTATGGCTCAGTGGTAGAGTGCTCACCTGGCACATGTGAGGCACTGGGTTTGATCCTCAGTACCACATAAAAATAAATAAAATAGACCCAGAATATCCAAAGCAATCCTTAGCAAGAAGAGTAAAGCACTTGGCATCACTATAACCAGACCTTAAACTATACTACAGAGCAATATTAACAAAACCAGCATAGTATTGGGAAACAAAATAAACTTTAGACCAATGGTGTCGGGAGCCATTCTCACACGTGACTGGGTGACTCCCGGTTAGGGTCTGAGGTGCTCTGGCTGTGTCGGAGCTTTCCTGGCCCTCTCCTGTTGAGAGAACCTGTCCGTGTGGGGGTGTGACTGACCACTGACCCCGGGGGCCCAATCACTGACCCTGACCTTGGAGTGCAGGGGGGGGGGCTTCAACCTTCATTGGATGGAATTATCCCCTAAATTTCTTGTTCCCCAATAAAAGGCTACTCCCTGGCGTGCTCCCTCTCTCTCTCTCCTGCTAGCCCTGAGTAATCCTTGCTGCCCTGCTGGGCAGTTAGATGTGGGAACCAGAGAGGGGAGCCATCTCGGACCTGGTCATAGAAAAAGGTAACTGAGTCTGTGTGTTTATTTCGATCTCACTAGCTAACTTTTATGCCAAGAACCTCATTAATGAAACCATTGCGCTGGCCGCATGGTGGAATTGGCGCCCAATGTGGGGCATTCTAGATTAGTTAGATTGAGTGGGAGCGCTATAAAGATAAAGATAAAAGTAAAGATAAAGGAAGTGGTGACGATTTGGGTCACAAAAGTACCTTGAGATATTGAAGGAAAGAGACGTTAAATTAATTAAAATGGGAAATTCAACTTCTATGGATAAGGAAATATATCTGATTTTAGACAGTATAATTAATCAGAAAGGAAAACAGATAAAGAAAGCTCAGTTATTACAATTCTTAGAGATCGTAGGTGAATATTGTCCTTGGTTTTGTGAACAAGAGTCTCCAAATTTACTTACTTGGGAGAAATTAGGAAGAAAGTTACAAAAGGTCTGTCTTTCTAATGAATTACCTGGAGGCATAGATAATATTCAGAAAATCTGGACAGCTCTATAAGTTTGTCTTTTTGAATATATGGGCCAAAGTTCCTGGCCCCCTGAGGACCTGCTAAAAGGCATTCAACGAACCATTAAGTCTATTCAAATGGAAAATCCTGCCTGAGGCTAAGTTAATTCCTTTTCCCTTAAGCCCTTTAAAAACAAAGGCACTGGGGGCCAAGCCAAAGGTTAAAAATGTGAACTTAAACTTGCAAAATCAGGCTAGTTCGCAGGGAAATTATAGAGAGCAACATCAGAGAGGAGATACCTCCGAGGTCCTAGAGAGTCCTCCAGAGGAGGTAAACAATTTTCCTGGAGAGGAAAATCCGGAAGAGATTCCTAGAGGGGCTCAGAGTTCTTCTCAGCCACTTGACTTAGAAGCCCAATTTCAAAATGGCGACAGCGCAGAACCTTTACCAGCTAATCTATGGGGGAGAGATATTTTAACCAAAATGGGATTGTTATTAGTTACTCCAAACTCTATAAGGTCAGTTGAGAAAGTTAGTCAGAGGTATTTTCCTGGAGATGATAAGGAGACCCTTCAGGAAGAGTATCTGTTTACAAACTAGTCTCCACGACAAAGATTAGTAAATGCTCCAAGCCAAAACTTTTATTAGGGGCCCTGAGTACTTCCCCGATCCCAAAGACAGCTGAAAAAATTACCTGGCTCACAGAGGAGCCTATATGTATTTCTCAGTGTCCCATCTCAGGGGAAAAACTTAAAATAATTCATAGGTTAGCTGAGGAACAACTTCAGGCTGGTCATATTGAACCAACGCTTAGTCCTTGGAACACACCTATTTTTGTTATTAAGAAAAAGTCAGGAAATTGGAGATTGCTACAGGATTTAAGGGCAATAAATCATGCAATTCGGCCTATGGGATCCTTACAGCCAGGACTTCCCTCCCCCACAGCCATCCCTTTAGATTATAGCTTGATGGTAATAGATTTAAAAGACTGTTTTTTTCTCTATAAGGTTACATCCTGGAGATTGTGAGAGATTTGCTTTCACTGTCCCAGCAATTAATTTTAAGGAACCTGTTAAAAGATATTGCTGGAAAGTACTCCCACAGGGAATGCCTAATAGTCCTACCCTGTGCCAAAAATACTTTGACCAGGCAATAGAACCCATAAGAAATGGCTTTCCTGATGCATATATTATTCATTTTATGGATGATATATTATTGGCTCATGCTAATCCAGAGGTACTTTCAGAAATCTTTACTCAGAGACTTCGCTTACAGCAATGGGTTTATGCATAGCTCCTCAAAAAATTCAAAAAGTGTCTCCTTTTCAATATCTAGGTCAGATAATTCAAGGACGTACAATCCATCCTCAAAATCTTCAGATAAGAATTAAGGAGTTACATACCCTTAATGATTTTCAAAAGCTATTAGGAGATATTAATTGGCTGAGGCCATTCCTAAAATTAACTACTTCTGAGTTAAGTCCTTTATTTCAGATATTACAAGGAAATCCTTCTCCAACCTCTCCACGTCAGCTAACTTTAGAGGCTAAAACGGCTTTAAAGAAAGTTGAACATGCAATTAAAAATGCACAGCTTACTAGAGTTGATCCTAAGGAAATGGTGTATTTATTAATATTTCCAACTGAGCATACCCCAACAGAAGCCATATGGCAAAGATTAGGAGTTACTGAGTGGATTTATTTATCCCACTCCCCTCAAAAAACATTAATTCCTTTTCATGATTCTATAGCTCAATTAGTAATTAAAGGTAGAACTAGGATATTACAATTAATTGGATCTGAGCCTGATATCATAATTATTCCATTTTCTGTTCAACAGACAAATTGGCTTTTTCAAACTTCTAGCTCATGGCAAATAGCTTTTGCTGATTTTCCTGGCCAGATAGATAGCCACTATCCTCGTGATAAAATTATACAATTTGCATCATTAATGTCACTTATTTTTCCAAAAATTGTATGTGCACATCCTATAGATGAAGCCTTATCAGTGTTCACTGATGGATCAAGCTCAGGTAAAGCAGGTTTTTATAGTCGTGTTCACACAGAGGTAATACAAACTTCTTATACTTCTGCCCAAAGAGCAGAGCTTCAAGCTCTGATTTGTGCCTTAAATTACTTTTCAAATGAGCCTATTAATATTTATTCTGACAGCTTATATGCAGTCGGAGTTACTAAAAATATTGAAACTTCAGTTATTGGGTATACTTCATCACAAGAGTTATTTAAATTATTTCATAATTTACAAAAGGCAGTGCTAATGTGGAAATATCCATGTTTCATAGGGCACATACGAGCTCATACTAATCTTCCAGGACCCTTAGTTTCAGATAATGACAAAATTGATAAGTTAGTAGCTTTTTGTCAACAGATGTCTTCATATGACTGTGCACTAGCTTCCCATTCCTTACATCATCAAAATGCTTCTAGCTTACGTAAAAAAATTAATATTACTAGAGAACAAGCTCGTCAGATTGTAAGCCAATGCCCCAAGTGTGTTATTCACACTCCATCTCTGCCATCAGGGGTAAATCCCCGTGGATTAAAACGAAATCAAATATGACAAATAGATGTAACTCATATTCCTCAATTTAGTAAGCAATGTTATGTGCATGTCATAGTGGATACTTATTCTAGATTTATTTTTGCCACAGCACGTACTAAGGAAAATACTCAAAATGTAATTTCTCATTGCCTTGCAGCTTTTTCTGTTTTAGGATGCCCTATGCAGATTAAAACAGATAATGCTCCAGCTTATGTGAGCTCTTCCTTTCAACAATTTTGTCAAGAGTTTAAAATTAATCATAAAACAGGAATTCCTTATAACCCCCAAGGTCAAGCCATTGTGGAACGAGCTCATTTATCTATTAAACTTCAATAACAAAAACTAAAAATGGGGGATAGACTTATGACTCCCCAAAATGGCCTTAATCATGCCTTGTTTGTTTTAAATTTTTTAAACTGTGACGCAGAAGGTCACACTGCTACTGAGAGACAAATGTCTCCCTCAGTAACAGGCCCTTTAGGCAGAGTTTTGTGGAAAGATTTGCAGACCGGTCAGTGGAAGGGCCCAGATCCAGTGCTTATATGGGGCAGAGGTCATGCTTGTATTTTCCCAGAAAATTCTTCTCGTCCTATTTGGGTGCCTGAACGTGCTATCAGACATGGAAGAGATAGAACCCAGATTCAAGTGACTGAGGATCGACCCGGAGGAGCCCCCATCCAGGCTTCCCGAATACTTTGAGATCTAGGAGAGAACAGGACCCCAGTGATGATGGTAGCAACAGTAATTGCCCTGCTGGGCTGTCAGGTAAAGGGGGATCAAGTAGACACTTACTGGACATATTTCCCAGATCCACCCCTGGTACACCCAGCTGTGTGGACTAGAGAATCTATTCCAGTATTTACTAATGACTCACTCATGATGGGAGGATTTACAGATACTCATATTACTCCCAATCATGTGACTAGATTTAATTATTCTGGCTTTGGTGCCCAATTACCTTTGTGTTGGTCACAAGATAAACATGCTGGCTGTCTGAAAGTATCATTCAAAGAAAAGACAGCAATTGGTAGACCTAGACTGACAAATAATTCTATTTATGGGGACTTAAAACCTAATACTAGATCAGTAATTAAGATGGGACTTTCCCATAACAAGTCAGTCATTTCTGCAAAACCTCCACGGATACACCACTGTTCAAATAGTTCCACAATTGAGATTGGCACCTTTCCTAAATGGATGGATTGTATAAATCCCTTTCCTGTACAACATAAGGTGTCTAAAGATAGTGGGTATATTCTAGACTGGTCTCCAAAAATTGATAAGAGGCAGTTACGAAGAAATTCTGCTATGACACCTGCAGGATTTGTTAGTAATATTTTGACTTATAGTGAAGGTGGTGTTCAAAAAGATATTTGGTGTTTAATTGCTGCCTC
Organism: Callospermophilus lateralis; assembly: GCF_048772815.1. Classification (NCBI taxonomy): domain Eukaryota; kingdom Metazoa; phylum Chordata; class Mammalia; order Rodentia; family Sciuridae; genus Callospermophilus; species Callospermophilus lateralis. Next base: position 2,415,826 of record NC_135312.1, on the reverse strand, counting down.
AGAATTCTTACATATTACAGACAAACCCTTACCAAGATTTATTGGCAAGAACTGTAAAGAGGGATCTTGCTATGGCTTACGAGCTTGTGTCCAATCTCCTTATGTTTTAATTATTGGAAATGTAAAAGTTAAATGAATAGATGACAGATATGTTGTTACTTGTAATAAATGTAACCTAACCAATTGTATTACTAGGTATAATGGAGGAAAAGGAGTGCTGATACTTCATCAGCCCTCTTTCGTTTTATTACCTGCTAATATTTCAGAGCCATGGTATGCTGATGCTGGTTTACAAGTCTTGCAGCAAATTCATGCCCAGCTGGCAAGACCTAAACGTGCTATTGGAGTTATAATTGTTGGCGTTTTGGCGCTAGTCTCTTTTATTGCCTCAACTGTCTCTGCGTCTCTGACATTGTCTCAGAATATTCAGCATGAAAAATTTCTTAATAATTTAGCTCAAAATACTTCCAAGGCTCTGCGTAATCAAGTAAATATTGATGAAAAGATTTAAACTAAATTAAACGCCTTAGAGGCAACTGTTATAGACATAGGTAATGAACTTTCAGCCTTAAAATTTAAAGAAAGGCTTAAATGCCATGCTAATTATAAATATGTGTGTGTTACAGCTGCCAAGTACAATGCTTCTCTCTGGGATTGGGAGAAGGTTAAAAACCATTTGTTAGGTATTTGGCAAAATAGTAATAATAGCTTGGATATTGTGGAACTTCATCACCATATCCAAGACATTCAAAATAATAGAGCTGATTTCTCAGATCCTTCTTCCTTGGCTAACCAAATATTAAAGGAGTTAAATGGATTCAACCCTGGAAATATTCTTAAACACTCGGCCTGGTACATTATTGGATTATTCTCTTTGCTGTTAATTCTCTATTGTGTTGTGATCATAGGATGGCGAGTCTTCAGAACAAGAATGCAGAAACTCCAGAGAGTGAACTGCTGCCTCATTTTTAAGAAAAGAAAGGGGGGATATGTTGGGAGCCATTCTCACACGTGACTGGGTGACTCCCGGTTAGGGTCTGAGGCGCTCTGGCTGTGTCAGAGCTTTCCCGGCCCTCTCCTGTTGAGAGAACCCGTCCGTGTCGGGGTGTGACTGACCACTGACCCCGGGGGCCCAATCACTGACCCTGACCTTAGAGTGCGGCCCCCCCTTCAACCTTCATTGGATGGAATTATCCCCTAAATTTCTTGTTCCCCAATAAAAGGCTACTCCCTGGCGTGCTCCCTCTCTCTCTCTCCTGCTAGCCCTGAGTAATCCTTGCTGCCCTGCCGGGCAGTTAGACGTGGGAACCAGAGAGGGGAGCCGTCTCGGACCTGGTCATAGAAAAAGGTAACTGAGTCTGTGTGTTTATTTCGATCTCACTAGCTAACTTTTATGCCAAGAACCTCATTAATGAAACCACTGTGCTGGCCGCATGGTGGACAATGGTTCAGAGGAGAGGACACAGAGACAAACCCACATAAATACAGTTATCTCATACTAGACAAAGGCACCAAAACCATATACTGAAGAAAATATAGGTTCTTCAATAAATGGTGCTTGGAAAACTGGAAATCCATATGCAGCAAAATAAAATCAAGCCCCTATCTCTCACCATGCACAAAATGCAACTCAAAGTGGATCAAGGACCTAGGAATTAGACCAGAGAACCTGCACCTAATAGAAGAAAAAATAGGTCCAAATCTTCACCATGTCAGATTAAGCCCCAACTTCCTTAACAAGACTCCTATAGCGCAAGAAATAAAATCCAGAATCAATAAGTGGGATAGATTCAAACTAAAAAGCTTTTTCTCAGCAAAAGAAACAATCTGAGAGCCTACAGAATGGGAGCAAATTTTTACCCCTGACACATCAGATAGAGCACTAATCTCCAGGATATATAAATAACTCAAAAAACTTAACACCAAAAAAAATAATAATAATAATAATAATAATAATAACCCAATCAATAAACGGGGAAAGGAACTGAAAAAACACTTCTCAGAAAATAATATACAATCAATCAGCAAATATATAAAAAATGTTCATCATCTCTAGCAATTAGAGAAATGCAAATCAAAACTACTTTAAGATTTCACCTCACTCCAGGCAGAATGGCAGCTATTAAGAATACAAATGGGCTGAGGCTGTAGCTGAGTGGCAAGAGCGCTTACCTAGCACGTGTGAGGCACTGGGTTCTATCCTCTGCTGCACTATATAAAAATAAACAAATAAAATAAAGGCTTTCTGACCATGTATAATTACCAAAAAAACAAAAATTAAAGAAAAAAAATACAAACGTAGCCCAGTGGTATAGTGCCTGCCTCTTACGTGTGAGGCCCTGGGTTCTCGATCCTCAGTACCACATTTAAAAGGTAAATAAATAAAGATACTGTGTCCATCTACAACTAAAAAAATATTTTAAAAAAGAATACAAACAACAATAAGTGCTGGCGAGGATGTGGGGGAAAAGGCACACTCATACTTTGCTGGTGAGACTGCAAACTGGTGCAGCCAATCTGGAATGCAGTATGGAGATTCCTTGGAAAACTTGTTGGAGTGGAACCACCTTTTGACCCAGCTATTCCACTTCTCGGTCTATACCCAAAGGACTTAAAAACAGCATACTACAGGAACACAGCCACATCAATGTTTATAGCAGCACAAGTCACAATAGCTAAATTGTGGAACCAACCTAGATGCCCTTCAATAGATGAATGGATAAAGAAACTTGGTATATATAGACAGTGGAATATTACTCAGCATTAAAAGAGAATAAAATCATGGCATATGCAGGTAAACGGATGGAGTTGAAGAATATCATGCTAAATGCAGTAAGCCAATCCCAAAAAAACAAAGGCCAAATGTTTTCTCTCTTTTTTTTTTTTTTTTAATTTTTAAATATTTATTTCCTTTAGTTTTCGGCGGACACAACATCTTTGTTTGTATGTGGTGCTGAGGATCGAACCCCGGCCGCACGCATGCCAGGCAAGCGCGCTACCGCTTGAGCCACATCCCCAGCCCCCAAATGTTTTCTCTGATATGTGAATGCTGATCCATAATGGGGATGAGGGTGGGAAGCATGGGAGGAATGGAGGAACTCTGGATGGGGCAAAGGGGAGGAAGGGAAGGGAGGGGCCATGGGAGTAGGAAAGATGGTGGAATGAGATGGACATCCTTACTCCTAGGTACATGTATAAAGACATGAATGGTATGACTCTACTTTGGGTACAACCAGAGAAAAGAAAAATTGTGCTCTATATGTATACAATGAATTGAAATGCATTCTGCTGTCATGTATAACAAATTAGAATAAATAAATAAAATTTTAAAAATAAATAAATTAATTAAAAATATGGGGCTGGGGTTGTAGCTCAGTGAAGTGTTTGCCTGGTATGTGTGAGTTCAATCCTCAGCACCACATAAAAATAAATAAACAAAGGTATTGTGTTCATCTACAACTAAAAAAGGTAATAATAAATAAAAAATAAATAAAAAAATATATTGTGTCCAGCTACAACAGAAAATATAGAAAATAATAAAAAAAAGAATCCAATTAGAACTGACCAGCACGGGCCAAAGGGACCTAGAGTTGCCATGGCATCAGGCACTTGAGTCTAATGTCATCCTTATTGTCAGGAAAAAGTTAAGAGGTAGACCTGAGTGGGACTCTTGAAAGTTCTCTTGAGTGCAGGAGAAGCACGTGGCTCCTGTTCTTTCTGAAAGGACTCACTCTCTCCCTTGAGAATGTTCCCTTTCCCTTCTCCTGTCCCCTCAATAAACTCATGGCTATTACTCTGAGTGATGTGGCTAAAATCTTTGACTTGATCACAAGAATTGGGGCCTCCAGTCCTGTGACATTATCAGCACTGTCAAAACATCCCAGTTGGGATAAACTTTCTCATGCTTATAGGAGCACCACTACCTTTATCAGATCAATTTAGTAAAAAGCAGACTTCTGCTTCAGAAAGACAATGAGATTGAAGAGAAACTAAAAAAAAAAAGCAAACATGTCTCTGACTGGCCACATTTCCCACAGTGTGAGGGACCACCCCTGAGAACTGCTGTCCAGGGACTCCCAGCTGCACCCTGTCCAGCCCATAGCAGCCAGTTTGAAGCCCAAGGCCTGCAGGGAATAGCTTCAAAGGTGGCAGGCCCAATTATATTGCACCACTCTTACCTGTACACAATTCTTTCCTTTTGTAAATCTTCCAAGCCACAGCACACCTCTGCAGCATAGAAAACAGCTCTCTGCTCATCAAAGCCAGGACTTCCCAGGTTGTAAATGTGGAATTTCAGATCCCCTCCATTCATGATGGTTAGCACCAAACACAAGGTATCTCTGGTTTCATAAGTGTAGGCTAAACCAACCTAAAGACACAGCATCATAAAAAATAAAACACAAAAAGTCTCCTCATTCATTGGTGACCATCTAATTGCTAACAGTATTCCAATTATCCATGCTGGATTTGTAACTAGAACACCAAGCTATTACATGCTTTAGAGAAATGGGTCCCCTACATAATGTGTCTCTCAGAGGTCTTACTGCAGCAGCTCTGCACTGAGAGGAGAGAACTTTCTAGGTGTGAATGAGGAAGTGGCAAAGCTTCAAAGACACCTGAATTGTGTGCTAGGCTCTCCTGGCCTCAGCACCAGCATGGGAATGTCTGCAGTGCTGCATTCAGCATGCAAGTGACCCTCCATGCAAGAATGATCCCACAGCTCCCACCCTTCCCACATTCTGTGTTGCTGATCTTTGTAATCTGTGTAAGGCTGGTGGAAAATATTTCTAAGTTCCTTGGGAAGGCCCAACACTACAGAAACTAAATTGTTAAGTGGAATAAACTGTGGCTATTACTATGTCCCCTTCATAAAACTAGATTTGGGATTTCTATGTTTCAAGGGAGTTATGATAGGAGGCAGACGTGAGCAGAGGGAACAGAACACATGGTTAAGGGAATAATTCTATAAGATGGGCCCACTGTGTTGATGCCCACATGCTTTCTTTTCAAAGAAGCAATTCATCTACAGCTCTGCCAGGCTTAAGTGGACAGGTTTGTCACATCCCTCAGCAAATTACCTGTTATCTGCAGGAGAAATGCAGACCAGAAATAATGTTGATAAGAGGAACCCAAGTCACTCTGAAGGGGGAGACTTTTGTAACTCTTTTCAGAGATCAGATCCCAGAACTCAGGGAGATAAGGATAATTCCTTCTAACCATAAAGCCTATAAGACTGTATGGTTAAGAATCCAATTAGAGGGCTGGGGATGTGGCTCAAGTGGTAGCGCGCTCGCCTGGCATGCGTGCGGCCCGGGTTCGATCCTCAGCACCACATACAAAACAAAGATGTTGTGTCCGCCGATAACTAAAAAATAAATATTAAAAATTCTCTCTCTCTCTCTCTCTCTCTCTCTCTCTCTCTCTCTCTCCCCCTCTCCCTCTCTCACTCTCTCTTTAAAAAAAAAAAAAATCCAATTAGAAATGGTCAGGCAATGGGCCCCAATTAAGGTCTTATACAAAGAAAGAGACCATGCCAGGAGGCTAACCCTTAAAAATATTAATGGGCACCAGGGATTTAGGATAAAGAAAGAGAAAACTGAATCTTAAAGGAAACATCCACAAGCCAATGAGATGTAGAAAGCACAGTTCTCCTTATAAAATGAGGAAAATACTCAGACATAGGTAAAACTGGCACAAAATTGTGCAGCTCTACCTTGGATCCACTTCCAGTTTGGCCCCTGAGACAGCCTCTGTAAGTACTGGACCCCCAGTCCAAGTCAGGTTGCTTCTCACTCTCCAGACAGCCCACGTTCTCCCTTGAACGTGTGTCTACTTTACTAAATAAATCTGTCTATGACTTTGGCCCGAGCTGAAACTTTTTTCCAACAAGAAGCACCATGGTCCCGAATTGAGCTCCCTCTCTCCTCTGGGAACTCCTGGGACCCTTCTCTGTATGAAGCTCACCTGCGGGAACACTCTGACCAACTCCTTTGTTCTAGAAAGGTAGGGGAAAACAGTAGGAGTAAACCCCAGTGGGACTTAGAGGAAGAATTAAAATCCAGGCTAAAGGATACAGCCAATAGCCTTGATACTTTTGCGAGACAAGAACCCAGAAGGAGGGCTGGGGTTGTGGCTCAGCCGTAGAGCGTTCGCCTCACATATGTGGGACCCTGGGTTCGACTCTCAGCACCACATAAAAATAAATAAGTGAAATAAAGGTGTTGTGTCCAACTACAACAAAAAAAAGAAAGAACCCAGAAGGAAATTGGCAAAGTGGGGAATCTAGTCTCTGGTTTCAGTTATACATGTTTAAAGCGATTCAAGGATAAGCCCATTTTATTAAAGATTTTCATGTAATTGCATATGAAACTGACATACTACACATACCAATGCACATGTGCACTAAATTCAGATGTGGGCTGTGAAGGAATTTGTCCCTCATTGTAAACCAGCTGACTCCAGTGCTAAGAAACAAATGACTTTGAGGAAATAACTCAATATTCTAAGTCATTTTAGAAATTATTTTTCAAACTCTCCCTTTTCACTAGCCTGCGTACTGCAGTAGAGGTTGCAGGAATGTGTCAGCAGGTGGAGGAACCTCAGCTTGGACAGGACGCTGCACCACACAATGACAGCACAGCTGGGGCCTGGAGGCACCTGATTCCAGCCTGCCCTGATCAAGCCGTACCTGCAACCATGAAGGTGGAACTCTGGGATTGGTGTGACTGGGGTACACTAGTGAGGGTCTAGTGATAAACACACAAGGAATCATAAAAGGCAAAGAGACGGAAGAGAGACTGAGCCACAGAGAAGGCCCAGATGGGAGAAGGGCTAAAGAGTATTTTCAGCACATTCACATCACTATGCCCTATGTGGACCAGAGCAGCTAGCCAGAGGCCATTCAAGGAAGGAGAGGGGATGCCACCAGAAAACGCCAAGGTAACTGAGGGGACAATAACCCTCTGTACAAAAGTGAAGAGGGGCTGAGAGTAGAATGGATGGCAGCAACAGAAAGAAAGACACAGCTGGCAGCAGGATCAACACCGCGCAAGATCTGCATAAGGAAGACAAACTCTCCCTTCCACTGGACAGCAAGCCCCAAATAAACTCCACTGAGAAGCACAGTGCATGACTCCAGGGCTCCAACAGGAGCCTACAATATATCATACAAGGTTGAGAAACAGTAAGATGGGTGGCTCATTTTCAGAATGTAGCATTTAGCCTTATTTGGAACATAAGCTCCAGTTGCAGCCATTTTAATTATAGCCCTTCCCTTTGCCGGCCCCAATTTTAAGATTAGCCAGTCCATAGATCTCAACCTTGAGCTCCTCAGATCAGGGCAAAAAGGGGGATAAGAGAGGTGGACTGCCCACCAGGTGGGCTTGCAGCCAGGTTCAGCGGCACACCCTTCCTTCCATTGGCCTTGGCCCCTCAGTTCTCTATCGCTCCCTAAAGAAGGTACTTACTACAAATCGACTGTGCACTTTTTCTAGGATTCTTTTTTCATTCAGAGCCATAGCTTCACCTTTCCTCTTTTTTATTCTTTTTTTTTCTAGCTTTTTGCAGGCATACATTTTTCCTGTAGCTCGTACTTGACAGGCACAAACCTAGTTTAAACAAAGAAAAGGTTTATATACAACTGTGATTCTTGGGGCGCGCGCGCACACACACACACACAACCTGTTTATTCTGTGATAACCCTCTCTAGTAAAGTTCAGAAACAAAACCTGAGAAGCCAAGGGCATTTCAGTTGTGAACATATCACATGGTTCCTTTTGTTTTTGCAGTATTGGGACAGAACCAGGGACTCCCTCACACCAGGCAAACACTACACTGGGCCACATCCCCAGGACTTGGATGTTTTTATTTTGTGACTGGTCTTATTTGCCCAGGCTGGCCTTGCACTTGTGTAGCAGGGATTATAAGTGCATACCAGCATGCCCTAGTAATGGGTGACTACCCCCTGCCTGGATGCAAAATAAATTATCTTAATAATGTCATCAGAATTAGTGCCCTGGAAAGGGAGAGTTCCCCTCCCCTTTCTAGTCTGCTAGTCTTCAGGAAACTTGATCAGCATCTTCCATTCCTATCTTTTGAACTGGAAATGACTTTCCCTAAGATCTAACTACTTCCCTTTGAGATGCAAATGCCTTTGAAGTGTAAACCCTAGTGGAGGCTCCAGGCCCAAGGCTAGAGAGGCCTAGTACAAACAGACAGTTCTTCTTTTTATCACACTCTTGCTTCCCACTTGAAACCCACGCACAACCACATTTAGACTAGAAAATTTATGACACTAGAGAGCCTATAAATGTTGTGAAAAACTGGTGATGGATGCTTAGAATTTGGAGTCTGATCTCTGGCTGATCTTCTGGAATGAAGTTTGAGTTGTCTTCTAGCTGCTTGCCGCTTCTTGAACAGTCTGTTTCCTGCAACAGCCTAAGATACACTGAGCTTTCAAATTGGTTCTTCATCTCTTATCCTAGCTTCTCATGGTGAGAGGCTGCCCAGTCAAGTGAATGTAATGCCATGTTTCTATATGGAACTTGTTCATGTGTGGCATGTTAATCTGTTTAGTTTAAATATGTCCCCATATATCTATTTTGCTTTTTATATTTTAAAATACAAAATTAAGAAGATTCTTGGGCTGGGGATGTGGCTCAAGCGGTAGTGCGCTCGCCTGGCATGTGTGCGGCCCGGGGTTCGATCTTCAGCACCACATACAAACAAAGATGTTGTGTCCACTGAAAACTAAAAAATAAATATTAAAAAAATTCTCTCTCTCTCTCTCTCTCTCTCTCTCTCTCTTTGTATCTCTTTAAAAAAAAAAAGAAGATTCTTAACTTTTTTAAGTTAAGAAGTTCAAGGCTGGGGGCAGGGGTGGTGGCTCAGTGGTAGAGTGCTCACCTAGCACGCATGAAGCACATAAAAACAAACTAATGTATCCACCTAAAACTAAAGATACATAAATAAATAAATATTTATTAAAAAAAAGAAGTTCAAGGCTGGAGCTGGGCGTGGTAGTGCACACCTGTAAACTAGCTACCTGGGAGGCTGAGGCAGAAGTATCACAAGATCAAGGTTAGCCTTGACAATGTAATGAAACTCTCCATCAAAATAAAGTTTAAAAAGGGCTGAGATGTAGCTCAATGGTGGAGTACTTGCCTAACATGTGCTGGGCTCTGGGTTCAATCACCAGTACTACCAAAAAATATTCAAGGTGATTCCAGCTACTTGTGAAGCTGAGGTAGGAGGACTGATCAAGCCCAGGAGTTCAAGGCCAGCCTGGGCAACATAACAAGATTCCATCTCAAGAACAAAAACAAAAAATGTTCAATAAGGAAATGTGTTTCACAGAATTCAGATTTTCATACCTTTATTCTATTTATTTGATCCTTAAAGTAATATTTATGAATTATCTTAACTTTATATCAGGAACATTTTAAAACAAAATCAGCTTCTGCTTATCAATATACTATAGCCATTGTGTGTCCTCTTGACTCCCAAGCAATGCACACCACAGACACACATGTACCACACAGACACACTCACACCCCCACCGCAGAGATTACCACAAAAGCAAATATAAGACATGATATAATTTTATCCGACATTGTGGAAAGCGCTTGAAGTCATAAGGACAGTGATATTAGCAACTTGCCTGACCTCCAAGATAAATATCACTAACATTGCTGTGCAGGCTTCCAGGTTCATCTCTGTACATGTATATCCAAGGATATGGACTTCACTCCCCACTTCCCTGCCTTTTAGGACAGAACTGGCTCATGTTATGGAATAAATAATAACACCCTTTTTATATCTAACAGTGTGACCATTTTCCCATCATTAAATATTCTCCAAGAATAAGACTATTCCAAATTTCGTTTAACATTTTCCTACGACTGTCTCGGCATGTAAGTCTCTGCATATCCTTAGAAGTAATGTTAGATAAATCTCTCCAGGTGGAATTGCCAGATCAGAGGAAGGGAAGGGAAGGGAAAGCAGATCAGAGCATCGGGCACTGTTGACAAAAGTCACAGTGCTCTTCTGCTCCTCTCAACAACTCAGCTGTCACTCCCCTTCAGAGGATGATGTGAAGGCAGAGAGCAAGACCACAGAGCTGACGGTGATGGGTCAGGACCTTGACCCCAGGCCATGTAGCTCCGAAGTCTGTGCTCTTTCCCCTGCACCATGCTACCTCCAAAACCAACTGTTGGCCCAATTCCTTTCCACTGTGCCTGCCTCAGGACCCACAGATTGATTGAAAGAACTTAAAACACACGCAAGAGCTGACAGCAGAGTGCAGGCCTGGGATCCCATGGCTCAGGAGGCCGAGGCAGGAGGATCACATGTTCAAAACCAGGCTCAGCAAAAGTGAGGTGCTCAATGAGATTCTCTCTCTAAATAAAATACAAAAAAGGGCTGAGATGTGGCTTAGTAGTCAAGTGCCCCTGAGTTCAATCCCTGGTACCCTTCCCCTACAAAAATAAAAGCAAACATAAGAGAATTACTGTTGACAAGATAAACAAATTATTTTTGTTTTTTCAAACTCTCTGGAAGAGGTGTTAACATCTGGAAAAAGCAAATAAATGCACTACTGGACCCAGGGCTGAAAGGGCACCAAGGCTGTCCCTCTGTTAGGCTCAGCAGGGCCCTCCTGACAGGCATGAAAGTAGACAGACTGCTCACGACCTCGACTTAGAACACAACTCATCCAGAACAAGTCTATGAAGAGTCACCATGGTTGACTTGTCTATCCTAACATTTGTCTGGAAACCCAAGGAAATGTGTTCAAAACTAATCTAAAATATCATAAATATATCCTGTCTTTTCCAGTGGTTAAAATTTGCTAACATGCTCCTTTTTAGTTCATTTAAAATCTTAGATGAGGCTATAATTATTTATTTTAGTTGTAGGTGGACACAATTACTTTATTTTATTTATTTACTTTTATGTGATGCTGAGGATAGAACCCAGTGCCTCATGTGTGCCAGGCAAGTGCTCCACTACTGAGCCATAGCCCCATCCCAGAACTTCACTCTTTTGTAAACACCGAGACCCAGCTGGGTGCAGTGGCACATGCCTGTAATCCCAGTGGCTTTGGAAGCTGAGGCTGGAGGATCACAAGTTCAATATCAGCCTCAGCAACTTAGCGAAATGCTGTCTCAAGATAAAAATGGCTGAAATGTGACTCAGGGGTACAGTGCCCCTGGGTTCAATCCCTAGTACCAAACAAAAAGCAAAAACACTCACAGAGACCCAGTTCCCTAAAAGTTCTTTTCTTCTGTTCTTTGACAAAATCTGAGTCTCTGTAGTTGAAGATTATGAAAGGCAAAACAGCATGAGCTGAAGAGAGGAAATGAATCTCAGGTTCTAGGGTACATCCCAACAGGGAACACTGTCAACACACCACCTACATAAAGGGCCACGCCACTCTTCCACGAGTTCCACAGAACTGTCAGATTGCTCCGGAAGGGATGACTGTGCCAGCCAGTTTCTTACTGTGTATCAAAGTACAAATATGCAACACCTCACTGTAGGGTCACCTCACTCTTGGGTCAGCTCCCTGACTAATTTAAAGGCAGTGCTGGTGGCTTTTGCCTTATTCTGAAAATTGGGAGCATGCATGGTTTATATCACATGTGGACAGTGTGACCTACTTCTGACTTGAACACACAGGGTTAGTTCCCTGATGGCTCTCCCTACTCCTGACTGTGCTCACATTCAACAGTGTCACCAATGGTACTTTTCATAACTGGCACATGTCACCTTTGAAACAGATGAGTTAAGTAAGTATTTACTGATGTACTCTGGCCAGGTGAGGTGGCTGGTACCTAGAGTCCCAGCTACTAGAGAGGCTGAGGCAGAAGGATCAATTGAGCCCGTGAATTTGTGGACAGCAGACAACAGAGTGACACCACACTTCTTAAAAAAATAAAAAATAAATAAAAAAGTACTCTGAATTATCCGAATTTTAGGGCTACTCCTAATTTATAGAAATAGAATAATAAAAAATTCACATTATACAAATAATTATCTTTAATTTGGACAAACTGCCTCAACTTGAAAATTAAGCACAGGAAAACAGCTTCCTTTAAAAATAGGAAGTCAAAAAGGTGAGGGATTTTTTAAAAGCTTGTAGCAAAGTATTTTTTGCTCAGACTTTTATCTCCATTCTCAGGATTGGTTAACTAATTCCCAAAACACACAGCAAGGAAATAAATATAGTGGTAAAGTTGACACCTTACCTGAAGCTCCTGTCTTCCAATGACCTGGTTGCCACCTGTCTAGAACAAAAGTACTGCTCATAACTAGCCATATCACTCACCTCTCCAAATCCACCTTTTCCTAGAACTCTGTAATGTCTAAATGTCTTCTTTGTTACTGGTTGCCTAATCAATTAAAAAAAAAAGGTTTCAGGTCTTATATCATACATGATGTTATTTTAAAATACAGAAGCCTAGCAGCTCCCAGGCCAGCCATATTTGGTGACCAACTGTGCTCCCCAGGAAAGCAGAACCAAGGCATCAGGGCTTCAGCACCAAGGCGCTCCCTCTTGGGAACTGCATTCATAGAGACAAGTGTAATTCAGATTTGTTAAAAACACTAATGCAAGATGCAGAGCAGTCCAGTCATCCTTTCTAACTGAAGACAGGTCTGCAAGCAGCCCACACTAGGAAATACTCATGTTTAAACTCATGGCACTATCTCAGGCATACCTCTGAACCTGCCAGAGAGCTGCTAGGGAAAATGCATAAACATAGCACATTGTCCTCTGAATAAAGAACCTCAAAAACACTTATACCCAATGTTCCAAAAGAAGCATGTGAACTGCAACTGGAAAATTAATCAGTCAACAATAATCTCAGTAACAATAACAGTGGTCATAATGGCACTGTCAGGGCACTAATTCTGGGTGCCCAAACTGGGCTAAACATTTCACATGCATTTCCCAGATGATTCTAACAATAGCCCAACAGGGCAAGTTCTAGAATTATCTTCTTTACAGAATGAGGACCTGAAGCTCACAATGGTTAAGTTACTTGCCTGAGGTCACAGCTAGCAAGAGGCTGAGCAGGAGCCTAGATTGCAGTTTCAACCATCATATTATATTATTATAAGCCTAGGATATTTTATTTTCTAACCACTGTACCAACAGGACTGCTACTTTAAAAAAGTGAAACTAGAGTTCATTGACTCAAAAGAAATTATGTAATACTATACCTGTTAATAATTTCTGTATAAAAATGCCATATATAACTCAGAATTTACGGTAGTGTTTTGACAGATAGAAAAGTAGACCTCAATCAGTACGCATTATTAGAAGTAACTACTTGTTTCTATTGAGTTTTAAATTAAAACATACCTTTCTAGCCATTTCCATTGCAGAAATTGGGAAAAATAAGGGCTTTCTTGATATTCTTCAAATGGATCTTTACTCAAATAGTTATGGACAACTCTAGAAAAAGAGTTTATGTAATTATATACATTTGTTGTGTAAAAACATGAAAACATCTATGTCTCAGTACACTAACACAGAATATGGAACAGTCCATCATTATACATAATTCAGTATACAATTGCTATTACAGAAATTCACAGTGAATTCTAGTGCTATCACTGAAAGTAGGAAGAATTTAAAAGACATGAAATCACTTTATCCTCCCATCTTAACTCATTTTTTTCTTGCATATATGGACATAGGAAAAATAATAACAATAAAAATATACTATTAATAAGACAGGAGTTTAAAATGCATTCAAGGTGTGTGCATGTATATGTTTCATGCACAATTTACAAAAGTCAAACCTTTTGTAAATAAGACTACAGTGGGCCGGAGTCAGTGCATACTCCTGTAAGCCCAGCTACTTGGGAGACTGAGCCAGGAGGATGGCAAGTTTGAGGCTAGTCTGAGCAACTCAGACCCATCTTGAAAGAAAAGAAATTTAAAAAGGGGCTCAAGATGTAGCTCAGTGGTAAAGTGCCTTTGAATTCATTCCCCAGGACTTGAAAAAAAACAAAAAACAAAAAAAGAGCCACAACACTAAAGCAAGCAAATATCAGAATGATTATGGTCATTTGGCAGAAAATGTTAATATGTGACACATCTGAAACTGAATATAAAGCACCCAATAAATTACTTTAGGCTACACATTTCTTTTTTCCTTTCTTTCTTATTGTTGTTATTATTTGTTGTTGGTGTTGGTGCCTGAACCCAGGGCCTCATACATGCTTAGCAAGTGCTCTACCACTGGGCCACATCCCCAACCCCTAAGCTTCTTGAAGAAATTATATGAGATTAGTCATGCCTCTTAGATTTTATTTACAATTTCGTTATAGAAATAATAAAATTTTTACTTAGAGTAGACCTTAGTAATAGATGCCCTTAATAAATTATTTGTTGAATGAATAAATGAGCAAATTCAACTCCCTGAGTTTTGGTGCCCACTTGCAACATCAACGTAAGACCGATGTAAGATAAGGTTTTGAAAACTCTTTGGGCATTAAAAATACATAGGAAAAGATCTTAAAAGTGGTCATGAGTCACATAGCAATGCGCCCACACTCTGATAAATGTTATTTCATCATCTGAATACCATCAAGCGTGCTTACACAAAATGAGAAGGCATTCTTCAAGGCAGTGCAGAGATGTCCAGAGCTATCCCAGGGCTGCTAGGACACAATCTCCACCACATGACCCTCTTCAGCACCACTCACATACATGTCATCATCACCCCACAGTCATTCCTTCTAGGGAAAGTGGTAATTTTAATTTGGAAAATACTCTTATAAGAACTTGTCCATGCAGAGAAGACTCCCATCAGTCCTCTGTCCTGGGAGTACCCACAGACAATATGCTTGGGGATGGGCATGAGCCTCTTACCTAGTGCATTCCTCAAAGACATCTTTGGAGGGGTTCTGTTTCAGACTCCATCTACAGTGCCTCACAATATCTGGAGGTATTTCTGGTAAAAGGGCTTCTTTCTTCTCAATATAGCACAAACCAAACACATAACAATTAGTAATTTCACAGTTGACCAATTGTAAGAAGAACCTAAAAGCCTACTATTAAAAAATGAAAACATAAAATGTATGAAATAACAAATCCCCCACCCCAGTCCTGCTCTCCAGAGTTCAGCGTGCTGCCTGCCTTTCCAGACCCATTCCTCTGCACTCCAGATATGTCCAGAATGAGGGCTGGGGGTGCGGCTCAGTGGCAGGCACTTACCTCATCAGCGTGAGAACCTGGGTTCAATCCCCAGCCCCTAAGAAAAAAGTTCAGAATGGAAAACAGAGCCTTGAAGAAGAATATGTATTACTCAAATTAGCCCAAGGTGGAAACAATCCAGGTTTTCACAAATGGATGAATAAAATGTGGCATATGCATGCAGCCTTAAAAAGGAAGGACTTTCAAACGTTGGGCTATAGCTCAGTGGCAGAACTCTTGCTGAGTATGCATGAGGGCCTGGGCTCAACACCCAGGACCACACAAAGAAAGAGCATTCTGACACATGCTACAATATGATGAATCTTGACAAAATCCTGCTCAAATAAGTGACGAAAAGACTAACACCATATGATTTCATATGTAAGATGACCATGGTAGTCAAAATGACAGAGACAGCAAGCAGAGGGATGATGATATCAGGGTTTTGCTATGTTGCCCAAGCAGGCCTCAAGTTTAGAGACTCAAGCGATCCTCCTACCTGGCCTCTCAAATAGCTAGAGCTACAGGAACATGGCACCTCACCGGCTCAGAAAGGATCACTAATATCTTTATGTTTTTTATGGTACTAGAATTGAACCCAGGGGCACTCTGAGCTGTATCCTCAGTCCTTTTTTATTTTTTAAACATTAATATAGAGTCTTTAAATAATAGATATCTTTATTTATTTATTTTTATGTGGTGCTACGTTTCGAACCCAGTGCCTCACACACGCAAGGCAAATGATCTACCACTGAGCTACAACCCCAGTCCCTTAATATAAAATTTTAGGGCTGGGGATGTGGCTCAAGTGGTAGCGCGCTTGCCTGGCATGCGTGCGGCCCGGGTTTGATTCTCAGCACCACATACAAACAAAGATGTTGTGTCCGCCGAGAACTAAAAAAATAAATATCAAAAAAATTCTCTCTCTCTCTCTCTCTCTCTCTCTCTCTCTCCTCTCTCACTCTCTCTTTAAAATAAAATAAAATAAAATAAAATTTTAAACCCACATAAATACAGTTATCTCATAATAGACAAAGGCACCAAAAACATACACTGGAGAAAGGATAGCCTCTTCAACAAATGGTGCTCAAAAACTGGAAATCCAAATGCAGTGAGAAGAAATTAAACCTGTCTCTCACCATGCACAAAACTCAACTCAAAGTGGATCAAGGACCTGAACATTATTACCACAGAACCTGCACATAATAGAAGACCAGAGACTAGAGAACCTGCACCCAATAGAAGAAAAAACAGGCTCAAATCTCCATCACGTCGGATTAGGCCCCGACTTCCTTAACAAGACTCTTAAAGCACAAGAAATAAAATCAAGAATTAATAAATGGGATGGATTCAAACTAAAAAACTTCTTCTCAGCAAAACAAATATCATTGAGCTGAACAGAGAGCCTACAGGATGGGAGCAGGTTTTTGCCACACGCACACCAGACGGTGCACTAATCTCCAGGATATATAAAGAACTCAAAAGACTTAATACCCCCCAAACAACCCAATCAATAAATAGGCTAAGGAACTGAACAGACACTTCTCAGAAGAAGACACACCTGCAATCAATAAATATATGAAAAAGTATTCAATATCTTTAATAATCAGAGAAATGCAAATCAAAACTACTCTAAGATATCATCTCACCCCAGTCAGATTGGCAGCTATCAAGCGAGGGCTGGGGATGTGGCTCAAGCGGTAGCGCGCTCGCCTGGCATGCGTGCGGCCTGGGTTCGATCCTCAGCACCACATACAAACAAAGATGTTGTGTCCGCCGAAAACTAAGAAAAATAAACATTAAAATTCTCAAAAAAAAAAAAAAAAAAAAGAATACAAGCGATAATAAGTGTTGGTGAGGATGTGGGGAGAAAGGCACACTCATACATTGCTGGTGGGACTGCAAATTGGTGCAACCAATCTGGGAAGCAGTGTGGTAATTCCTCAGAAAACTTGGAATGGAACCATCATTTGATCTAGTTATGCCACTCCTCAGTCTATACCCAAAGGACTTAAAATCAGCATACTATAATGACATAGCCACACCAATGTCTATAGCAGCTAAATTCACAATAGCTAAACTGTAAAACCAACCTAGATGTCCATCAGTAGATGAATGAATAAAGAAACTGTGGTACATATACACAATGGAATATTACTCAGCATTAAAAGAGAATAATATGGTGGCATTTGCAGGTAAATGGATGGAGTTGGAGAACATTATATTAAGCGAAGTAAGCCAATCCCCAAACCCTAAAGGCTGGATGTTTTCTCTGATTAGTGGATTCTGATCTATGATAGGGGGCAGGACATGGGAAGAATGGAGGTTCTTTGGATAGGGCAAAGGGGAGGCTGAGGAGGGTTTATGAGGGTAGGAAAGATGGCAAAGGAGATGGACATTATTACCCTAGGTACATGTATGATGCACAAATGGTGTGACTCTACACCATGTACAACTAGAGAATTGAAATGTTGTGCTCCATTTGTGTATGATGAAGTAAAATGCATTCATCTGTTGTATACAACTAAGTAGAACAAATAAAAAAAGACTGTTCAATGATTAACTTCAAATAAAGACTATTTTTGATCTTAGAAACACTTTTTACATTAATAGATATTCATTCCCCAAAAAAGGAACAGCCATGCCTCCCAAATTGAGGAGCAGAGAGATAAGGTAAGCTAACGCATAGCACAGCAAGTTACCGTGCAGTGCAACTGGTCCGAGGCTGCACATAGCCAAGTAGGACTTCTTGAGCTTTAATTGAAATGGGTTGTGTTTTTATTGCTGAGTTGTAAGAGTCCTTAATATACCTGAATATTAGAATAGTTTTTAGTTCTTACATTTAGATCTTTATCTATATGGCATTAATTATTTATGGTTTGAGGTAAGGGTCCAACCTCATTTTCAACAATATCCAGTTGTTCCAGATTCAATTGTTGAAAAGACTCTTCTTCTGCTCACTGAACTGTCTTGGCACCCATATCAGAAGCCCAGTGACTGTAAATGTATAGGTTTATTTCTGGACTCTCAATTCTATGCCATTGACTTTTATGTCTATTCTTATCTAAGTACCACATTGTCTTGATTATTGTAGCTTTGCATTAAGTTTTGAAATTAAGAAGTGTGACTCCTGTTTTTTTCAAGAATATTAAAACTATTCTGTGTCCTTTGAATGTTCATATGAATTCAAAATTAAAAAAACATCAGCTTCCTAATTTCTACAAAATAGGCAGCTAGAATTTTGATAGGGGTTGTACTGAACCTTGAAAGAACAAGGTCATTGGGGTTCTGACTGTCCTAGGTTCCGCAGGAAGCCTATAGCCAGGGAATCTTCTGACCTTCTGGGCATAGCAATCAAAGATTGACGGAGCCTTGGATCCTTGTCCCCGGCTAGCCGTAACAATTAATAAACAAAAACCCAGGGTGTGGATTCAGGTGGATGGGTGCAAGGTTGACTTTCTCCTTGACACCAGGGCTACTTTCTCAGTCCTGACAGAATTCTGGGGGCAAACAGTGCCGTCCATCTCTCCTATTGTCGGGGTAGGAGAAAGGACCATCTATCCAAAAAAGACTCCCCTATTACCTTATTACTCTGTTCCATAGACAACTTCCCATTCTCTCAGACGTTCGTAGTTATGCCCCAATGTCCAGTTCCTTTGCTCGGCCGAGATATTCTTTCTAAATTTAATACAATAATCAACATCTGGGCTCCTGGCATCAGTCACGCCCCAGAATCAGCCTGTTCATCTTTTCTGGCCCTTTTGGCAGAAGACTGGCCATTCTGCTCCACCTGTGAGACTGACATGAAAAAGGATCCCTTCCCTATGAACCTGGTTGACCCAGTTGTATGGGATACCCACACCCCCTCCACCGTTTCCTGCTCACCAGTTAACATTCATCTCAAAGATCCTAACACCTTCCCCAACCAGGCTCGATACCCCCTGTCCACAAAAGCTCTTCTGGGCCTACAACCTATTATTCAGGACCTTCTTACAAGGGGTACCTCCGTCCTGCTCATTCGCCTTACAAGACTCCCATACTAGCGGAAGAAGCCCAACGGGTCCTATCGCTTCGTTCAGGACTTAGACTCATCAACACCTCCGTTAGGCCCACACATCCTTTGGTTCCCAGCCCATACACCCTGCCGTCTCAGGTCCCCCACACTGCCACCCACTTCTCGGTCACAGATTTAAAGGATGCTTTCTTCTCCATTCCCCTTGCCCCCGAATCACAAGATCTTTTTGCCTTTACCTGGATAGATCCCACCACCAGACTTTCTCCACAACTAACCTGGACTGTCCTTCCTCAGGGATTTTGAGATAGTCCACACCTCTTTGGACAAACCTTGGCCTCCGACCTCCAATTTTTTCACCCCCAGTGCCCCAAATCCACCCAATTGCAATATGTTGATGATCTTCTCCTCTGTAGCCTGTCCAAAGGGCATTCAACAGATGACACAGTTCTCCTACTTAATTTCTTGGCCTTAAAGGGATATCGGGCCTCTCCACAAAAGGCCCAGGGTTCTCTATCTCTCAAGGGAAAAAGGCCATTACAGTAGACAGAAAACAACTTATTGGGTCTAAAGACACTAAAGACCAAAGATGACTCTCCTTCTTGGGTTTGGCTGGGTACTTCAGGGCCTGGATTCCTAATTTCTCCCTCCTCGCCAGGCCGCTATATAATTTGGCTAAGGGCCCCCAAGATGAACCCCTACCCTCAACAGTAGGGAAGCTCTTTACAATCCTTAAAAAGGCCCGCCTCCGGGCACCCGCCTGCAGCTCCTGGACCTCTTCCGATCCTTCATCCTCTATGTACATGAAAAATAGGGGCAAAGTCTGGGCATTCTGGGTCAGGAATATGGCCCCACATCTGCAACAGTGGCCTACCTATCCAAACAGTTCGACCCCACCATCAGGGCTGGCCCCCATGTCTCAAGAGCCCTAGCAGCGGCCCATGACCTTCAGAAAGAAGCTTACAAGCTTACCTTTGGCTCCCTGCTAACCATCTCATCTCCTCACCATCTAAAGGATTTCCTCAATTACAAGGGGCTACGGTCACTTCCTCCTTCCAGAGTTCTATCCCTCCTTGTCTCATTCCTTGAAAATCCCTCCATCTCTTTTCAGTCCTGCTCTTCATTAAAGGCTGCCTTCCTCCTCCCATCTTCTCCCTCACAAGATCCTGTCCACAAATGCCTGGGGGTATTAGAGATGATTTTACCCTGCCCTACCACCATTTCTGAGGGACCCCTGCCCTCTTTGGACCTTGTCTGGTTCTCAGATGGTAGCTCCTTTATACACGAAGGGGTTAAAGTGGCGGGATATGCTGTCCTTTCCCTCTCATCCATCATAGAGGCCAAACCTCTCCCACCCAATACCACCAACCAACAAGCCTTGATCGTTCTTTCAAACCTGTATATCCATTTGGAGAGTATTGGCATATTAACAACATTAAGACTTTTGAGCCATGAACATGGAATATTTATCCATTCATTTAGAGCTTCTGTAATTTTTCAATGATTTGTGGTTTTAGTAAGCAAATGTTTCATTTTGTTATTCTTAAATATTTTTGATGAAAATATAAATGGAATTTCTTAATTTAGTTTTTGGGATTTTAATTGCTAGTGTACAAGAATACAGTAGAATTTTGGACAGTGGACTAGTATCCTGCCATCATTACAGACTCATTTATTAGCTCTAGTATTTTTTCTTTATGAGTGTACAATGGGATACCCTGTCACAGCTTCATTCAATAGACGTGGTGAGAACTGGCAAGCTCATCTTGTTCCTAATCTTAAAGTAGAACACATGGTCTTTTAAAATTTTTTAAATTGTAGATGGACACAATATCTTTATTTTATTTATTTATTTTTATGTGAGGATCAAACCCAGTACCTCACACATTCAAGGCAAACACTCTACCGCTGAGCCACAGCCTCCGCCCTAAAGCATACGCTGTCATCTGTAAGATGTTAGCTGAGGGTATTTAATAGATATCCTTTACCAGGCCAAGCAAGTTCCATTCCATTCCTAGTTTGTTGAATACTGTTATTACCAAAGAATATAGATTTTATCAAATGCTTTTTCTGTGTCTATCACAATACCTGTAACAATAATACAATATACCAGAGGAGAAGATCATTTTTGGCTATTGAACCAATTTTGTATTCCCAACAAAATCCAACTGGTTTTTGTCATGATCCCTTTTAATTGTACATTCAAACCTGGATGAATTTGAATATCTGAGAAACCTGATATGAAAACTAAGAAAACTAAGAATGAGTGATAGGATACAAGAATGAAAACACACAGTGTTCTTACATTTGGTATTTTACATATTTTAGGTTTCTGAAATTTGAATAAATGACCTTAAGAAATTCCCATTTTTAGTAGGTAAAAGCAATAGATTTTGTTCTTATTGTTGTTAAAGAAAAGATCAGCAAAGACCAACTACAATGATGACCAAGTACAAGTGCAAGGCATCAAGTGGAGACAAGGAAGACGCTGTGTGGCAGTTCCTAGGCTGATGGTAAATAAAGGAAGAGAAACGGTGTATGAACATCTCTCACTACCATCAAGTGCTATGGTTTGAATGTCCAACCTCTACAAAACTCATGATGAAACTTAACTGCCATTGTGACAGTACTGGGACATGGGACCTTTAAGAGGTATGCAGCTCCTGGATGGATTAATGCCCTCTGGTAAGTAGGTGCATCCCTTTCTGTATTTGCTCTCTTTGCCTTTCTGCCATGTGATGCCACAGTAAGGCCACTGCCAGATTCTGGTACCTTGATATTGGATTTCCCAACCTCTATATCTATAAATTCATTATAATTTGTCACATTTGCAAGACTTAGAGTGTTCAAGAAATGTCATTACTGTTTTCCTTCCAGAATCTAGGACTTTTAACAGCCTACAAAACAGAAGCCACAGGAAAGGAAACAGGAACTTAGCAAGTCAGGCTAGCACAGCAGCCCATGCCTGTAATCCCAACTATCAGGGAGGCTGAGGCAAGAGGATCACAAGTTCAAGCTCAGCCTGGGCAATTTAGTGAGACCACATCTCAAAAAAATTTTTTTTTAAATAATCTTTTTTTTTTTAACCTTTATTTTATTTTTACGTGGTTCCGGGGATCGAACCCAGTGCCTCATGCATGCTAGGCAAGCACCATACCACTGAGCCACAACCTCGGCCCCACTCTCAAAATTTAAAAAGTGGGTGTGGGGCTGGGGATGTAGTCAATGGTAGAGCCTCCCTGGGTTCAATCCCCAGTATCACAAACCCAAATTTAAAAAAAAGAGAGGATATTATGAGTTGTTTTAGTCAGTTTTTTCCTGCTGTGACTGAAAGACCCAACCAGAATAACTGTAGAGGAAGAAAAGTTTATTTGGGGGCTCACAATTTCAGAGGTCTCAATCCAGAGACCTCAGTTCCATTCCTTGAGGCTCAAGGTGAGTGTGAACAACATGGCAGAAGAGAGTGGCAGAGGGAAGCAGTTCACATGATGATCAGGAAGCAGAGACTCCATTCACCAGATAGAAACACCCACCCCAAAGCCACCCTCAGTGCCCCAGTCCTCCATCCACACCCCACTTGCCTTCCATTACCACTTCATCAATCCCACCAGGTGATTAATTCATCGACTGAGTTAAGGCTCTCAAAACCGAACCATTTCTCCTCTAAACCCTCTCACAGTGTCTCACACGTGAGCTTTTGGGAGACACCTCACATCCAAACCATAACATGAGTCAAGAAGAAAAAAAACTAAGATCTGTTAAGGCTTTTAGGAAAAAATGTTATTTGTAATCCAGAGAAGCAAATAAAACTCTAATTCTACATTCTGGTTGAAGAAACATATAAAGTTTCGATTTGTTGAATCATATTTTTAAGGGATTTAATTGTTAATTCATTACTCAATCAAACAAAACCACAGAAAAGGAAGATCTGAAAGAAATTAAAACATTTAACATATTTGTAATATCAAAGTAAAAATAGCTATGCACTTTCATTATTTAAGTAAGTTATTTATGAATCTTTATTCTAATGAAGAAAACACCTCATTATTGAAGAATCTCTCTAAGATTGATAGTCCACAGTCTCTTCGTTCCTCCTCAATGGCAACTTCATACTCTGTCTGATTAGAGAGATGGGAGAAAAGAAAAATGTAAGTTGTGCTTCGTCATAATACTTTCATATTTCAAATTCTGACTTACAGAATTGACAGAAACAGACAGTAGTTCTACTGATCAAGTATCTCTAGCTATTCTTTGGGAGTCTAAGGGTCAGGAGGGAATGAAACTGTCAATTATTATTTTGGGGGGCACTAGGGATATAATCCAGAGCCTTGCACATGCTAAGCATATGCTCTATCACTGGGCTATACTCCCAGCTTTAAAACGTCATTTTTAAAAGGGGGTTAATAAAGTAGTAGAGCAACACTCTTCATAATATTCTCTAGGATCTATTATATTTTAACCCATTCATTGTAGCTAAATAAATATGGACTAGACAATAACATTTTAGAAATTTCTAAGAGCCCCTTGAAAAGTTGTCTCCACAGCTCCCAGGGGAGTCAGAAATGGTGATACCAAAGTAAGAATCCCCTTCACCAGGAGTCAGGGGAGGGACCATAGAGCACATAATGCCATCCAGCTGTTGTTAGAGAAAAAGAAATCACTTCATCATCTAGCTTCTGAAAACTCTGGAGGACTTTCCAAGCTTGGTGTGTCCTTAAAAAATGGGAATAGAGCCAGGCATGGTGGCGCATTCCTATGATCCTAGTGGCTCAGGAGGCTGAGACAGGAGGATTGCAAGTTCAAACCCAGCCTCAGCAATGGCAAGGCACTAAGCAACTCAGTGAGACTTTGTCTCTAAATACAATACAGAATAGGGCTGGGCTGTGGCTCCGGGGTCCAGTGCCCCTGAGTTCAATCAATCCCCAATACCCTCCCCCCAAAATGGGGATGGAACTAAATTGTATCCTGTGTGAGGCTTAACCCCTTACCAGAGAATAATCTAGCCTGAACATCCCAATAGCTCTACGAGGCAGAGGCTGGTGGGAGGGGCAAGCTGCTCAGGGCTGGCTCTATTTAGGTGAGCAGGTGCTCTTCAAGAACAAAAAGCTCACCATGGCCGGAGTTCTTCAGCTAGTATATTTTTAGTTCTATAGCTTCTTTATTTAGTTTTTGTTTAAATGATGTATCCAGTGAGGAGAGAAGTATGTTAAAGTCACCCTTTATTATTGGATTTTGAGCTCTTTGATTCTTGAAGTTGAGAGGGGTTTGATGTATGTATATGCTCCATTGTT
Organism: Callospermophilus lateralis; assembly: GCF_048772815.1. Lineage (NCBI taxonomy): Eukaryota > Metazoa > Chordata > Mammalia > Rodentia > Sciuridae > Callospermophilus > Callospermophilus lateralis. Next base: position 2,391,318 of record NC_135312.1, on the reverse strand, counting down.
TGGGGCAAAAATATTTACAATTATTGTATCTTCTCAATGTATAATTCCCATAAGCAGTGTGAAATGGCCTTCTTTGACCCTTCCAATCAACTATGACTTGAAGTCCACTTTATCTGAGGATAGATACTCCTGCTTGTTTACAAGATCCATGTGAGTGAAATGTTTTTTCCCATTCTTTTACCTTCGGTCTGTGGATGTCTTTGCCATGAAGTGAGTCTCTTGGAGATTTTTTAATATTTTATTCTTTAGTTGAATACAATATCTTTATTTATTCATTTTTATGGGTGCTGAGGATCGAATCCAGGGCCTCACACATGCTAGGCGAGTGCTCCACCACTGAGCTAGGACCCTAGCCCTAGTTGTGAATGCTTTTAACATTTATTTAACATGGAAGGTATTTATTTAATCATCAATTCTGAAGTTTAATTTTGCTGGCTATAGTATTCTTGGTTGTTATCCATTTTCTTTCAGAGCTTGATATATATTATTCCACGACCTCCTAGCTTTGAGTGTCTGGGTTGAGAAATCAGCTCAGATCTGGATTGGTTTCCCTCTAAATGTGACTTTTCATTTTTCTCTAGTAGCCTTTAAAATTCTATCCTAATTCTGTATGTTAGGTATTTTCAATAATAATGTGCCTTGGTGTGGATCTGTCATAATTCTGTGTATTTGGAGTCCTATAAACATCCTGCATTATCTGATTTTTTTTTCATTCTTTAGGTTTGGGAAATTTTCTGATTTGATTACATTGAAAAAGTTGTGCACTCCTTTGGTTTGTATCTATGAGCCTTCATCCCAATAAATCTTAAATTTGGTGTTTTCAGATTATCCCATATTTCTTGGAAGTTCTGTTCACAGTTTCTTAACCTCTTTTCTCCATGGTCAACATTATTTTCATGATTATATATTTTGTCTTCATTGCCTGAAACTCTGTCTTCAAGTGGTATAATCTGTTGGTGATGCTTTCTATTAAATTTTTAACTTGGTTTCCTGATTCCTTCATTTTGAGGATTTTTACTTGATTTTTTTTTTCAGACTCTCTTTATTGAAGTGATCTTTTACTTCTTGTATTTTCTCTTGGATATCACTCCTTTTATCATCCCTCACCTTACATTCTAAACTCCTTCTCTTGACATTTCTTCCACTGTGGTTGCAATGGATTCTTTTATTGAAGTCTCTTGGTTTGTATGGAGAGATTCATTCCTTTGTTTTTTCATGTTGTTTGTATGTCTAACCATCTAACAACATGGATCTGAAGCAGTAGAATTCCTACCCTGTGGACTTACAGTGTACCTGAAGGTTTTCAGTATCTCATTGTTTAGGGGGTGACAAATAATAATAACAACCAATGCAAACAATATACATAACACTAAACCAAACAGTTCCTACTATGACATCTACAATGTTGTCACAATGAACAGAAATGACATTACTGCCATCAATAAAAACAGTAAGTTTGCAAAATGGTTTACAATTTCAAATGGTGAACAGGGAGAGAACAGAAGTAATATAGGATGTGATGATTATGAGGGAGAAGAAGAAGAGAAAATAGAAGTAAAAAAATTGAAGGAAGCATGAAGGAGAGAACAACAGAGATTGGCTGTTAGCAGAAGAAAAGAGAGAATCATGGGAAACAAGTGAGAGAAAAAATATATAAAGTAAAAAATTGAAAAATTAAAAATTGAAAAATAATATAAAACAAAACTGAAATATACTAATCAAACTTCTCAGTCCTCAAAAAACTGATCCATGAAAAATAACTGGTTTCAAAAATGCTAGAAATGAGAAAAGAAAAAAATATGAATATGTATAAATGTCCATGAACCATAAAGGTCACAATTAAGCAGAGAAAAGAAAAAAATTATTTTTCAAAGTCAAGTCAAAAGAATTGTTTCTGTTGGAATCTAAAATATTCTCAGCTTCCCTTCTCAAAAGTTTTAGTTGGGGTGTCTGAAATATGATGCTTGCCCCTTCCTGCACTCATACATGCAGCTCCTGTTAGGGCACTGGAGTGAGAGGTAATCCCATATGCGGAACTCTTGGAGGCAGGGTTTAGGTTTAGGTAGGCTCCAGACTCTTTGCTGAATGTCAATGGGTCTGGAGATTCTAAATCAGCACACCCTCAGGGCCCAGGAATAGACTTTCCACACTATTAGACTGGATCTACCCTGGGTTCCACTTGCGTGATTCCACCTTTGGACGTCAAGTTTCCTGGTCTCAGATTCAGTCTCCAAACTCAGTCTCTCCTGCCCTTTCAAATTCCTGGCCAGGCGCATCTCTCCCAGCCAGTCCTGCAAGAGAGGGAGGGATAGAGCTGGGTGGGTTTCCATAACCAGTAGTCCCCTGTGTAAACCTCTTTCCACATTTGATTTTCTCCTGGTCACTTAGGCACACTCTATGTTGTGCAATGTGGGTTCGCCAGGCTATATTTTGGGCCAGCCTTGATTTGCTAGGACTTGGCTCCCTCAACTGCTGGTCCCAGCATTGCGACTGTAAAATGGTTCCTCCTTCTGTCCTCTGCACCCCACCAGGAGAGATGCGGTTTCTTTCCTGTGTAAGGCTATTGTGTAGTGTGCCCTTCAGTTTAGTCGGGCAGTGTCTTTGATCTCAAACTCTGTACCCAGATGTGCCTAAGTCCTCCTAAAGATGTGGTTCCATTAGTTCCCTTATCTCTCCACTGTGCTCATGAAAGGACCACTCTGGCTGGCATCTCCAGCTACAGTAGTGGCTGTGGTGCTGGAGATTTCTTCCTTAATTTATTATATACAACTTCTTGAGTCCCCAGTCTGCTTTGAGTGTCAAGTATTAAACTCCAGTAAAGTCTCCCCTTGCTTTTTTTCATTCGCCCACCTTGCTGAGGAAGCTGCCTGTCTGCTTTCTTGGTTTCACACCACAGAGTAGTTAGGAAAGCAACCTGCTCTAATTCTGCCATCTTGAAATCTCTTTCAGCTAGTAGACTCTTGAACATTCTGCATCATGGAATCACCAGGGACTTACTTGCCCTGCAACCCACTTTTGGGCCTGGGGGAAACTCCACAGGAGGTACTGAGTAGGTGGCCCTCTAGGAAGTGGGGTCCCTTTGGGGAAAAGGTGATGTACGTGAGCTTGCAGCCCCTTCCTGCACTCACACAGGCAGCTCCTGTTAGGGCACACAGCACTTCACCAGGAATGCTGCTGGTCAGACCTGCTTCATTCTTTGAAGTGAACAGCCTCCAGCTGATATTACAAGTCCCTGAGGCTTTGGGGAAGGTTTAGGTAGAATGCCTTTCCTCTGATTTCGATCCTGGACATGAAGCTGGGAGTGCTAACAAGGTTCTGGGAGGGACTCTCCAGCAGACCACAGTCTCAACTCTCCAGTTCCACAAATCACTTTTGCTTTTTAATTCTTATTTTCTTCAACCACACACAAGATTCTCCTTCACCTACTTTAGGCAGCTGTTTAATCATTTATACCAATGTTTTGGGAGAGGGAACAGAAGTTGAACTTTTCCTGGCGATTAAGCATTTTTCTCCCTTACTTCAGTTGACTAGTTATAAAGGAGATTATCCTACATATCCGGGAAGGTCTCACCCAAACTGTTGAAAAGAGCTAAGAGCAGAGCTGAGGCTTCTCTGAAGAAATTCTGCCTAAGGACAGCAGCTGTGTCCTATTTCTGGAGAGTTACATCATGTCCTTCCTAATGGTCGATCCTATACATTTTGGACTTTCCTAGTCAGATCCACTGTCGTAAGCCAATGTCTTATAATCAGTCTTTTCAAATCTACCTCCTAATGACTCTGGTTCTCTGGCTGAATCCTTTATAGATGCCATTAATTCATTCAACAAATACTGAGCAAGGGGTCAAGTGCTGTGGGGCAGGGTGGATAAGATGCAGTCTCTGCACCAAAAACCTGTAATCACCTATCACAGGATAGTCAAAGCAGTAAGTGCTGCATGAACAGCACCATCAGGTGCTCTTTCTGAATCTACACAATTGTTACCAGAAATTTTTTTTAAAAATTAAAAAACAAAATTAAACCTGTTACCTAGTAACTAATGGGTATCATGATAATATCAGAAGATTTAAACCCAAAATAGAATTTTAACTATGCAATTTAGCCATTTTACTGGAAATAAAAATTGTAGGTCCCTAAATTCTTAAAGTAAGGCAGTTTGGAAAACATAACTCATTACATGAAAATTTACACCCATTTCCCACTCATTGAACCAAGAAGGCATGGCCCACTGCATCATAATCCTGCCTTTAAAAAGAAATAACTGACACTTTTCTAAGTTTGTCTTTTCTTTTTTTTTCTATTTTTAAGTCATCAATGGATCTATCTATCTATCTATCTATCTATTTATTTATATGTGGTGCTGAAGATGGAACCCAGGGCCTCACATATGCCAGGCAAGTGCTCTACCACTGAGCTACAGCCCCAGCCCCAGTTTTGTCTTCTTTTAACAACAGTGCCAGAAAGGTACAGACTAGGGAAGTTTTGAGGGGTAGGAAGCAAATAAAAAAAGAGCTTCAAATGTTTTTCTGAGAAATGTCATTATAAATAAATAACTTCAAGAAGTTTTTATAAGGCTATTATGGCGAGAAAGTGAATACAAACGCAATGATATAATACAGCCCTCTGTATATAATAAGTGTTGGATATATATTTGCTGATATAACCAGAACTGGCCAAAGCTGAAAGGAAGGGTCATAACGTTGGTATAAATAACAAAGTAAGAGAGCTTTTCTGCTGAATTGCACCCATTTTCTTTCTTTTTTTTTTTTTAAGTACACCATCTTTTATTAGCAGCAAAACAGAAAAATAAAAACAACTTAATTATCACATTGTTACATATATAGAAACAATGTGCACCCATTTTCTATTGGTTGGTTACTTCATAGTCTTGAAATTCTAGGCTTGCCAGTGGTCTTCATAAATACTTAGAAACACAAAACTCTTAACCTAGGGGAAAAATATCACAGGTAAAATAAATCTCAAACAGGATACAAGAGAATGGTAGATGCTTCGCAGAGCATAGTAAACTCCACTCAAGAGCTCATCTTTCTTACAATGACATTATCCCTTCCAAATGAGTCTGGACCACAGGTCTATCACAGAGGGCAGGAAGGGCACACTTCAGTTGGCTAAAGAAGCATATGGCCTTCTTTTGCTTGTCAACCTTCCACAAACGAAAGCAGCAGGGGTCAAAAGCACTCAGTGAGCATGTGCAATTCCCCAGCACTGGGGATGTAATTCTGTGACCATATCATCTCATACGGAAGGGATTTCCGTACTAAGAATATAACTACAACATCAATACAACCAGTCTATCCATAACCTCTGTGTCATTGTCCAGGTCTAGTTTTTAAATTTTCAAACCAGACTGGGCAGTTCAACCCTGAAATGAATCGCTTACCACTGCAACCAAGAATTCAATGCAACTCTTAAGATCTGGTTTTGTATCACAGAATTGCCTGAAGAGAAGTCTTCCTATTGGCTGCTTGTCACAGAGACTGCTATAATCTTTTTCTGGGAGAAGAAAGGGGAAGGGAAACAAGCAAATATAATGGTTATAATTTACTAAATGCTATTCTGCATCTTAATATTTTCACTAGATACAATGAAAGTAGAAACATAGTAGTATTATTTTTTGAAGTATTATTTTTAACTACTATTCTATTTATTGATTTAGAGTGGGTTATGATGAACATTAAAATACTTAGCACCCAAAATAACTCAAGAACTCACAAGGATGAGTGAATCCTGACTTGCAGGGCCCGTTCTTCTCCAAAAGGAAACATACAGGGATGGGGATTCCCTAGAGGCCCCCACAGGGAAGGAAGGAGAAGGAAGAGACTTTTACAGTATCCACCCTATATACTGGAATCAACTGCATGAATGTGAAATATCCTGTAGGAATGTACTGTTAGGTTTTTAAAACACTTTTTCATTTTGTTACCTTTTGTACTTAAAATGTCACAAATATAGCTGGGCATCCTGAACATGCCTGTAACCACAATGACTTGAGAGGTTGAGGCAAGAGGATCACAAGTTCAAGGCCAGCCTCCGCATCTTAGTGAAACTCTATCTCAAAAGGAAAAATTAAAAGCTCTGAGGATGTAGCTCAGGGGTAAACACCTGGGGTCCAATCTTAGTATTAAAAAAAAAAGTCACAAATATATATGTTTAATTATCTCTTTAACTGCTCTTGTTTTGTTTTTTTTCCTGTAGGAAACACTGTATGCCTTACCTCAAACACTGCTATAGTTCTGAGAACAGGGCCCTAACGTTTGGTCAATATGTAAAGAAGGATATAAAACAAAATAAAACTTAAGTTCAAAATAGGTTAATTTGTATTTCAGAAAGAAAACCAGTTACTCTCTGAACAGTGGTTCCCAACTTGAAATAAACATGTTTAGGTCTCCTAATGTGACTCTAAAGCTTAAGAATTAACATAAAGTTCACAAAAAGTGAGCAAGTCATTAACAAATCCTTCTGTTAAGCATCACTGACACCATGCAACTCTGGGAAATTGCCACAATCTGGCTGGGACAAAATAACTGAGCTGCCGCACAGCCTTGTAGGTTCAAAACAGGAACTCCTTTATTCTCCGCACTCTCACAAATGCCAGGCACACGAAGCCTTCTCCAGGGACACACCACACACCAAACGGAAATCCCTCCTTCCCCAACCAACGGAACTCCCCAGGAACTCCCCAGGAATCCCCGGAGAACTCCCAAGTAGCAGGCTGAGGCGGACAGCAGGGGTCTAATATACAATTGAATACACAGCTTAACATAACCATCATCATCTCATTGGCTTGCTGGCGTCACCTCTTCACCTCTCAACCACTACATTCTGGCAAAAATGCCATGTATCATCCCAAGGATCCTGTTTTGGACCACTGTGTCTGAACATGGAGAATGAAGGCAAGGATATGAGCTCAGGATGGCCAGGATATAGCTGCTTGTTTTCACAAACCTCACAACAGTTTTTCAGAAGTTCTGCAACCTACTTCATCCAATTCGGCTACTCTATTTTATTTTAGGGATACTACCTAACTATACTTAAGACAGCAAGAGAAACAAGCCAGTCAAAAGTTATGTTTTTGAAATATGAAAGTTTTTAATACTTTCCTCCCTCATCCAAAGAATCAGAAACACTCCTCATTTCCATCTGAGGATGGTAGACCAGAACATAGGTCTGCCTTCCTTCTCTCTCAGATTCCTAAAAAATGACCAAATAATAAAACAAAGACAAAACAATGACATAAAGAAAAATAATCTAACACAGAAAAAGAGTAAGGCACCTCCAGGAGTCAGAATTTTACATATTGCCTGGAAGAGAGAAAACTGATGGGGTTGGATCAATAAAAGAATCCAAGGACAAGCTGGACCTCTTTAAGTATGTCCCTCCCTAGCATCACAGGAGCCTGCTGTCCAATCCTGAGTGGCTGGCTAAGAGGCTAGGAATCAAGCAGTAGAGATGCTGGGACCCAAGAGGGAGACACAGAACACTGCTGAAGGAACCAGAGGTGTCTTCTAGCAAAGTGGACAATTCTGCTGTGCACTGGGACAGGGGTCTTGTGGGGATGCTGCCCCATTAGCATGCCACAATAGAACCCCACTTGGAGAGAATGTTGGAAAAACAGAACTATGCAACCACCAGAGAGGGTAGTGCTGGCTGTAGCATTCACACATGCACCCTTATTACAGACTTGGATAAGCAACTCTAGAGCTCCAATTTTGGAAAAAAGCAGCAACTAACAAAAACCCTTTTTACCCTATCTGGTTCAAAATTTCATTAATGATTTCACTTTTCCACGCATTAGATTTCACATGGCATGAAAAACAAACAAAACACACACACAAAAAAAACAAATCACAAAAACATGTCACAAAATTTAATATCTCTCAAGCAGTAGACAGATGCTGCCACCAGAGGCTCCCATTCTCCAGGGTCAAAGGACCTAGCTCCTAGCCTGGTGACCCTCAGAGGCTGCTCTGGGTGCCACAGATGAACAACAGAGAGGGGGGAATTAGTATTTGGAAAGAGGGCACTGGTCCCCAGCAGAAGACAGGCTCACCAGGAGGGGAGAAGTTCTAGCAGACTAGACATAGGAAGCATGTGGGTCCTGAGCCCACAGTGCCACAGGGCTAAAAGACCGCTCCTCAGTATTTATTCTTATCCTAAAGAATTAAAGTCAACAGGGGCTGGGGCTGGGGTCAGCAGTAGAGCACTCACCTTGCACATGCAAGGCCCTGGGTTCAATCCTCAGCAACACATAAAAATAAATAAAAAATAAAATGTATAAAAAAAAGAAAGAATATACTCTTAAAAAAATTTAAAGTCAACATACTATTATGCTACATGTATACCATGTTAATAGCAGCATAATTCACAATAGCTGAACTATGGAACCTGCCTCAAAATAAGGTATATATACATAATGGAGTTTTTTTCTGCAGTAAAGAAAAGCGAAATTATGCATTGTAATGTCATGTGTAGCTAATAGAAAAAAAGAAAAAAAAGAAAAGAAAAATTATGTAATTTACATGAAAATGGATGAAACTTGAGATCATTATGTTAAGCAAAATAAGCCAAATTCAGAAGGTCAAGGGTCATACATTTTCTCTCATATGTGAAAGCTAGAGAGGAAAAAGGAAAAGAAAGATGGTACGGATCTCACAAAAGTCAAAGGGAAATCAGTAGAGTGGAGGAAGGGGCCGGGGTGGGGACAGGGAGGAAGGGGAAGTGCTGGGGAGGACACTGGACAGATTATATTGTTATACTGGGTGCATGTACAAATATGTAACAACAAATACCACCATTATGTATGACTATAATGCACGAATTTAAAAATGTGGAGAAATAAAAAGAAGAGGAAGAGGTGTTTCAACAACTCCTCTTGTCCACATGTGAACCAGCTAACAGGAGACTGGTTCCCAAGTTTATCAACATGCATTCTCTCTCTCTTTCTCTCTCCCCTCCCCAACCCTCCTGTAGGAAGAACACTAACTCAGAGCACCAAGCTTGCTTATTCTATATGAAGTCTGTTCTACAAATTCAGAACAACCAAAGGATGAAAATTAGAAAACTCTCAGGCATGCTTTCTGCCACACTAAGTCAAATGCTTATAAACTAAGCAATAAAAAAGGCCATAGACCAAGATGTGCCCACAGAGCAGAGCAGAGCACATCTTGGAGCACATTGCCCCGCTCCTTGAGGGCTGCTTGTACACAGTCACTGTGACTCCTTCACTCACTCAACTTCATGCCCAGTGCTCTAGGGACCAAAAAACAGACTCAGAACCAGTGGCCCAACCTAATGGGTCCTCAATCTCTATGACACACTCACCTACCTGAAACTGCCCCAGCCCCTAGTTGTTTGGACCCCCAGCTCTCCAGACTCTACATGGATCCATCTTATGACTGCGTCTGGCTAGGTCCATGTGACCAGTCTTTCCTCTTCACTGAGCCAAAACAGGATGAAAAGTCCTCTGAAGGTGGTCAAGAGCCCCTTCCCCATTCCCTCTGTTCTCTCCTGAGGAGGATCTTATCTACTTCCAGTCTCACGACTTCTACATGCTACCTGTACAGATACCACCCAGACTTCTCTGAGCCCTCCACATGAACACACAGCTTCGGTCCCAGCAGGCTGGGCTCCACCCCATGTGCTGCCTCTTGAACACACAGACCTGGAAGCCCTCCTTAAGAACTCCCCTACATTTACTCCCACACAGAAAGCGACTGGGTTTTACTTACAGTCTCTCACAGTCCCATCTGATCTGATTGTTTCAACTCCATCACCACATACCAAACCACGCTGCCCTCAGCTCCTGCCTGGACAACATCAACAGTCTCTACAGTCTTCCTGTTTCCATGCTGACCCCTCTGCTCCCATTCTCCTACTGAAGCCTGAGAGACTTCCTAAAACGTAAATCTGATTACATCTCTTTTCTGCTAAGAACTTGGCAATGTCAACCTTTTGTAACTTCAATAAGACCTCCCCTTCCCAGGCCTAGAACCCCTACCATTTCTTTCCACTCATTCAGTGCCACTCTGCGCCTCCATCTTTGTTTCAGGAAGCCTGGCCTTCCTTAAGACCCTGGAAATTGCCATACACCTTCCCAGGTTGGGGCCCTTGTACCCTTGTACTTGTTAACCTTGCTGCCTGGAAAATTCTCTTCCTGTCCCTCTTACCCTGTACTTTATGCTCCTAGCCCAGTGCCTTCCTTAGGAAGCCTTCTCTGATCCTCTCTACCTCACTCCTGATCAGATTAAGTTCCTCTCACCTGGCTGTCTGTACTTTCCCCTACAATTTGTAATTATGTTTATTTCTTTTTTCCCCACCCTTTTTTTTTTGCGGAGTGGGTACTGGGGATTGAGCTCAGGGGCAATGGGACACTGAGCCCCCCAGCCCTATTTTGTATGTTATTTAGAGACAGGGTCTCACTGAGTTGCTAAGCGCCTCACTGTTGCTGAGGCTGGCTTTGAACTCATGATCCTCTTGCCTCAGCTTTCCAAGCCGCTGGGATTACAGGCACGTGCCATGGCGCTCAGCCAGTAATTATGTTTATTTCTATGATCATTTTTCTATTTTATATCTATATCTGCCAAGAGATTATAAGCTCTGAGGGCAAAGACTGGGTCTGTTTCTCAACTGCTGTATTTATGGTAGCAGACCCTTTTCCTTGGAATATGGTGAAAATATACTAACAAGTTAACTAATGGGACATTTAATGTAAGTTGCTTCTTCTGTGTGCTAAAAAACTACCCTGAAGAATTAGAGCCAAACTGAATAAATGTATAAGCAAATGTATATTAAAATAAAAATTTTGAGTCTATAAATATATTTAAAATCATAAGTAGTCCAAAAGAAAAATTCACATAATTACGATACAAATGTCAAATAATGGAATCAATTTCCATACTAATTTGTCTATGCTATACTCAGAAAAAAATTACTGTTAATACGATAGGCCAAATATCAATTGGTCCAAAGAAAATATGCACATGATCAAGAAGCCTTATGGGCTGGGGATGTGGCTCAAGCGGTAGCTCGCTCGCCTGGCATGCGTGCGGCCCGGGTTCGATCCTCAGCACTACATACAAACAAAGATGTTGTGTCCGCCAAATATTAAAAAATAAAAATATTAAAAAAAAAAAGAAGCCTTAAAAAGTTGCTCAAAATCATTGGGGCATCAGGGAAATTCAAATCACACATACTAAGATGGCTATAATGAAACCATCAAGTGTTGGTGAGGACATGGAAGAAGTTCAATCATTGTTTATTGTTGGGGAAATGAAAAATGATGCAGCTACAGGAAAAGTCTAGTAGTTCCTCACAAAGTTAACAGAGTTGTCATATATAAAAGGCTGAATAATAGCTGCCCAGGATAACAGATTCAAATCCTTGGAACCGGAAAATGTTACCTTATTTGGAAAATGGGTCCCTGCATATGTGGTTATATACAAGATGCTGACCCGGGTTTTTTTACTGAGCCCTAAATGCAATCACAAGAGTTTAGAAAAACACTATTGTATTTACAGTCAGTGATTTTTTTTTTTTGTTTTGAGATGGGGTCTCAATATGTTGCCCAGGCTATCCTCTAATTCCTGGGCTCAAGTGATCCTCCTGCCTCAGCCTCCGGAATAGCTGGGATTATTGACATGCCATATTGTGCCAAGTACCATTGATGGTTTTTTGTTTTTGTTTTTTCTAGTACTGGGATTGAACCCAGAGCCTTGTGCATGCTAAGAAAGCACTCTACCACTGAGCCACCAATCGATTCGTAAAAATAATCTTGGAATAAAGGTGTCCTTCCAAAGCATAATAAAAAACACAGCAGATAATAATAATTAAAAAAAGATTGGTATGTCTGTGTAAAGAACTAAAATCTCTATATGGAAAAAAATACTATAAGCCAAGCTAGGTAAGGTGGCAAATGCTTGTAACCTAACTACTTGGGAGGTTAAAGCAGAAGGATTACAAATTCAAGGCCAGGCAGGGCAACTTAGGGAGATCCTGTCTCAAAACAAAAAATAAAAAGAGCTGGGGGTGTAGCTCAGTGGTGAGGTGTCCCTGGGTTCAATCTCCAGTACTGGGAAACAAACTAACTAAATACTTGAAACAAATACAGAACACAGAAAGTGGGAGCACAGCTGGCCCCTCTGACAGTAGGTAGGCTCAAGTACTCACCAATGGTATCTCTCAGCTCACTGCACTGGCTTACAGGGGGCAGCTTCAGTAACTCCCTCCATTTTTTGCTGCGACCAGTTTTTTTGCCATATCCTCCTAAATTTGGGGGGTGGGGAAGGCATTTTTCTCAATTTCTTTAATAATATAATATTAAATTTATCAATACAGTGTAATACAAAAAAAGTATTTATAATTGTCAAAAACACTCGAGTACAATTTTTGACTCTAACATATGGTTGGATAGTTTGGTACCTAAGATGAATAAAATCTGAGCTTATAACAACTTGTCCTATCTGGAAATCAACTTGACAAAGTACAAAATTTCCATGTAAAGCAACCAATCACTGGCTTTGTCATTTAGAAACCATGTGACTTTGATCTTTTCTAAGTAGCACTGTTGAGCCTCAGTTTCCAAATTTGTGAATTGAATCTAATAAGACATTATAAGCAGACATGGCTGCTTATAAATATTTGCTTCTTTTTAAAGAAATTAACCTTTCTTTATTTTACTTGTTTTCTTCTCAGAAGCACATGGATCCTTCTCTAAAATAGACCATATTTTAGGCCACAAAGCAACTCTTAGCAAATACAAAAAAAAAAAAAAAAATAGACATAATACCTTACGTTCTATCAGATCATAATGAAATAAAATTAGAAATCAATGATAAGGGGCTGGGGTTGTGGCTCAGCAGTGGAGCGCTCGCCTCGTGTGTTTGGGGACCTGGGTTTGATCCTCAGCACATAAAAATAAATAAATAAATAAAAATGTTGTGTGCAACTGCAACTAAAAAATAAATATATATATTTTTTTAAAGAGAGAGTAGAGAGAGAGAGAGAGAGAGTGAGAGAGAATTTTTTTAATATTTATTTTTTAGTTTTCGGCGGACACAACAACTTTGTTTGTATGTGGTGCTGAGGATCGAACCCAGGCCGCACGCATGCCAGGCGAGCGCGCCACCGCTTGAGCCACATCCCCAGCCCAAAAAATAAATATTAAAAAAAGTCATCAATGACAAAATATAGAAGCTACCCTGTAACACTGGACACTAAGTAATATGCTATTGAATGACCAATGGATAAGCAGAAGAAACTAGGGATGAAATTTAAAAAATACTTAGAGTCTATAAATATATTTAAAACCATAAGTAGAGATAAATGAGAATAGTGATACAACATATCAAAATCTCTGGGAAACTATGAAGGCAGCGCTAAGAGGAAAGTTCATGGCATTAAGCTCATTCATTAAAAGAACAGAAAAGCACCAAATAAATACCGTAACTTTGCATATCAAAGCCCCAGAAAAAGAACAAATCAATACCAAAAGCAGTAGAAGACAGGAAATAATTAAAATCAGAGCTGAAATCAATGAACTTGAAGCAATGGTAAGGTGCTTGCCTAGCAGGTGTGAGGCACTGGTGCTGATCTTCAGCACCACGTAAGTAAATAAATAAATAAATAGATAGATAGATAGATAAACAAATAAACAAATAAATAAGGTATTGTGTCCATCTACAGCTAACAATTTAAAAAAATGACAAAAGTTGGTTCTTTGAAAAATAAATAAAAATTGATAAATCCCTAACCAAACTAACAAAGAGAAAAAGTAAACTTAAATTACTAAAAATCATGATGAAAAAGGAAATATCACAGCAAACACTGTAAGGGTCCAGCGAAGCATCGGAGGAAGAGACCACCAAGAGACTGACTTTATGCAATAGGCAAGAGGGAGTTTATTCGGATCCAGTTCAGTGCGCTGAGGCCCCAGGCTGGCTCGCACAAAAAGGGAGAGCAGCCCAGAGCCCAGAGCAGAGGTTAAGCAGAGCTTAAGTACACTTTTTGGAGAGGGTGGGGGTGGGTGGGTGGGGGGCTTTGCATACATCAGAACAAATCATCATAAGGCACGGGAAAATTGAACAACAACTCTGAGTCATGATTAGTACATTCATTGGCGGGAACAGATTGGACGGGGGTGATTGGTTACTTCTAAGAGGGGTGAACATTTAAACTGATTGGTTTTGGGGCCCGAGGTGCCTACGTGCAGGGCTACTCAGAGTCCCAAGTTATTAGACAACCAGAGGAGCCAGTGAGAATGTTTACTGGGCAGTTCGGGTATTGTCCTAACAGCTACAGAGATTACAGGTTCCGGGGGTAGCAGAGGAATTTAACAATACTTGGTCTTTTACTTTTTAACCCAAGCCTCGCAGTTTAGAAACTTCACAATGTCCGATCTTTTACACTTTAACTCAGGCTCTGGGCTTAGAATCAGCTTAAAAATTTCACCTTTACAACACTACTGAAATAAAGACAATAATCAGAAACTATTTTGAAGATTTATACTCTAATAGAAAATCTTGAAGACATCAACAAATTTCTAGAGACATACTGACCTACCTGAATTGAATCAGAAGGACATAGAAAAGGTCAATTTTAAGAAATGAAATTGAAGACACCAGCAAAAGAATACCAACAAAGAAAAAACCCAGGACCAGACAGATTCTCCTACCGGACCTTCAAAGAAGAACTAACACCAATCCTCTTCAAATTATTCCAAGGAACAGAAAAGCAGGGAATCTTCCAAACTCATTCTATGAAGTTAGTATCACCCTGATACCAAAACCAGACAAAGACATGGCAAGAAAAGAATTTCAGACCAATATCTGCCGGGTTGCTCATGACTAAAACCCTCAGGGTCACTCCAGGGGACCTGGGCTAATTGGGCTGTGCGAAATAACCATACAAGAGACAGACATACCTTTTTCTTTGGGGGTGCTGTGATGGCTCCTCTGATCTTAAGGGCCTGCAGAAAGACAGACAAAGAGAGAGAGAGAGAGAGAGAGAGAGAGAGAATGTGTGTGTGTGTGTGTGAGAGAGAGAGAGAGAATGTGTGTGTGTGTGTGTGTGTGTGTGAGAGAGAGAGAGAGAGAGAGAGAGAGAGAAGAGAGCCTACACGTGAGAGAGAGAGAGAGAGAGAGAGAGAGAGAGAGAGAGAAGAGAGCCTACACGTGCTGACCCGATTTTACTGGGGAGAAGCCATTCAAATGAGGCAAGAGGTCAGTTTCAGGGGGCTGAGTCTAGCTTCCTGAGTCTGCTGTCATCAGGTTAACTGACACCTAGGTAAGCCACACCCAAGGGCACAGTAAGATAAGGGGACACACAAAGGGTGTTTCCATGGAACATTCTATCCCAAACAGGGGAAGGGGTAATATTACAAAGGAACAGGTGAGCATAGCTCCACCCATGGGGCTGTAGGAAGGCCCGCCCAGGCACGAAGAAGACACCCATGGTCCCTCCAACCCAAGAAGGGCGGGGCAGTCTAGCAGCATCTGCCACCTGATACCTCAATCACCCAGCCAGGTAGTAACTCAGTCACATGCAAGGTTGATCTCCCACAGATATTCCTGATGAATAAAGATGCAAAAACTCTGAATACCATCATCAAGTGGTGGTCACCCCAGGGATGCAAGATTGGTTCAACATACGGAAATCAATGAACGTAATTCATCACATCAACAGACTTAAAGACAAGAATCACATGATTATTTTAATAGATGCAGAAAAAGCATTTGACAAAATACAGCATCCATTTGTGTTCAAAACACTGGAAAACTAGGGATAGTGAAGCCAGATTTAAAATTAGGTAGTCAGTGTAGTTAGGTAAATCAGGTCTAATATCATATCGAGTGAAATCTAAAATGGAGGCCATGCTGACAATGATTCCGGAAACGCAGGCCAAAGTCCACCCCAAAGGAATGTTAATGGAACCCAGGGAACAGCCCCAGAAGATTTGAAGATAGCCCATCCCAAAGAAGTGTTAATGAAGTCCTTCCTGCCCAGATTACCTGTGTCCCAACCCTTCCCCCTTACATTCCATCACCAAAACTATAAAAAGGGGAGACAACCGCACTTCCAGGGATTCCACCTCTTGGGTCCCCTTCTTCCTCCGGGAGAAGTCTTTTCTGCTGTCCTTTAATAAACTTCTAATTTCTACTCTGACCTTGCCTCGGCGTGCTCTCTGGTGTTATTCTTCAACATTGGGGAAACAAGTGAAAGACCCACCGATTCCCTGTCCAGGAAAGACGCACGAGGCACTGGCTGCAAACGCATGAGGTTTATTCAGACACAGACGCCTGTGGGTGCTCAGCGAAACCTCAGCCGGAGCTTCGGTGAGCTGGCACACCGGGCTTTGGGGTACAGGTTTTTTATAGGGTCAAGGGGCAGGTTTCGCGCGCGCGGTAAGCAACAGGTTTCTTATTGGCTATTTTGAACCCAGCATATAGGTTACCTAAAGGGTAAAGTTATTTTTTTATTTTATGTTCCTGGAATTACACCACATGACAGTTACATATGAGCACTCTGATTTTTCTGTTCCTGCTTATTAGCCCCTGTTTATTCAGGCATGCCCTGGAATCTGTTTTTCTGCTCTTTCCCAACCAACCTGTTTTTTTTCCTTTTCAATCGGTCACACTTAACTGATTATCTGAAAAACACATTGTCTGCAGGTTTGTGACGTGCCCTAATAATTTTGTAACTAAGCCTAAGGTTGCTGGGCTGGGGTCTTTCACAAGGACTTCTCACCAGCCAACAGCCATAACAATAGTAGAAACATATCTCAACATTGTAAAAGCTATATATGCTAACCCAAGGCAAACATCCTTCTAGATGGAGAAAAATTGAAAGCATTCCCGCTAAAAACTGAAACAAGACAAGGATGTCCTCTTTCACTACTTCTATTCAACATAGTTCTAGAAACTCTAGCCAGAACAATGAGATCAAAAAAAAAAATTAAAAGGAAACAAATAGGAAAGAAGAACTCAAACTATCCCTATTTGCTGAGGACATGGTTTTATATTTAGAAGACCCCAAAACTCCACCAGAAAACTTCTAGAACTCATAAATGAAGTCAACAAAGTAGCAGACATAAAATTAACACCCATAAATCAATGGTGTTTCTATACATCAGTGATGAATCAACTGAAAGAGAAATTAGGAAAACTATCCAAATCACAATCGCCTCAAAAAAAATTTTTTTTGGCAATCACTCTAACAAAAGAGGTGAAAGATCTCTATAGTAAAAACTATAGAACTCTAAAGAAAGAAACTGAAGAAGAGCTGAGAAGTTAGAAAGATCTCCCATGTTCTTATAGGCAGAAATAATATTGTCAAAATGGCTATACCACCAAAAGTGCTAAACAGACTTAATGCAACTCCTTTTACAGTTTGATAATGTGCTTTATAGAAATAGAAAAAGCAGTCATGAAATTCATTTGGAAAAATAAGAGGCCCAGAATAGCCAAAGAAATTCTCAGCAAGAAAAGTGAATCACAATACCAGACCTTAAATTGAGAAACTAATGTGACTCTATTTTTGAAAAAAGCTTCTACCTCAAGGCCAGTCCAAGGAAGGGAAAGTGACCCTAGTCCTTGGAAAAACCCACAGAGCACTCCTAGGCACATACCCACCCTGCTGTGTTGTTTGCCTGCAAATAACAGGAGAAATCTGAGGCGCCAGGTGTCTCTGACTCAGTCAGGCTAGGTGGGGACCCATAGCAACCCCCTAGCAACCTCCAATCAGCACGAGACAGGGAAAATACCTGGGAAGCCAGATGACCCCCCCCCCAGTAGTTTATGGTGGTTGAGATGGGAAGATGGGAAACCATGTAGTTTAGCACCCCT
This sequence comes from Callospermophilus lateralis, assembly GCF_048772815.1. Classification (NCBI taxonomy): domain Eukaryota; kingdom Metazoa; phylum Chordata; class Mammalia; order Rodentia; family Sciuridae; genus Callospermophilus; species Callospermophilus lateralis. Next base: position 2,373,463 of record NC_135312.1, on the reverse strand, counting down.
CGTGGCCTAAACCAATCAGCTCAAAGGAATCCCCCTCTTGTACTCACCAATCACCCCTACCCAAATTGTTCCCGCCATTGAATGTGCTAATCAATGTTAAGAGTTGTTTGATTTTCCCACAGTGTGAAATGATTTGCTGTGTGATGTTGTGACACATAGAGAATCCCCCAAAACCTATAAAATCTCACTGAACAAAAGACTGTGACTCACTCCCTGGGACTGCTGCGTCAGGAACTGTTGTGAGTCCAGGCCGACTCTTGTGTGATTGTTTCAGATTTGGCTCCTGGAGGTCTATTGGGGTCCCACGAATCTGGCATTACAAAATTATACTACAGAGCTACAGTAACAAAAATAGTCTGGTAATGGCACCAAAACAGACATGAAGACCAATGGTACAGAGTAGAAAACACAAAGACAGATCCACATAAGTACAGTTATCACATACTAGACAAATGCATCAGAAACATATATTGGAGAAAAGATAGCCCCTTCAACAAGTGATGCTGGTAAAACTGGAAATCCATATGTGAAAAAATAAAATTAGACCCCTCTCTCTCACCCTGCACAAAACTCAACTAAAAGTAGATCAAGGACTTAAACATTAGACTGAAGACTCTATGCCTAGTAGAAGAAAAAGTAAGCCCAAATCTCCATCTTGTCAACTTAGGAACCAAATTCCTCAATTAGACTCTTAAAGTACGAGAAGTAAAATCAAGAATCAGTAAGTGGGATGGTATCAAACCGAAAACCTTCTTCATAGCAAAGGAAATAATCAAGAATGTGAAGAAAGAGCCTACAGGATGGGAGACAATCTTTGCCACCTGCACCTCAGACAGAGCATGATCTCCATGATATATAAAAAACTCAAAAAACTTAACACCAAAAAAGCCCCAATCAATAAATGAGCAAAGGAACTGAACAGATACTTCACAGAAGAAATACAGTTGGTCAAAAATACATTAAAAAATGCTCAACATTTCTAGCAATTAGAGAAATACAAATTAAAACTATACTGAGATTTCATCTTACTCCAGTCAGGATGGCAATTATTAAGAATACAAGCAACAGTAAGTGTCGGCCAGGATGCAGGGAAAAAAGCACACTCATACATTGCTGGTGGGACTGCAATCACTGCAACCATTATGGAAAGCAGTGTGGAGATTCCTCGGAAAACCTGGAATGGAACCATTTGACCTAGTTATCCTTTTCCTCAGCATATGCCCAAAGGACTTAAAATCAGCATACTATAGTGACACAGCCACATCAATGTTTACAGCAGCTCAATTCACAATAGTTAAGCTATGGAACCAACCTAGGTGCCCTTCAACAGATGAATGAATAAAGAAAATGTGGTATATATACACAATAGAATATAACTCAGCCATAAAGAAGAATGAAATTATAGCATTTTCTGGAAAATGGATGGAACTAGAGACTATCATTCTAAGTGAAATAACCAATCCCCAAAAACCAAAGTCAGAATGTCTCTCTGATATGTAGATGTTGACTCACAATAAGTGGGGAGGGTGGGGAGATGGGAATGGGAAAGATATTAGAATGAATCAGACATAACATTCCTATGTTCATAAATAAATACATGACCACTGTAACTCCACATAATCAGTGTAACAACCACAAGAATGGAAGTTATACTCCATGTATGTATCACATCAAAACACATTCTACCGTCATGTATGACTAAAAAGAATAAAAAACTTTTTAAAAAACAAATTTAACCTTTCTTTGTTTTTATTTGGTGCTGAGGATCAAATCCAGTGCTTCACCCCATGCTAGCAAGCACTCTACCACTGAGCTACAACCCCAGCCTCTAAATATTCATTCTTGGGGCTGGGATTGTGGCTCAGCAGTAGAGTGCTTGCCTAGCACGGGCAGGGCTGGGTTCGATCCTCAGCACCACACAAAAATAAAGGTGTTCTGTTGTGTCCATCTATACCTAAAAAAATAAATATTAGGGGCTAGGGATGTGGCTCAAGTGGTAGCGCGTTCGTCTAGCATGCGTGAGACACTGGGTTGGATTCTCAGCACCACATAGAAACAAAATATATTGTGTTCACCTAAAACTAAAAAAAATATAAATATTTAAAAATAAATAAATAAATATTTTTAGAAATATTCTTACATTTATTTTTCTTTGAACAAATATTTACTGAGTGCCTATTATATACCGACCATGCAAAACATTAGGAATGAAATGGTAAAAAATGGTGACTCTGGGCTAGGGGTGTTGGCTCAGTGGTACAGCACTTGTTTATCATGGATGGGGCTCTGGCTTTGATCCCCAGCACCACAAAACCAACCAACCATCACCAACAACAAAAAACATATCAAAGTCTTTCATCTACATTCCAAGTGAAGAAGAGATTAACAAATCAAACATGGTAAGTGAGCCCGGTACAGTTGCACACCCCTGTAATCCCAGAGGCTCGGGAGGCTGAGGCAGGAGGACTGCAAGTTCAAAGTCAGCCTTAGCAATGGGGAGGTCCTAAGCAACTCAGCAAGACTGTCTCTAAATAAAATACAAAACAGGGCCGGGGATGTGGCTCAGTGGTTGAGTGCCCCAGAGTTCAATCCCCAGTACCCACTCCTTCCTCCCCCAAAAAACCCAACATAAGTGATTAGAAATCATTAGCCAATCAAATAGCGATTAGGGGGCTGGGAACGTAGCTCAGTTGGTAGAGTGCTTGCCTTGCATGCACAAGGCCCTGGGTTCTAATCTCCAGCACCATCACCCAAAAAAAAAAAAAAAAAAAAAAAATCAAATAGCAATTGAACAGCATGGGTGGAAGTCCAGCAGCGAAGGGCGGAAGGTGCCATCTTGACTGTGTAGCTTCAGCAGAAAGGAGACCTTGGGGGAAGGCTTCTTGCAGGAGACCTGAAGGACAAGGGGAAGAGGACCTCTGGAGAGGAGGGAGCAGAGGGCTGTAAAAGACGCAGGTGGCCCATGGGGCGAGTGACAGTTACCAAGCACTTTTCTCCACCTGTCTCCAGGAAACTTCCTCAGGCTGGAGTCCGCCCGCCCGCTGGCCACGGTGGCTGCAGGCGCTGGGTTGGTGGCCTCGCGCTCGCCCTGGGCAGCCTCTGCACCGCCTCCCGGCCCGCCAGCCCCATCTCAGCCCCACTCGGCTGTCTGAGGTGTGGCGGCCGCTGCCACACCTCAGACAGCCGCAGCCCGCAGCCCGACCTGCGCCAGGAACCTGCAGCCCTGGGTGGCCGCGCAAGGAGCGCCAGGCAAGAGCCACCAGGGGACCGCAGCCGGCCACGGCCCTGATGCCCGGTTTTGAAAGAGGATGAATTCTGTTTAGGCTGCATCCAAATGATGCAGAATGAGTGGAGTTCCCAAGTTAGCCCAGATCTGGTCGGGGTGGGGGGGGTTTCCAGATGTTTGGGAGTGTACTGTAGCTCATGCTGTAGAAAAGATAGATTCTGATGAAAGAAGAAAGAAAAATTTCTACAAACTATTCATTGTAGGATTAAATTCTTTTTTTGGGGGGGTGGGGGTACCAGGGATTGAGCTCAGGGGCACTGGACCCCGGAGCCACAGCCCAGCCCTATTCTGTATTGTATTTAGAGACAAGGTCTCACTGAGTTGCTTAGCACCTCGCATTGCAGAGGCGGGGTTTGAACTTGTGATCCTCAGCCCCCACCCCCCCATTACAGGCATGTGCTGGGACTACAGGCATGTGCCACGGCAGTGGGCTAGGACCAAATTCTTCATCATCAACTAGGAATGCAGCTGGCATGGCCTGTTCAGTCCTTGGAGTTGCACAACCAGATTCTGTGATCACTGCTTCACCTCCTGCTGAAGATGGAGTTAATCTTTCCTTGGCACATTTACAGCCTTATTGAGAAGTATTAGAAAACTTAGTTCAAAGCAAGGAGATTGTTGCTATAAGTATCTCTGATCTAGATAAAACAGAGTTAGAGCAGCTATATCAGTGGGCACAGGTAAAACAATAGTGACCACGTTAATTTTGCCTCTTGCTGCATGATGCTGCCAACTGATTTGATTGCATTCGCTATAAACAATGTGTGACATACAACTAGAAACTCATAACGATCCAAAAGAACTACTTTCTGAAGCAAGTTTCCAAGAAGCTCTTCAGGAAGGCATCCCTGACATACAAGCACATAAGTGTGTGCCACCGTAGCTGCTGCAATAGTCTGCATTGCAAAAGGAAAGGAATTTGTAAGTCCAAAGGCTACATTTTGCAAGGCAAAAGAAGGGGCTCTTAAAACAACTCAGGGGCATCGCTGACCTGTGTTTTCCTTCAATATAAGATAAAACCTGAGATGTGTAAAAGTCAACCTGTTGCCTATGAACAGTGTCCCTGAGGCACACACTCTTCAGTTACATTGGACAGTACATTGTCTGTCCAGTTCTGAGCACTTCATGTGCCTCCATCAGTCCACTCACATGGACCACTGGATTGTTTTCATTGACTACTGTTTTCTAATTGGAAAGAACAGCTGTACTGTAAAAAGATAGCTTTTACAACAAGCACCTTTCTTTCTTTTAACTCAAAGAAATGAGAACCTTCAATCTCAAACATTCTGGGAGTTGAAAATTTACTGAATTTCAACCAAGAGAATATCATAGTTTCGATGGTGACTAACACTCCAGGGCCATGAAGAATAATCAGGAAATCAAGAGGAAGACCACTCTGTGATGGGAGCTCATGAGATGTTTTCATTGTTGGTTGGTTTGGAAAACTGAGAGACAGGCATCTGGAAGTCAAAGAGGCTGGGTTAAGCTTAGGAGAGAAGCCTCTGCTGGAGGCACTAGGTTGACAGCAATCTGCGAGAGAAGCCCCTGGTTGCAAGGGCTCTCCCAGCTCTCTCTGCTCCTCCATTCCCCCTGTAAATCTCAATCAAGCTGATTAGCTCTGCAAATTACATGCCCATGTCCAGAGCACCTCACAATAAAACATCTAAACCAAACTCACTAAAAAAGCCAGTCCTCTTGGGGTTTTGTTTTATTTTTAAATGTTCATTCAAAGCTTGGCATAGTAGTACATGCCTGTAATTCCAGCTACTAGGGAGACAGAAGCAGGATTGCAAGTTCAAGGCCAGCCTCAGCAACTTAGTGAGACCCTGTCTCAAAATAAAATAATTAAAAGGGCTGGTGATGTAGATCAGTGGTAGAGCACCTCAGAGTTCAATGGTGATTAACACTCCAGGATCATAAAGAATAATGAAGAATAACAACAACAACAAAAAAACCCAGACTCACTTCAGTAACTGTTAATAAGCACCTGCCATTGCCAGAAAGTGCACTAGGTACATGATACTGCAGGGCTGGGACAAAGCATTAGAAAACAAGAACCCTCTCTTCCACATGGAGCCAATACCAGAGAACTGGTGGGTACTGAACAGATGCTGTTGTCTTCGGTTATACATTTTTCTTTTCAGAGCTATTGTTGGTTCTCCCTTAGTTGGAATAAGAACTATTCTTTGGGACATGCCACTTTTATCTGATTCTTTAAAGGGTTAGAGAACTGAGTTGTCACCTGCCCAACACAGCATCTTTACCTGTAGATCCTGCATGTGGATCAGGAGCATGACCTGAAAGCACCCTGGGCTAGGGCTGTGTCTCCCATAATGCAGATGGGCTGCCAGATCAGTGGGCAGGGAAGGCGAGTCTCCCTGCCCCCATGTCAAGCTCTCTGCTTCTCTTGGTACTGGTCTGTCCCAATACTATGTTACATGAGTGTTAGCAAGAAACTTGACAGTCTAGCTGCTGCAACCTGCTTTCCTAAGCCTGATACTGTCTGTAGACTTGAAACCAGGGCTCCTACCTCTCCTGGTGCTGCAGCAGTGAAGCTGGCAGCATTATGACGAGGTGGGACAGCTGCTCAGGTAACAGACATGTGGCACCAACAGGGAGCAGAAACTGGATACACTGCCGAGTACTGCATGTCAGTGAAAAGCTGACTCTAGTCTGATCCACAAATGTGCCCAAGGAAAACAAGGCTGCCAGTGAGTGTCTGCATCTGGTCTCGGTGGTGTCATGGAGGGAACTCCCCAAAACCTCAGCCCCATGGCCTCCACCTGGACTGCTGTGGTTTGAATGGACTACCTCATCTAGAAAGACGCAAGGCCCATCAGCAGGGCTGTGTTCCCTCTCTTCCCCTTCAGGATATGCTTTTCCACATGTGCAGAAGATCCCACCAAATGTCAGTTCCCAGATTTGCCTCCTACATGTGAGGGGAAAAGTCAAGGTGCGGTGCTTTCCCATTAATCTCTGTTCCTGCCGCCCCCAGTCAGCCTTGAGCAGGAAGGGCCCTGTGGAGGAAAAACAGCTCAACACTTTTAGTCCTCCTTCCCTAATAAAAACCATGACTAAAAAACTACTACTAAGTGCCTCATTCACTATTCAGAAGACATTTGCTGTCCATGACCTCTGTGCTGGGTTCTGCCCAGGCTCTGGGCACACCACGGAGACGAAAGAGATCAGCACCTTCTCTCAGGACTCATATCCTCTCTTCTCCCTCCCACAGCCACTTTCTCTTCATCTGGGGGAATCATGAGGTGAGGTCCAGTTTCTGCCTGGACTGTACCTCTGGCCTCGTCAGTCTTATTCCTAGTGTATCTCCACTATGCAAGTAAATTACTGAGGGGGCAGGACATGCCCAGTGCACTAGGAGCAATGTATATCACACCAAAGACACAAGTGAGGATGGTGACAACAGGAAATGGGCCTGTTAGAGACAGAACCATCAAGGACTAAGAGAGGAGATGGAAGAAGAATGAAGATTCATTGAACATTGACAATGAACCAGAAAGGTTTAATTAGTTTGTGACTTAGTTTTCTACTAATGCCTCAATTATTTTTACATTTTTTTGTGATTGTTATATATACAGTCCTTAGTTCTAAAGCTACCAGAAGCAACCACAACCACGAATGTAGTGTGTGTTATTCTAATCCATTTGGAATTTGTGTGTGTGTGTGTGTGTGTGTGTGTGCGCGCGCGCGAGCGTGTGCCTACACTCGTGCACATGTGGATGGGGTGTGTGTGTATAGAGCCAAGAACAATATATTGATTTTTAGAATCAGATTCATAACCTATGATTAATTAACAGATTTCAGGGGATTTGTGAATCTGAATGGGGGAAAAATTCACCTTTATTTTCACTAACTCCTAACTCAAATTCAACATTTCCTTCAGTCACGAATATAGACAAGAGTACAATAACATGAAGAGCATCCATGACTTCATCACCAAGAGAATTCAAAGATTTTCCTTTCACATCCTGACATCCTAGCTGTAGGAAGACCACAAAATACCATTTACACTAATACTAGGCCTCCAGTGCCAAATGATGTAGCCAACTGTATCAATCCATTTTCCAATGCTATAACAAAACATCTCAGGCAAGGCAATCTGTAAAGTAAAGAGGTTTATTTAGTTCCCGATTCTTTCTGGAGGCTCAAGAGCATAGTGCCAGCTTCTGCTTAGCTCTACAGAGGGCCTCATGGTGGAAGGCATCACAAGGAAAGCACATATGGAAGAGAGCTCCTAAAGTGTGATAGGAAGCCAGAGTAACTCAGGGGTCAGATTTCTCTTGTCTAACAACCTTCTCTCCTGGGAGCTAACTTGAGTCCCATCAGAACTATACTAATCCATTTTGATGGGATTTTCCAGTGACCTGATTACCTTCTATGAGGCCCCATCTCCAAAGACTCCAACACCTCTTTTTTTTTTTTTAAGGAAGTAGGTAGAAGGATTGAACCCAGGTGCACTTAACCACTGAGCCACACCCCCACTCTTCATTTTAATTTTGAAACAGGGTCTTGCTAAGTTGCTTAGGGCCTCGCTAAATTGCTGAGGCTGGCTTTGAACTTTGGATCCTCCTACCTCAGCCTTCCAAGTCTCTGGGATTACAGGTGTGCAGGTAAGCACTTTACCACTGAGTACAACCCCAGCTTCCTCAAACAACTCTTAATGCAGTTCTGTCTGGTAGTTAATTGTTCAGACTCCAAAATGTCAGATGGTGTGTCCTCACATGGGTGATCTAACCATCTTTCCCCCTTTCTCCCTCATATTCCCTGCACTGTGTGTGATTGGTTCATAGAAGCAGGCAAGTCAAAGGTCACCTAATAGTTTAAAAATTTTCATTCAAACTCATCAACTGGAACCTTCACACTGACAGATCTTTAAAAACAAGTGAACTGGGCTGGGGATGTGGCTCAAGCGGTAGCGCGCTTGCCTGGCATGCGTGCGGCCCAGGTTCGATCCTCAGCACCACATACAAACAAAGATGTTGTATCCGCCGAAAACTAAAAATAAATAAATATTAAAATTCTAAAAAAAAAAAAAAAAGTGAACTTCAACTTGTCTACATTTTAAGTATATTGTCTTATCACTTTACTGCTTTTAATAACAAAGCACTTATTACATCAAAAACCCATTAAATATTTTTGATAACTATTTCAATGTACTTGCATTATTTTTAATCATGTATTTTATTTTACTGTGGTTAAGAACCCCTGTGCTGTAAGTTGTTAGCAGGAATGGTGTTACCTTACCAGATATAATTCTGCAACTTGATTTTTTTTCACACAACCCCACCCATTTTGATACTGGTCAGGCTCCCTCCCTGAGGCCTCATGACCTTTGCCCTCCTGGTTCCAGGACTTGGAAAGCTTGTCTTTAGCAAGGCCAGATCCTTCACTTTCTTCAGATCATTATTCCATGCCACCCATCTCAATTTTCATAGCCTCTCTGAAGCACAGTGTTGGCATAATTGCAGCTATCTTCCTTTCCCCAACCCCACTTTATGAATACTGTTCTTATTCCCAAGAAATAGAAACTAGCCTGAGATAAAATCTACAAGCCTGGAGCAGCAGGTCTCTCCCTCTTCTCTCACTGAGATACAGGAGACAATGTACTGGCTCCTGAGATGGAGACATACTAGTTTTCCTGTTCTCTCCTTGAGAAGATAAAGGGACATGCCATTTTCCCTGTCCCCGACCGGACCCCCACTTCCGAGATAGGAGAACTGCTTATCTCTGTTCCTAAGAAACAAACGTTTCTTCCACAAGCTCAGGGGATGCTCACTATGTCAGTCAAACTAAACCCGCCCCTAGCGCACAGCCATGACTCTAGCCTATACAAAGTGACATTTCAGGGGAGTTGCTGCTGCTCTCCCCCTCTCTGTGCAGAGCAGCCTTGTCAGGCTCCTGACAATAAACCCGCTTCTTATCCCAGGTGTGTGTGACCGGTCCTGTGCCACTTTTCTTTCATACAGCCCTTAGTGTCTCCTTTCTCTGCTATGGTAATGTGGTGTATAAATATTCTATTATCACACCCTATTAATGCACACTTAGTCTCATTTTGCACAATTACAAATGACATTACAGCCAACACGCTTATAAACTGTGTCCTCTACCTCCTCTTCTTATCCTTCTTTCTGCAGTTACAGGCCTTGAGGCTTGGGTATGGAGCTGTTCACTGTCAGGGGATGCTACCCCACTGCACTCTCAAGTGCTGGTGGCATCACCTACAGCACTCACACCCCTAATGTCATTCCCTTGATAACAGTTGCTCAGTTACTTTTCAGAGGGGACACAAGTCTGTAGAGTCAAAAAGGAGATATGTTCTTGCTCTTCAATCAAAGAGCTCCAGGGAAATGAAGGGACGTTATACATTGAGTAGGCTCAGCTCACTGTCCTCCTAACACCGCCACTAACTCAGCCCTGACCACGGGACTTCACACAGTCTTCCACCTTCTCAACTTCTTATCACATCCAGAGAACTGCAGACACAAATGTCATGGTGTGAATCAGGCTGTTGGAACTTCAGGGTTCATGTTCAGCAGAAGGTACTCAGAGGCACGCTGTGATCACTCAGGGTCAACATCTGTGGCCAGTCCCACAGCACTACTACTTGTGGAGTAGGCTCCATCTGGGCTGTGAAGAGTCAGGTGAGGGCAAAAAGTAGCCCAGAGCTGTGTGTGGCTGGGTGCCTCGTCTGTGCCTCCCTCTCAGGTATGGCCATTGGAGTAGGTCCTTGCTGTGAATGCCTGTAGAAGGGACGTGCCCCCCAAGGCCTGGTGGAGGGAGCTTTCTGCACGCCTGCCTTCTTGGGCTCTTTCTCTTCTCCCAGAGCTTAGGAAAGCCAGGGCTGCCTTGGTTCCAGGTGGCTGGCCCAGCGCACTCTGCTGCATGGCAGACCTCACCATCTGCCCAGAGGGGTAAAGGAGGGAACTTCTACTGTTGCTGAGAGTCTGTGTGGGCACTGTATGTCATGGCAGTTTGGCTGCCATAACAATAAGTTGCTCTGAGGATGATCAGAATAGATTTAGCCTGGTACTTGGAATTTTACAAGATAAAAAAATTATAAATATGGCTTGACTGATCTAAAAACACTTTTTTTGAATAACACAGTCACCAGTGACTTACCCTCACAGCAATATCATAACTCAACTCAAAAGACAGTTAAGAATAAGAAGAAAAAGGACAAATTAAGGCATTAAAGTCAACAAATTAAGGCATTAAAGTCAACAATTTAAAATTCACACATCTTATTTACTTGCAAAAAATTTTCTTAGGACAGACTCCTTTTATTTTATGAATGATCCTAATGAATTGGTTTGATTTCCAACATCAACAAATTGGAAGCAGAAAATTAATGAAGGAAAAAAAGAGAATTGCAAAGGTCATTTATAGACAAATAACTGTATGACCTCAAACTGGAAGAACAATCCCAGGGCCACTCTCAGCAACTCAGTGATGCTCCTTCTAAGGGCAGCTGGAGCCCCATGTTACACAGCAGCAGCAATGCTGTCATAGTGCAGTGTTGTCTGTGGGGATAACCTGAAAAGCAGAACCCTGTGCTCAAGCAAAGACGCTAGAAAGCACTGCAGTTGTGCTGCTATTAGTCACATCTGGGCAGGTACTTAGGGAGGGAGGGAAGGAGAAAGAAATGGAGTGGCAAGGGGAAAGGGGAAGCAGGCTGTCAAGAATTGGTTGCTTTGGGGCTGAGTATGTGGCTCAAGCGGTAGCGCGCTCGCCTGGCATGCGTGCGGCCCGGGTTCGATCCTCAGCACCACATACAAAACAAAGATGTTGTATCCGCCGATAACTAAAAAATAAAATTAAAATTCTCTCTCTCTCTCTCTCTCTCTCTCTCTCTCTCTCTCTCCTCTCTCACTCTCTCTTTAAAAAAAAAAAAGAATTGGTTGCTTTACAAGTAGCAATTAAAAGGAATAAAAACAAAGCAGAAATCTGAGCCTCTAAAGAACATGAAAGGTCAGCTGCTACTGGACCCCCAAACAGTAGAAAATAAGACCGAAAAAGGCCTTGAAAGACAAGCGCCCATGATAACACAGCCCTGTGCAAAGAACAGATACAGATGAAGGATACACCTTTCCCATGAAACTAAGGCCTTAACAGGTGTTCACTTGATGCTTTGACTGTATCCCTTGTGGCACTGAAACTTATACTATTTTTTCCCCTAAACTTCTCCTCCCTGATCTCATTTTCTCTGAATCACTTCTATAAAAGCCCCCGTTCCTGAGGATGGGCAGAATCACAGCCTTTGGGACAGGAATCCCCTGTGTTTCTCCTTTGCTAACAAAGCAATAAACTGTCTTTTTCCTTTTTCTTAAAACTATGTCCTTGTTGTTGGATTGGCATCAAGGATAAGGACCAAGCTTTTGGCAACAAATTAAAAGAAAATTCAGGCTTGGAAATATATCTAGGAAAGGAAGGCAGGTGTGACAACTGGCAAGCACTTACTGGAAGCAACAGACTGCTGAAAGATAGAAATACAAACTGGGTGCTTGCAATCCCTGCTACTGGGGAGGCAGAGGCAGGAAGATCACAAATTCAAGACCAGGGGCTGGGGATGTGGCTCAAGCGGTAGCGCGCTCGCCTGGCATGCGTGCGGCCCGGGTTCGATCCTCAGCACCACATACAAACAAAGATGTTGTGTCCGCCGATAACTAAAAAAATATATATATATATTAAACAAACAAACAAACAAACAAAAAAATTCAAGACCAGCCTGGGAAACTAAGTGAGGCCATCTCAAAATAAAATAAAAGGGCTGACAATGTAGCTAAGTGGTAGAGCACTTGCTCAGTGTGCACAAGAGCCTGGGTTCAATTCCAGTACCACAAAAACAAAAAACAAAAAAAGATAGGTAAACTATAACAAATTTAAACACTAGCTAGCTTTTGTTTATGACTCTAAATTGGGCAACATCTCATTTATAATACAGACTATTCTATAATATAAGAAATAACTGATCCAATGAGCTGAGCAAGGGGGGTGGTTTACAGGCAGAACAGGGCTGAGGCAAGCAGAACCAGAAGAGAATTAACTATTTCAGTTACTTTCCATAGCCAGCTTTGGTGATGCACCTGTAGTCCCACCCCTGGGGAAGCTGAGGTTGGAGGACTGCTGGAGCCCAGGAGTTTGGTGTCAGCCTGGGCAAGTTACTTTCCTTGTAAAGGTTACAGCAGAGAGAAATTTCTCATGGTGGCTAAAACCAGCTTATTTGGGATGTGTCCTTTCTCATTCCTGATTTCTCAGAAGGCAGGTAAACGACTTAGGTTTCAACGACTTAGGTTTCCAGCTTGGTGAGGTGGAACTTTCCCATGAATGGCTCCATTATGGTTTGGTCTATTGGGCTCACTATAGGAGCTCAGTCCAAGCCAATGACTTCCTATTAATTTTATTTAATAAGATCAAAAGCTTGTTATGTTTCTGAGAGAATTATGTGTTAAAAGAAACCTAGACTCAGGACTAAAGGCTTTGAATTACTTGAGCCCTCAAACAATCTTTATCCCCTCAAACTTACAGCATAACTGACCTTGCGAAGCTTCTCAGAGCCTATAATGGCTTCACCTATGTGTCCACAGAGAAAAACATCCTGGTGTGGGCTAAGGTGAACTACAGATGCAAGAGTTGGAAGTTCCTTCCAGGAATGCTCCCACCCACAGAGGCCCTTCACTGAGGGACCCCATTCTTCCCTTTTATAAAAGGGAGTTTCTATGACAGCCACCCTGCCTCTGTTCCCCAATAAATATTAGGCAAGAAGGTAAAAGATCATTCAGGTAAAAGATCCTACAGACCGATGAACCCTGAGGAGCCACATCTGGCCCTGATGGAGAAACAGAGCATGACCCAATTATTATGGTCTTGAAAATGATTTTGATTTGCGTGAAGAGAGAAGGCTGTACAAGGACATTTGGTGGCCAGAGGGGCAGACCTGGCAGAGAGCAAGCTGTTCTACATCAATTCAGAATACAGTCCCTTACTGTAGAATTGTTGCTGGGAAGTAGCTACCCAGTGGGTGACTATGTTGCTCTGCCCCGCCCCCTTTTTTATAAGCTGTGTGTCATTTATTTTGTCCTGTTAATATTAATATCTTTAGAAACATTTTTATTGTCAGTACAAAAACTAACAGGTTTTATTAAACACTTTCTCCCATTCATAAAATAGAATCAGTGTCACCTGCATTCCTTTTGCATGGCCATATCAAATGAGCAAAACACCATGCTTGAATACAGAGTGAAAACACAGCAGTATTCCACCTGATGGACAGGAGCTTTTGGTGAGGTCTTGCCAGAAGCTGATGAAAACAACCTCTTAAGAAGATGAAAGCATGCCCCAATGTTAAGCAGAACAATTCTGTGTTTCCAATTTCTTCAAGTCTATGGGACTTGAATGAAGATCCTAAAAGGCTTTTCGGACACCAAAGAACCTGGAAGCCATGATCAAAATGCACTGAGGAGAACATGAGCTAATCTGATGAAGGTGCAACTCAGGCAGAAGGCCACCTGTCAGAGGGAACTCATCAGCCTATCGGTTCAACTAAAGTCTGCTTTGAGAAATGGATTAAGGCATCTTTGAATTTGGTACCCTTTGTTTCAGGAAATCCAACTAAATGCAGAACTGGCCTCTTTGCATCTAAAAGCAGCCACATGACTGAGAAATGTAAGAAAGTGATGTACCCCACTCCAAGGTTTGGATCATAACGCCCTCCTGCCTGATTCTCCACATTACCTCAGCTAAATACTTTCCTCCATAACTCTTAGCTCCATGAAGGAGATTAAGTCTGTTTTTTCCTCACCTCTGTATCCCTAGGACCAAGCTTAGCCCCTGGCAGACAATAAATAGTTCTTGAATAAAATGAAGTAACTTGCACTAAGACATACAGATGTATAAGGTAAGGGCACTGAGTTGTAAAGCCAGGTATGTCTGGCTTCACAGCCCATTACTGGAACTGCTATTCAGACATTTAGTCAATGAGCATTGAGCAGGCACTGTGCCTGCATTTATTGTGCCATGCACTGTTCTAGGCACCACAGATATTGCAGTAAAACAAGCAAAATTTCTTTCCTTCATAAAGTTTGCATTTTGGAAGGGGAAGATCAATGAACAAAAACATTTATTTAGAGACAGGGTCTTGCTGAGTTATTTAGTGCCTTGCTTTTTACTGAGGCTCGTTTTGAACTCATGATCCTGTCTCAGCCTCCATTATTAAAAACATAAGGGGAACCAACCATTCAGTCTGAGGCAAGCCGTGAGACAGGAAGGGCAATGATCATAGGGGAATGTATTCACAGAAGAAAGCATGATGAGTTGTGTCATGTGCAATCCACAGCTGCAAGAAGGTAAGGACTAAGGTCTGAGGGGTTGACACCCAGTGCACAATTACTCCTTACTTACCTGTTTGAAGAATAAATGACAGGGGCTGGGGCTCGGGCTCAGTAGTAGAGCACCTGCCTAGCATGTGTAAGGCACTGGGTTCAATCCTCAGCACCACATAAAAATAAATAAATAAAATAAAGGTATTGTGTCCAAAAAAAAAAAAAAAATAAAGAATAAATGACAAACATCTGCAGTAGTTCACATGCTGCACACCTCTAGACATGGAGCCTCAATACCCACACCTCGAATAAACACCCACTATAAGGACCAGGCTTGGTCTAAGGAACAGTGCCACAAAATCAAAGAAAGAAGAATAGGCCCTCCTTGCAGGTTTGGGGCTCTTGTGCTGGTGAACCCTAGCAGTCACTCTGCCTCCCATTCAACTGCCCTTGGTTCCAAAAGTCTCCACTAATATATCACAGCAAAGTCCACTTCTACTCCCCCTGCTGTTCCAGACAGGGCCCCACAGACTGAAGGTGCGTAGGCTGTGCTATCAAATCACATCAAGACAGGCCAAAAAATGAAGAACCGCCAGGCACAATGATGCACACCTGTAATCCCAGCAACCTGGGAGGCTGAAGCAGGAGGACCACAAGTTTGATGCCAACCTCAGAAACTTAGTGAGACCCTGTCTCAAAATAAAAAATAAAAAGGGCTGGGTTAGCTCAGTGGTAGAGTACCCCTGAGTACCAAAAAAAAAAAAAAAAAAAAAGTGAAGAACTTAGGCAAGAAAAAGCAGAGCACCTCAGTTATGGAACTATAGTGCCAAGGGCAATAATGGTTAGCACAGCCACAGACCATTTACAAGGTAGACCATGTACAGATTTTAAAGTATGAGTAGGCACAAGAAGCAAAGTCTACTCAGGCAGAAAACTGGGTTGAAAAGTGTCAGATGAAGGTTTTTGTTTTATTTTTTGGTATTGGGGATTTAAATCAGGAGCATTTTACCACTGAGCCACAACCCAGCCCTCTTTTACTTTTATTTTGAGAGAGAATCTTACTAAGTTGCTGACGCTTGTTTTGAACTTGCAATCTTCCCATCTCAGCCTCCCAAGCCGCTGGGATTACAAGTGTGCATTACCTTGCCGGGCTCAGAGGCAAGTTCTTATAATTCCAAAAGGCAGGCAGTGAATTGAGGCCACAGCCTTTGAAAGCCCCAGTATCCCCCCCATGGGATGCCTCCATATGTTTTAAAGATACTCTTTATAGGAAGCACTGGCCATCCCAAGAAATGGGAGTCCTAGCCCCCAAGTTAGCCCTCAAAAGCTTATTTTATTTGAAGACAGGGTCTTTATAGAAATAATCAAGTTAAAATGAGGTCATTAGGGTGAACCTAATCCAACTGACTGGTATCCTTATAAAAATGGGGAAATTTAGCCACAGACATGAATACAGAAAGATCATGTGAAGATCATGTGAAGGTCAGAGTGATGCATCTACAAAACAAAGCCAAAGATTGCCAGCAACCATGAGGAACTGGAGAAAGGCCTGGAAAAGATTCTTCCTCTTAGCTCACAGAGGGATCCAACCTTACTAACAACTTGGTCTTGCACTTCTAGCTTCCAGAACTATGAGAAAGACAATGATTATCAGTTGTTGGGGCCACCCAGTTTGTTCTCCGTTCTCATCTTCCAGCTTTTTCCTCCTTGCATTTCTGGGCCACTTCTGCTTCAGATTCAGGCACACCTAACATTTCCATTTCTTCATTTGCATTCATCCATTAATTCATCAAATATTTCCTAAGCTCCTAAGATGAGCCATAACATTACACAAATGACCTTGGAGAGGCATGTAAAGGACTCCAGAAGGTGCTGACAGTTCTGTGACAAATGAAGCAAGCAAAGATAGAGGAAAGGTGCAGGTGCTAAAGCAAGTTGTTCTGGGCAACCCTGTTGTTTGTGCTGACGATGTACATGCAAATACTCCAAGTGGAGCTACTGGCTGCACTGTCAGCATAACCAAACATTTTAATACTGATTCAGTAAAAGCAATCAAAACATTATACCTCACTTCCTTTGTTGGCTTCATCCATAGTCCCTCCCTTACCTTTCCCCCACTGCATGCTTCTTGGTGGAAATGTCAGTCCAGGTTCCTGGCTCTCCCCAGCCAAGGATGCAAAGGATGCAGGGAAGGGATGGAAGCCAAACTAGTTGGCTGATGCTGTCTCTTCCAGGGCAATGAATCTCAAAAGGAATGAGGAAAAATGGGGAGAGGAGGAATCTGCTCTGTCACAATCACAGAGGCAGTTGAGACCTGATTATCAGTTTGAAATTACAAATTTGAAATTACAAATTCCAACACCTGGATACATCCTACCCTCATCCCTGATTCAGTTTTTCCCTGGTGCCCCTCATTAATTCATTGGTTTTATGTCTGTCTCCCTTATACGAATGTGGAATCCATAAGAAGTAACATCTAATGTTCTGAAGCACTGTTGGGTACTTAGGATTGACAATAATAAATTGTATATTTCATAACAGCTAAGAGGAAGAATTTTGTGGTACAGGGGATTGAACCCAGGGCCTTGCATATGCTAGGCAAGTGCACTACCACTGAGCTATATCCTCAGCCCCTCTGCTTTTTAAAAAATAATTTTACTGTGAGACAGGGTCTTGCTAAGTTTCCCAGGCTGGTCTCAAACCTGTGATCCTCCTGCTTCAGCTTCCCAAGTAACTGGATTATAGGCATGTACGACTATGCCCAACCTAGGAGAAAGGATTTTCAATGTTCCCAAAACAAACAAAGGATAAATGAGCTAAATAGAGTAGCCAACTACCCTAATCTGATCACTGCATTTGTATGTGTGTACTGAAATATCACATTGCACTTCATAAGTATGTAAAATTATTATGTGTCCATTAAAACAAACTAGCAAATAAAGAGTGTGGTCTCCATAAGGGCAAAGATTTCTGACCATGTTGTTTACTGCTATAAGCACAGGATCTAGAACACTCCTAGCACACAAAAAGTACTCAAAAATATTTGCTAAAAGTAAATCAATGAATAGATCCTGATTTCTGTCCTTTTCCAGCCTGGTTATAAGGTTCTTGCTTTGATTCTCTGAGCCACCCTATATCCTTTCCATCAATTTTTATTTGCTTAAGTTAGATCTTTGTAACCAAAATATTTAAGGGAGGAAGGCTCCTCAAGATACAGCATTAATGATAATAGATATGAACTAAGCTTTTGCTGTTAAATAAATTATAGTAGCACAACATGCAGTCAGAATAGAATTATTACATATAAAACCAAAACCCACCTCAAATGTACTTGTCATAAATTCCTCTTTGCATTTATGCTGCAATTTCTCCAAGAGATAAAATGGGGTTAAGGTCCCTCAGAACTATGATGTGGAACAATTTAAGTTTATTTAAAATAATTAAAGATCATAAGTTGCTTAACAAATGTGTTATATGGTTAAAAAAAAGTCCTAAAGTTTTCAAAAAGTGATTATTTTGTGTTTATTTTGTTAATGAGATGATAATTTCAAACTTCCTTAAAGCATGCCTAGCTTTTCTCTCTCCCATTGTGACCAACAATGTTTTCAAGGCACAGGCTCTACCAGCATTTCTCAAAGAAGCAAACAGTTCTAAACAATCTTCTATTGTTTAAAAACATAACATCTTTGTCTGGGATGCTACTATAAAATGTCATAAAACAGAGCAATTTAAACAACAGAAATTTGTTTCTCACAGTTGTGAATGTTGGAAAATCTAAAGAACAAAACAGATTTAGTGTAACTAGAGGCACTTTTTCATTTATAGGCAGTGCCTTCTCACTGTGCTCTTTACATACAGAAGCAACAAGGGGTGTCTCCTGGGTCTCTTTTATAAAGGCACCAATTCCATCACTAGGGCCTTCTTCCCTCCTGACCTATCTCCCCAAACTTTCACCCTATAATACCAACACCTCGGGAGTTAAATTTCAACGTATGAATTTGGAGTCAAAGGCCATAAACATTCAGGCCACAGCAGAGACAAGAGATAAAAAAGAAAGAAAAAGGGAGAGAGAAATTCATAACATTTTAAATAACTCCAGGAAATGACTGGAATATCTACTATTAAGCCAAAAATATTATACTTCCCAAGGTCAACATACAAATGTTATGCTATGTCCACTCATTTCAAAAGTTAATTCTCTAATAGATTAGCTAAAGAAAGAAACAAAGAGTTACTTAGGAACAGACATGTGTCCAAGAAGGCACTCCCTAGCACTTTCTGGGAGATGGTCAAAAGCAAAAACACAAATACAATTACCAATGTGGGAAAACTGCCCTAAAAGAACCAATATTCAGAATAAGTCCATATATTTCTGATATTCATATTCAACTTCTTTAAAACATTAATCAAACTGTATATAATGACTCTTTCCAAATAGGAATAAATACTCTTGCTCACTGAAGGAATTATAGCACCATGTAGTTTTATGGTGCTATAATTTTTATATATAAATTAAAAATTATTTATAAAAAATAAGTTTTATATATAAATTAAATTTTATAAGTTTTATATATAAATTAAAACTTTCATTTTTTAAATACCACTATTGTCGTGGAAGGAAGTGTTATTTTATATATATATATATATATATATATATATGTGTGTGTGTGTGTGTGTGTGTATATATATATATATATATATATATGTTTTAAGTTATCAATGGACCTTTATTTTATTGATATGTGGTGCTAAGAATTGAACCCAGTGTCTCACACATGCCAGGCAAGCAGCAAGGAGTGCTACTGAGCCCCAGCCCCAGCCCATGGAAGTGTTGATTTTGTTATTTGGCATTTGTAGAATATTTATATCTACCTCATCATGAAACCTCTACAGCATTATGACAAAGCCTGCTTGGTACAATATTCTCTTTCTTGGTGCCTTTATAAAGAAACTGTGGTTTATATACACATTATACCCAGATAGGAAGGCAGAGGGGAAAAAACACAGGTCAGACCTCATTTCCAATGAGGATTATCCCCCCTTCCATGAGCAATCTGGAGTTCAGAATGAGAGACAAGAGGCACAGTAGGATGACCCTGAGGGAGGTGGAGAGAGTGCACACTGCTCTGCGGATTCCCTAACTGCCTTAACAGAAAACCAAGCCCTGGTTTGCTTCCCGCCCAGCCTTAGTTCTTCTATATAAAATTTTGCTAGCAAAAGAAACAATGAGGTAAAGAGAGAGCCTATGTTTTGGGAGCAAATTTTTGCCACATGCACACCAGATACAGCACTAATCTCCAGGATATATAAAGAACTCAAAAAACTTAACACCAAAAAAGCCAACAACCCAATCAATAGGCTAAGGAGCTGAACAGACACTTCTCAGAAGAAGAAACATAATCAATCAACAAACATAGGAAAAAAATGTTTAACATCTCTAGCAATTAGAGAAATGCAAATCAAAACTCAGATTTCATCTCACTCCAGTTAAAATGTCAGTAATCAAGAATACAAACAACAGTAAGTGTTGGCGAGGATATGGAGGAAAAGGCATACTCATACTTTGCTGGTGGGACTGCAAACTGGTGCAGCCAATCTGGAAAGCACTATGGAGATTCCTTGAGAAACTTGGAATGGAACCACCATACGACCCAGCTATCCCTGGGTCTCCTCAGTTTATACACAAAGGACTTAAAGTCAGCATAAAATCAGTGATGCAGCCACATCAATGTTTATAGCAGCTCAATTCACAATAGCTCAACTATGGAAGCAACCTAGATGCCTTTCAATAGATAAATGGATAAAGAAACTGTGGTATACATACACAATGGAATATTACTCAGAATTAAAAAAGAATAAAATTAAGGCATTTACAGGTAAATGGATGGAGTTGGAGAATATCATGCTAATGAAGTAAGCCAATCCCTCAAAACCAAAGGCTGAATGTTCTCTCTGATAAGTGGATGCTGATCCATAATGGGGGGGGCACACATGGGAAAAATGGAGAAACTTTGATTAGGCAAAGGAGAGGGAGTGGAGGGGGCATGGAAGCAGGAAAGATGGTGGAATGAGATGGATAGGTACACGTATGACTGCGTCAGGACATCATATACAACCAGAGAAATGAAAAGTTGAGCTGCATTTGTGTACAATGAACCAAAAATGCATTCTGCTGTCACATATACCTAATTAAAATAACAAGTGAAGGAAATATGGATGGAAAATTAAAACACAAAAAAAATTTGATAGCACACAAAGTACTGAGGGTGAAGTCTCTGTTTTCTGGACACAATTAGTGCCCTGCATTGCTGAGCTACATTCCCAGCCTCTTTGTAACTAAAGAGAAATCTATACAACCCTCTAGCTTCATTTGCTTGTAGCTGATTTTTATTGGAGGTCACCCAGCTAAGTGGTAATCATTAGTATCCCAGTAGCTTTGCTATGGATGACACCTCTGAGCCAAGTTGCCTACCAAGCCAAAGGCTCATATTGTCCTGTTCCCCTACTGAGAAGATGCCTTCTGTATCTAAACGATTAACTGCAAAGCTAGCTATTCCTGAGAAAACAAACTTAAAAAGCATGAATCATAAGACGTTCTAACCGGTAGGTTTTCTTTAGATTCACAGAACCCAGGGTAACGGGTGACCTTCAGATAACTGCAGCCAGGGCACCAGAAGAGCACATCACTGAACCTTTCAGCTACCCTAGTGCTGCCCATCTGATATACTTGCTCTAGAGTCCCTATAAAAGCCCTGCGCCTGTAACCCTTAAGCAAGACGGCCTTTTTTTTTTTTTTTTTTTTTTTTTTTAAGAACAAAGCATTTTTTCCTCACTCTGCCACTCGAGTTTATTGGCTCCGTAGGCAGCAGTGGAACTGAACTTTCCGCGGCTGCACCTTCGCTGCCCTCTGGCCGCAGGTCTTCCCAAGCCCTAACTCGGGTTTCCCACCCCGGCACCACTGCTGTTCAGGAAGGCCCGCATGGCGACCCGGACCGGCTTCCACCGTGCGGGCGGCGCGGTGCCTGCCAATCAAGCCCTCCCCTCGGACCCGGCTTCCACCGTACGGGCAGCGCGGTGCCTGCCAATCAAGCCCTCCCCTGAGCCGCACTCCGCACGACCCGGGGTCGCTGGGGGAGCTGAGAGAGGGGAAGCAGTTCAGCTCCGGCTCAGTTTCCACCGCGGAACGCGGCTCACCCCTCACCGCCTCCCAGGCCCCGAGGACCGCTCCGCGCGGGAGAAGCCCGGGTCCCCGCGCACGCCCGCCGCACCCACCTTGGCGCGCCTTCAGCAGCAGCGTGTTGGCTACGATGTTCTCCATGGCCAGGGCCCGAGGCGGCCGCCGCCGGCGTCTGCGGTCTCGGGGAGGCAGGGAGCGCTTGCGGGCCAGAGTCGCGGGGGCCGCTGCCGTGGGCTCCGCGCATCCCTCGCCCGGCGCCGCCTGCTCGTCGGGCCGGAGACAAGACCTCCGGGAGCCGCCCCGCCGCGGCCGCCGCCGCCGGCGTCGCCACCTCCGCCACCACGGGCGCCGGCGCCGCCGTCGGCGCGAACGTCGGCCCACGGGGGCCTCTCCGAGGGCTCCAGCGCGGGAGTGGCCGGGGGGCGAGGTGCGGGCAGCACGGTGGCCGCGGGACTCCTCGGTCACGGCCGCTGCGGCGTCGCTCGGGCTCCGGTCCGCCTTGTCGCCCCCGCCCAGCGCGCGCGACCCTCTCCTCGGCGCCCGATGCCCGGGCAGCCCCGAGACTGCGCCACACCACACTTCACGGGGCCCACTGGAAGGGGGGCCGCCCCCGGCGGCGACGGCTACCGCCGCCGCCGCCGCCGCCCTCTCCTGGCTCAGCGGCCGGCTCCCCACTAACGGCTTCCCAGAAGAGGGCGCCCGAGGAGGCCGCGGCGCCTCGAGGGCACTACGACTCCCAGAAGGCCCCGCATAGAGGCCGCGGGAGCGTAGCCTGCCGGGAGTTGTAGTCGCTCAGCCAATAGGCTCGTAGGTTGAGCGGAGACCGTCGGCGTCCTTCTGGGCTGGTCTAGGTGCCGTGAGAGCTGTGCAGTTATCGCGAGACGACTCTCGGCGGCGTCCGCAGCCGCACACGCGTTTCCCCAGTAAAACTGCTTTCGGCCGCCAAGGTTCCCTGGCTTGCGGCGCGAGTTTGGCGGAGCGCTCGGCATGGGGAAGGCCAGGCTGGCCGCGGCACGGAGGCAGGCGCCCCGGGCGCCGCTGGGGGAACGCGGGGGCCCGGCGAAGGCCAACCCGAACCCGTTCGAGGTGAAGGTCAACAGGCAGAAGTTCCAGATCCTGGGCCGGAAGACGCGCCACGACGTGGGGCTGCCCGGCGTGGCTCGCGCGCGGGCCATCAGGAAGGTGAGGGGCTGCCGGAGCTGGCTCGACCGTCGGCTTCTCGCCGCCGCGTTTCCCCGGCTGCAGGGTGGAGGCCGCGCGGGCCGGTTCGGTGCTTTGCTGTGGCGTGGGCAGGTCCCTTGCACGTGCGCGGTTCTGGCGACTCCTCTGACTGCCCGGGCAGAGCTGAGCCCTCGGAAGCCACCGGGCGTCCTGCACAGCGCGGCCTGACCTTTCCCTTTGCTCTGAGCTCTGCGCGTTCGGGGTCCGGGGCCGTACAGGACGGTGCACAGCGGCGGCAGTAAAACAATTCTTATGGTTGTTCTGAGGAACATGCATTATGAGGTTGGTGAATTAATTAAGGCACAGGAAGAAAAAGGTGAATTCCCCATAGTCCCACACCTGGTAAGGGCTGGACTTGCATTCAGGATCAATGTCTTCAAAGCCTTTATGCTGCACTGATTGCCCGGTCTAGCTCTGGGGAGATATAGGTAAGCCAGCTTTGGCCCTTGCCCTCAAGAGCTCTAATCTGCATTCCTTCATAGAATGTACACCAGGTGGTAATGGAGGGGAAGATCACTACCACAAGGAGCTGACAGCATTATAATAGCAAGACAGATGACACGAGTCCACTGCACACTCCAGTGCCTGACGCGTAGGGTGGGCCTGTAACCTCTAGTAGAGAGACCTCTGTCTTTGGTTTTCTTACTCTTAAAGTGATAATAATGCACATCTTTCCTTGTGGTGGTTATGAGAATAAAAGTAGTACACCCAGTGCATAGTACACATTCTCTAAATATCTTTATTGTTAGACTTCTTGCCTTGTCATTCTCAGACTCCTTCATAGTCTGACAGGTTAAGAAGGTTGAATTCCCTAAAGCAGAGATTGACAAAAGGACATGAGGAATGACCGTGGCTTCCAAGACCTGAGCTGGCTGCAGTAGGAACTTTTGCCTATCACAGAAATTACTGTTTGCTAAAAGACTACCAATTAGCAGGAGCTTATATATGAGCAGCTCAAGTCACCATTTCTTTTTGGTTTTTGCAGCTAGGGCCTTATGCATGCCAGGCAGCAAGCTACACCCCAGCCACCCAGTCATTACTCCTAAGCCCCAACAGCCTTGCAAGCCCCACAGCCCAAAAAGGACAGCTTGCTGAGACCTCTTGTGTCTGACATGGGAGGGGAATTGTGACTCCTCTCCAAGTTCCCAGGGCTTGGCCTATGGTAGAAACTCAGATACTGGAAGGAATCAGAAGTAGAACCTGAGTACTACTTTCAGAGATGACAAAAGTCCTATTATAATTAGGAAAGTCAGAAAATTTTTCCTAGAAGGAATCATATTTGTGCTTGTGGGTTGAGTGAGTGGACTACTTTGGGGATAGGTAGAAAGCACATTGTCCCAGTGCATTGAAGGATGTGAGCAAGTCACATAATTGAAGAGCTCAGAGCTGGGGGTACAGCAGGTCATCCAGCAAGTTAAAACTGGATGTGTGTGTGTGAGTTAGGGCATACAGCTAAGCTGTGGGCCTGGGTCCTTCCATGTCTGCTAGTTCTTGAGGAGTAAATGGGCTGTCCCAGTTGTCTAATCTAGTTAGTTAGGGTGCTTTGGGACAGCACTTTAAAGTAATAGTAAGAGGACAGTCCCAGAATCATCGCTTTATAGCTCTGCCTCTCTTCCTTCATTTCTAAAATAAATTATAAAATAACAATTATTAACTGGTAGCACACACCTATTATCCCAGCTTTTTGGGAACCTTCGGTAGGAGGATGGCAAGTTCATGGCCAGTGTGGGCAACTTAGCAAGACCCTGTATCAAGGTAAAATAAAAGGGGCTTGGAATGTAGCTTAGGGGTAGAACACTTGCCTAGCATATGCCAGGTCCTGCATTCAATCCCCAATACAGGAAAAAAAAAAAAAAAAACTGTTACTGATGTAGTTAGTTCCAGATTCCTTATAGTAGGTCACTGAAATGTTTATGCTTAATCCTCACAGACTAGTGAAGGAAGTACTGTTATCTTCATTTTTTCCTGAGAAAACTTCCATTTGGAAGTGGTGGGGTCAGATCTAAACCCAGACTCTAGTGCTTGACACTACAAGCTGGGGCAGTTTCCTAGTGATCTCTGATTGGCTTATGCGACCTCTAAGGACTGCCTGAGATAGGTGGATATCTTCTTGAACAGATGTGGCCACTGGGGACAGTCCAAAGTCCTGAGTTGGTAAGGCTAGTGGGATTGCATGTCCATGCTGTGGACTGTACCTCTCAGGCCTTTGTGAGGAGGGGACAGAGATGCAGGAACTATTACTCATGCTGTGTCATAAGAATGCTCCTTCCCAGTGTTGGATAGCTTCTTCATGCCCCTTCCCAGGATGGTTCTGGGCTTCCTGGATAATGCATGTTTGGCTCACCCAGAATCCTTGAAGAGTATAAGAAACATTCTAGTCTGAGGTTGGGATAGGGATTGGAATACCTGCCAAGGCACCCAGCTTGTGCTTAGGGTTTGTAAAGCCATGGAATTGGATTGTTCCAGGATCCCCGCTGTGTGATGGTCCCATCTGGGTACCCCTTCCTTTCATCACTGGTCATATATAAGCTCCTGCTAATTGGTAGTCTCTTAGCAAACAGTAATTTCTGTGATAGGCAAAAGTTCCTACTGCAGCCAGCTCAGGTCTTGGAGGCCACAGTCATTCCTCACGCCCTTCTGTCTAATCTCTGCTTTAGGGAATTCAACCCCAATGAAAGCCAGCCTTGAATAATATTGAACTCATTAATTGCTGCTAGTGGGAGAATACTAAATTGATTTTTGATACAGTTGTTGGAATTCTGAGTTTAAAATATTGCCTTGTTGATAAGGTATAAACTTCCCTCATTTGATAAGCTCATTTTATGACGTCATGTCGTTTGCAAAGCATAACTGCATTTCTTAGGAGTACCTTCAGTGGAAATAACCGTCCCTCCATGATGGAAGGAATCCAAACTTACTCTGTTTTTCCAAGTGAATCAGGCCTGAGTGAACACTTTTAAATCCTGAGGCAGCTGTGACAGCCGAAAGAGCAATTCAACATAGCCTGGCTGTGAATGCTTTTGGCCCTTCCTTTCTTTCAGCACCAGGTAGACTCTAAAGAGGAAAATAATTATCCCATTAACTGAAAATGAGTTGAGTTGATTTAACTCTTCTCAAAGTTCTGTTCTTACTAGGAAAGACCTATTGTGGATGAAATAATGTGGTTAGACTTTTGACATCACAGCACACAGCTCTGAACTTTAAAATACACACCATTCTGATGCTCCTGTTAGGGGCAATTGAGGGATTTTTTTGTAAAAATTATTTGATTTTTTTTTTTTTTCCAGCGTACGCAGACTTTACTAAAGGAGTACAAAGAAAGAGATAAGTCCAATATATTTACAGATAAACGCTTTGGGGAGTACAATAGCAACATAAGCCCAGAGGAAAAGATGATGAAGAGATTTGCTCTGGAACAACAGGTATGAAAAGAAAAATGCAGAAGAGTCTGCTTTAAATTTTACAAAGAAGTCAAGCTCAAACAGAGGGCTGTTTCTCCTTATTTACCTTTGGGGTTACTTGCCTGCCAGTTATAGGGGATATACCTTTTTCAGGTAGGCCCAAGGGAACATGACTTTCTGCAAATGCTAGTTATTAAGTAGATAAACATCGGAACCAGAGCAGAAGGCAGCAGCACATACTGGAGTTCTTCACTAAAAGGCTAGCCCTCAGCTCTGTCAGGCGGGGAGTAAGTGGTGGAGGAGCGTTGTTGGTGGGAAAGACTGCTTGATTTATTGGTAATTTAGCCTGACCCATTGATTTTTTTTTTTAAGAATTTCCATCCATGGGTTCTGTTTATACCTAAATCATTGATCACATGACCCAGCATAATCTTAAGGCTGGTTAGGCTATGTTGTCATGTTTCACACATAATGGAAAAATAATTTTTTTTTGCTGAGAAATGAATGATAATTTTGGAAAACTGATTTGCCCTGCACTTTTGTCAGCGACATCATGAGAAAAAAAGTATTTACAACCTAAATGAAGATGAAGAATTAACCCATTATGGCCAGTCTTTGGCAGACATCGAAAAGCATAACGACATCGTGGATAGTGACAGTGATGATGAAGAAAGAGGAACACTGTCTGGTAAGGTCAGAGGTGCTGCTACCCGAGCCTGTGGCCTTGTGGCAAGGGATAGTGTTCACTGGACTTTGTCCTGCTCCTCTCAGAGATCTAGAGAAAGTTGTTTCACACACGTTTCACCTCAGTAAATTCTGCATTTAGCTTTTTAAAAAAAAGTTTCAGAATTTGAGGACAGTGTGGGTAGGTAGGAAGATAGCTGCTTATGCAGGCTGAGAAAGCCATTTTCAATGGCTTAAATGCACCATTTAAGATAGAATTAAAGCTGTGGATGAAACTGATCTCACTGACTCACAAGACAGCTCTTTTACACTAAACTGCAGTGCTTTCTTGCCTGCTATTTATAAATCCTGACCTTTTTGTAACAGTGGTGTGTACATACTTCTTTCAGTCTTCCTACAGGACCAGTTACAGTCATTTTGTGCAAGACATATTATCTGCAGATAATGACTTGAAATAGATTAAATCTTGTCCTTGATTATCACTGTGTTGAAAACTTGGCTGGTGTCTAATAATCTTGGGTTGTGTTTATAAAGTTGCAGGTGTGATATTAACTTGTTCACATTCCTTATAAGTGAAGGGTAAATCCCATTTTCCAACATCTTCAGAAGAAATCTACACAGAACTAAAACTGACTCCCAGTTGTGTTTAGTGCCTGGAAAGCTGAGGCAGCAAAGCTTGTTCCCCAAAGCTGCCTTTTACTTCTGGATAATACAGGGGTGAAAGGTTGAGGAACTGAGCTAGCCTGTGGGGCAGAACCTACTGTGCTGTGAAGGGGCCTTCTTGCGGCTTCTGTTGTGCTGGGGATCCAGACAATAAGCAAAGTATGTCACTACATTATGCCATCTAACAAAGTGGAGAGTAAAAAGGAAGCCAGGAAAGGGCTGGAATGTACCTTTGGAAGTCATGACCAGCCTCCCTGAGAACATGTGGTGTTGCCCTGTAAGCCAAGAGCACCCCCACAGAGGGAACGGGGAGTCCAGAGTGCCTGAGGCAGAGCAGCAGGGTGGCCATCGGCCGAGAGCACGGGAAGCAGTGGTAACACATAGACACAGGACCTCTGGACACAGAGAGGAGCTTGGCTTTTACTCAGGAAGAAAGCCTTAGAGATGTCTGTGCCATGGAGTCTGATAGGACCAGGTCAACAGGATTTACTAGTGTGTTGGATATAGTGTGAGGAAAGGAACTCAGGTGGCTGCAAGGAATTCAGCCCAAGCAACTAGGAGGAGGAATTGTTACCTTTCTTGGAGATGGGGAAAACTAGGACAGACAAGCTGGGGGAGTTTGCGTGCCTGTGAGACAGACAAGAGACAGTGTCAGAGGGCAGCTAGAGGCTAACTCAGGGAGAACACAGGTAAAGGCAGGAACTGAGAGGAGGTGCCAGCATGGAGACCATATGAAATCACCAAGAGAGCAAGAATGGATAGAGATGGCAGGAGCTGCAGCCTGAAGAGCTGAGGAATAGGAGACCAAGAGGTCACAGGTGGGCGGTAGCCAGAATCCATGTAGACACAGCATTTCCCAGAGGAGAGTAAGATGCGTCAAGTACTGGCCACAGATCAGCAGGATTCCATTTCAGAAGGCAGGGCAAAGCTGGAGAGGAGTCGGATTCAAGATGCAGTAGACAGCATCCTGGGGGCACTGTAAGGTGGGGTTGAAGGAGGTCATGGAGTGAGGTGGGGTCGAGAGTGCTTGCTGTGTGTTCTAATGTAGGGGCAATAAAAGAGTGATCCTACAGAAGGGGAGACAAGGGCATGCTTGCTTGGTATCTGAGAAGGGGGAGATGAGTGTCGAGGTGAGGGTTACCCCAAACAGCTCTGGATAACTGGAGGAGTCACAGTCCTAGGACCCAGCACCACTCTGGTTGACTATGGTCCGCGAACTATTTTTTAGTGAAATAGTAAGCTAGGTCTTCAACTTAGGGTGAGCAGAGTGCTAAAAAAAAATGCTTACCAAACCAGGGCCCAATTTTTATGGTGGTGCTTTCTGGTGTTTCTCTCTAGCTGAGCTGACTGCTGCCCACTTTGGAGGCGGAGTTGGACTCCTTCACAAGAAAACGTCTCAGCAGGAAGGCGAGGAGGGGGCAAAACCAAAGTCACGCAAAGAACTGATTGAAGAGCTTATTGCCAAGTCAAAGCAAGAGAAGGTGGGTAGCTGGTGCTCTTTCTGTAGAGTAGCTCCAGTATGGGAAACGCCCAGCTTGTACTCTTTCTCCCTGTGCATTTCTGGATTTAGTAAGAGCATTCATTTTGGGGAAGAATTTTAATCTTTTTAATCTTAATCATTTTAATCTTACCAGGCATAGAATTCCAACCGGTGGTTGTTGGCTTTGGTGTTGGATGTGTGTCAGGGTGTGCTTGTGAAAGTGATCGTCACTGCACGTGAAACTGAAGTGACTGCCCAGAGCGTCTAAGTGAGCAGGGAAGCCTGTAGCCCTGCTACAGAAAGGAGGGCTCTCCCTGAGCCTGCCTTTGTGTCTGCACTGACAATACATAGGTTGTGTCTGTTTTTCCAGAGAGAGAGACAGGCAAAACGAGAAGATGCCCTTGAGCTCACAGAGAAGCTGGACCAAGACTGGAAAGAAATCCAGACCCTGCTATCCCACAAAACTCCCAAATCAGAGAAGCAGGAGAAAAAAGAGAAACCTAAGGTAGGAATTAAGGGATTGAAAACTGCAGTGAACTTACATTATCGACTTGGTTCTTCTTTGGAGAAGAAATTGAGGCCAGGATGCTTTCCTGGCCTTCCTCTGTTGGGACAGGTTTTCAGTTGCACATCTCTGCTGAATTACCATTTGCGTGCTGAGCTGGGGTAGAAACAGACTTAGGACTCACTACTTCAGTGTCTGCTTGAGGTGGTTAGCATGCCTCTCGGGCAAGAAGTGCTGTGGGTGGAGACAGTAGGGTTTGAACCTCCCTGTTCCACATGTGTTACACTGAGGTATGTTTTTAATATACACTTTTAATATACACTTAATTCTTCTGGACAGTGTTGCTTCACTCTGCTGTTTTTTATGTCTAAATTGTTGGAAAATGGTGTCTTTGTTTGAACAGCTGGATTCCAAGGGAAATATTAGGATTTTACTTGGTAACATCATGTAGCCATCTGTAGCACAGCTTTCTCTGCAGAGGAGAAGGCTCAGATAATGGTACCCTGCGAGGCCCTTGCAGAGTGTGTCGGGAAGCAAAGCAAAGATCTTTTCTTTTTTGTTAAACTGTTAAAAAATGTCTTCTCTCCACCGTAGCCTGATGCATATGACATAATGGTTCGTGAGCTTGGCTTTGAAATGAAGGCACAACCGTCTAATAGGATGAAAACGGAGGAGGAGCTGGCAAAGGAGGAGCAAGAGCGACTGAGGAAGCTGGAGGTACAGGGGCCTGCGTGCAACACAGCAGGCATGGGCAGGCTCTGGGGAACCTCAGTTTCCTGTTTGTAAGATTCAGTTGCTGCCTTTCATTTATAGCTCTGTCTGCTTTATTTTGAAAGGTGGATTACAGATATGGTGTGTTTAAAGTTTGTATTTACTAAAGCAAAAATATAAAATGCTTTAATACCCAAGCACACCAAATAAAATAATGGACATTCCTTACAATTTCTCTTTGTTAAAATATCTGCTAACAATGTAGTTGACTGTATTGCTTTATGGGTTTTATTCTGTGCATTAAAATTTGGGGTGGTTGGGTGGGTAGGGTCTGGGGATTTAATTCAGGAGCACTTGACCACTGAGTCACATCCCCAGCCCTATTTTGTATTTTATTTAGATAGGGCCTCACTAAGTTCCTTAGAGCCATGCTTGTTGCTGAGGCTGGCTTTGAACTTGCGATCCTCTTGCCTCAGCCTTCCAAGCTGCTGGGACACAGCACCCACCTTAAAAAATTTTTAAATGTTATTCCATTTAAACAAACATAAGATAGGGTGGGTTTGTGGCTCAGCAGTAGAGTGCTTGCCTCGCACGTACAAGGCCCTGGGTTCAATCCTCAACACCACATTAAAAATAAGTAAATAAAATAAAAGGTATTCTGTCAAACTACAGCTAAACAAAGATAAGATAGAGACATACTATTCTACACTTGGCTATTTTAATGTAATACAGGTTGTGTTGCAAAGAGAAAGTCCTTGGAGCTCCATTAGGGTCAGATCTTAGAGGAATAGGTTTTCCTTCCTTGTGGCTGGAAAGTATTTACCAAGATTGAATAGTCTGATAAATATGGAAGTCTCCCACTTAACACCCAGCGCTCTCTTCTCTGAGTGAAGGTGGCAGAAGGCAGGCTGGAGGCCCTGTGGTCCGGAGCTGGACACACACTCTCTTTTCATGTGTTTGCTCACACCATGTGGCTTCTCTTTTCCTTCCTGTCAGGCTGAGAGACTTCGAAGAATGCTTGGAAAGGAGGAGGATGAAAGTATGAAGAATCCAAACCTCACGTCAGCAGATGATTTAAATGACGGCTTTGTGCTGGACAAAGATGACAGGCGCCTGCTTTCTTACAAGGTAAGATATTTGGCTTCATTTTCTTTCCTTTTAATTTGAAAACATAAGGAGTTCATCACAGATGAGAATGCAAATCTGAAACCATTTCTCTAAAGTTCTTCATCTGAGTGCTGGTGGGTGTCAGGTATCAGAACTTCATAAAGGAGCCTTGTGTGCTCTGTCTCCCTCCCTCTGCAGAAGGTGCCTGATGATGAGCCACGTGGACTGCCTTTGCCGCTTTTCTCAGTTGTTACAATAAGCACTTTCTCATCATACGATTTAACTGGTTAGCTGCAGGATCTCAGCAAAACAGGCAACTAATGCAGGGTTATGGCTCTGAGTATTTTTGAGTAATCAAGTTTCTAAGACAGGTATATTTTTATTCACAAAAATGAGAAAGGTCTCTACTCACTTGTCCTTTTAGAGTATAGCAAGGCTGAAAGCAGAAAAATAGACAGGCTGCTGTTTGAACAGAAAAGGGCCCAAGACAGGAAACTGGTGCTGGCAAAAAAATCCAAGGTTATCTGGAATAGCAGAAATGGGGTTGCGCCCAAATTAGGAAACCACTGCTATCCTCGGTGTTCCAAGTCCCCAACAGAGGCATGATGCTCAAACTCTCAGAGCTGCTGATACCCATGGGTATACCTTCCCAATCTTGGACCTGCACAGCTCCCTGGCAAGACATAGACCTAGTCTTGGCAGGACTCACTAGGAACCTATATTAGTCCTTTTTTTGCTAGTATAACGGAATACTCAAGGTTCAGTGGTTTTCTAAAGAGGTTTACGTAGCTCACAGTCATAGACATTCTTCTCAGTTGTGGTGAAGGCATCGTGGTGGTTTGAGTATCGACAAGAGAAAGTGATCATGTCACCAGATAAGAAGTCAAGAGAGGGAGAGCGGCCAGGTTCACACGTTTCTTAAAGACTTTCCTGAGAACGCACCAGGATGTCCCAGGAGAACTATCATAATCCTTTCCTAGGACACTGCCCTTCCTGACCTAAGGCCTTCCAGTAGCCTCACCTTTTTTTTTTTTTAATTGCAGGCGGGCACAATATCTTTATTTATTTTTATGTGGTGCTGAGGATTGACCCCAGGGCCTCGCGCATGCTAGGCAGGCGCTCTACCACTCAGCCCCAGCCCCAGCCCTAGGCCCTGCCTTTTGCAGATCCATCACCTCTTACAGCACCACACTGAGGATGAAGATTCCAACACAGGAGCCCTGAAGAGATGTACTATCTCCAGATCATTCTAGAACCTTCATCTCCTGTGTCTGACAGCATAGATGGGGGTGGGCAAGGAGGACCAGGCCCAGGGGACGGACAGGTAGGAATGCACTGTACCTGTTGTGTAATCTGTGCTTTGTGCAGTGATGCTCCTAGTCTCTGGTCCCTTTCTAGGATGGAAAGATGAACGTTGAGGAGGATGTCCACAAAGAACTAAGCGGGAAAGCTGGCATCCAAGGGAGCGACGAGGAGGAAGGCGAAGGGGAGAGTGACGAGGAGGAGGCCGAAGGGGAGAGCGGGAACCCGGACAGCCATTCAGACCTGGACTCGAATGCAGAGAGTGAGGAGGAAAGCGGGAAGCCACCGAGAGCGCAAGGGCAGACTCCTGGCAAGAGACCGAGAAGTGATGACCAGAACACTTGGAAGGCTGCCAGAACTGAGCTGCCCTACACCTTTGCAGGTAGCAGGGTGCTGCTTCTCTTGGGCCCAGGGACAACCTCTGTGACCTGGCTAAGCTGTGCAGCTTGAGTGCACAGGAGTCCGCTGTGTCTGCACCGGGCAGTTTCTGTGGGCTGTATGCAGATGAGGCAGACATACCTTTTCACCTAGTGTCTTCACATTCTCTCTGTGGATCCCAGAGGCTTGTGTTCAGGCCTGAGCACTTGTTTAGCCACATAACCCTCTACCTAAACTTTCGGGGGTTTGTCTGACGTTCACTAAAACTAGTTCAAGTAAATAGCCCTGAGTTATCCTGTGACTGGAAGTTCTTTCCATAGGATAGCTAGCAGTGAGGCTCACCTCCGGGGACGTGGCCTTGATGGGTGAGAGTCTCGGGAGGTGGCATTGCTTAGCTCTTGTGTCTCCTTCCAGCTCATCTGGGGCATTGAGGCAGTAAAACTAACACTGACACTGAGTGACCCCTGGGTTGTGGATACTGAATCAAAGTCCTGCTCAGGGAAGGGTGGTAGGCCACAAATGCACTGGGGCTGTCCTCGGGTGCATGGTCAATCCTAGATAGCCCAGTTCAGCTAGGTGTCCGCTACGTTGGATTGTTTGTGAACAAAAGCATGTGTGTGATGTGCCTTACCTCTTCTGTTAAAGCAGGGAGCTTGCTTGTCGTGACTACTATCCCCCTGTGTTAGCACAGGGGGAGCCATGCTCATTGTAAACGTAAGTATGTTTGGGTTCGGTAGCTCCTGAGTCCTATGAGGAGCTGAGATCTGCGTTATCAGGAAGATCGATGGAAGAGCAGCTTTTGGTGGTGGAGCGAATTCAGAAATGCAACCATCCAAGTCTCGCAGTGGGGAACAAGGAGAAATTAGAAGTACGTTGGAATGACGAGGTGTTGAGTACCGGGAGCAGGAGCAGGCCCCCAGTCGGAGCCTCAGGATTGCTGAGGTTACACATATGAAGGGTGCCTCCTGCTGGGGAGCACATAACTGTCCCCCAGAGCTTGTGAGCAGGCCTCACAACAGAATCACCCCTGGGCACTGGGCACCTCCCTTAGACCTGGCACAGGCCCTTCCTTTCACTTGAGAGCAAATGGCTCACAGCAATCCCATGGCTCTGCCTACAGAGACAACAGCACATGTCCCTCCCCATTGTTCTGTAGGTGATGCGTGTCACCCTGTTAGTTTTGGTGACCAGTGTCTCTGTCTGCAAGTGCCACCTGGTCCTTGGATACCTCCCAGTGTCCCTGTGCTCCAGCTGAGCCTCTGTATTTTGCACAGGTCCCATGTCTGGAAGGAGGTCCCTTGACCCACCTCCTTTGCTAGACTAGATAACAGAAGTCACATGCCTGAAGTTCCGATCTTGGTGCTTAGCACTAAGCTCTCTTCCCAATTCATGTTCCTGCAGAAATTGTTCGGCTTCCTTTTGGAATACATTGGAGATTTGGCTACAAATGATTCACCAGACCTCAAAGTAATTGATAAGTTGGTTGTGTAAGTAAAAACTGTTCCTAAGGATATGGGGCTGAACTGGCAATGTTTCTCCCAGTTAGGCTCATAAATACACATTTTGAAATCAGTAAGGCAGTCTGGTGACATGAGCATGGCAGGTAGGTGGACTGTCCCCAGAGCTCATGAACAGGACTCACAAAACAAACCCATGGCAGTAACAGTGACACCTTCCCACTCTGGCTCATGCTGCTCCCAGCACCACAGAGATGGGACCTTGTTTTTAAAAAAATGAATCCCTCAGACTCACTTATAGTACCTAGTTTCCTAATGGAGCTCTGGGGGATTGGGAAGTATTTGGAATGCATGGTAGAGCATCCCATTGTCACTACTAGAACTTGAGCCCTGTGGGCCAGGTCTGTCACCACCTCTATGCATCCTAACAAGGCTGGCTCTACTTGAGCTGGTGATCTCCTGCTAGGAAAGCACTCCTGTGTCCTCCAAAGGGATGGTAGGGGTGGGCCCTGACTTCCAGTACTGCTGGCACACACAGAAGGATGATCTTAACAAAGCATCTGCAAGGAATAAATGAGCTAATGTGTAAAGTACCACAGTTGGCACATAGAATGTGCCCAACAGTAATAATGTTTCCACTCAAAGGTCATTACCAGATTGTTAGGAAATAGCAAGTCTAAGTACAGTAATTATCATAAAACACCATTAGAAATTATCTGGAGGCAGGAGTGGTGGCACATGCCTGTAATTCCAACTACTTGGAGACTGAGGCAAGAGGGTTGCAAGTTGAGACCAGCCTCAGTAATTTTAGTGAGGCCCTGTCTCAAAATATAAAGTGCTTCGGATGTGGATCAGTGGTAGAGCATTTGTTTAGCATGCACTGGGCCCTGAGTTCAATCTCCAGTACACCACCACCAAAAAAGAAAACTTACCTGGGTCATCAGGAAGCTCAGCAGACAATAGTAGGAAAAGAGTGATTCACTAAGACTGGGGCATTGCATGAAGGTCAGGCCCTTGGCGTGTGAGGGTTGCCAGCGAGTTCAAAGGGTTCATCCAGAGGCTTCCCTTTCTGACTTGCACAATTAGCAGGTGACTGCACAGAATGAGTTTCCAAGAGTTTTCTGTGTTTTGTTGTCCAGAGTCCTCTCCTGACTTGAATTTGAATTTCTGCTTCATAGGCAGTTATATAATCTTTGCCAGATGTTTCCTGAGTCTGCAAGCAATTCCATAAAATTTGTTCTTCGAGATGCCATGCATGAGATGGAAGAAATGATTGAGACCAAGGGCCGTGCAGTGTTCCCAGGGTTGGATGTGGTAAGCAATGCAGGGTCTGCAGGCATGGTCCTGAGCCATGAGAATCAGGTTCAGTTGGCATCACACAGAGGACCAGGAGGATGCATGTGTCTTTGCATTGAGAGGCTGGTTGTGCCCTGGAGCTTCCAGACTGGTGGGGAGAGGACTGCAACAGACCTGAGAGGACAGTCGTCCTACTGGAAGTTAACTGAAGTCGCTGATAGAGAGAGATTCTGGTTTGATTCCATGTGGACGGGGCTATATCTGACCTTTTTTTTTTTTTTTTTTTTTTGTGGGGTGGGTACTCGGGATTGAACTCAGGAACTTTACCATTGAACTACATTTCCAGCCCTTTTTAATTTTTATCTTGAAACAGGGTCTAAGTTGCTGAGGCTGGCCTCAGACATGTAAGCCTCCTGCCTCAACCTCTTAATTCATTGGGATTACAGGTTGTGTGCTGCTGTGCCTGGCTGTATCTAGTCTTAATGGCAAAGATGCTTTAAGACTCACAGAAGCATTGTGTTTATTCCTAGAGACCCCTGACTATTTGTAACAGCCTTATGTGACACTTAGTATCTTTGAAGAAGAAATGCAGGGTTGCAGTGGCAGACACTCTCAATCTTAGCAGCTTGCTAGGTGGAGGCAGGAAGGTCTCGGATTCAAGGAGCATAGGAAACAGTGAGACCCTGTTTCCAAATGAAATAGGAAAGGGCATGTGGCTCAGTGGCTAGCACCCTGGGTCCAATTGTCTGGGGCAGGATGCGGGACACTGGCAAGAGCTCCCTTCAGGCCTCTCCCTGGGCCTCATTTTCCTTAGAACCCCCAAATTAAGGTAGGACATGGAGGTCTTTTGGAACACCCTCTTAGAGCTCTGCAGTAATACTAGAGTCCCTGTCACCACCAGAAAGGAGGAAATGGAGCCTGCTGGCATGTGTCTGCTATTTTTAAATTCACATGGGTCAGAGCCACATAGTTGTGGGTACTTTGGGGGAATTTCTTGGTGCCCCTGGTCAAGCAGGGCATTCTTGAGATGCTGCAGAGTCCAGACAGGGCAGTTAATCTGCCAGCCACCCTTCTCCGTGGCTCATGTCAGTGGCTCATGTCAGTGTCACCTGCCGCCCCCCCCCCCCATCTGACTTACACATAGGTGTTCTGCAAGCATAACTGGCTGCCATCATTAAAGAGAACAGCTACATGGATGAGTGTTGACGTGGCCCTGGGGAAATTTAGTTGAGGCAGCTTCCTGTCCTGGAGATGGCAGGTCTCCCTCTTCCTCAGGGATGTGGCCTTTTACTCTAGCTTTTCACTCTAGCTTTCTGGAGATATCAAGGTTTCAGCATGACAGAGCTCCCCTTCCTAACCAGTGGAATCCTCACCACACCTGTGACAGGCCCTGGCCTGAGGCTACAGTGGGCTGGGCAGTGCTGGCCTCTGTTTCCTGGAGCCTTGTCCTGAGCCACCCTGCAGAGGTGATGCGGCCCCTCTGAGGTGCTGCTGCTGGGCTCGTTGCCCTTGCAACCACCCGAGATGGGAAATGGAGCCTCGCCAGCTCCCGGAAGTGCTGGTTTTAGAGGCTGCATGTCACCCAGAACTGTTATATGTTTTTGTAATGAAAACAAACCAATGAACTGGTACTTTGGGCCAGGGAGGAGGCATCTTCACCAGTGTGGGTGGAAGGTTCCCTCCTGCTGTATGAAAGGCCACTTCAGACTCCTCCAGCTCTAACGTGGGTCCCTGGCAGCTGCCCCTAAGTACCCCCATCTGCTGCTGGTGGCAGGCTCCTGTGGAAGCTGCTGCTCTGGGATTGGACCTACTGAAAATAACTGCCTGTTCTAAAGAAACTTGTCATGCCCAGCAGTTCACATGCTTTCTCTGGGTGATGTTTTCAGACCTAGGTGAGGGGGAGCATGGCGCCCACTGATGCTGGCTGTTTCACCAGGACTTTAAACCAGCTCTGCTCCTGGGCCCCTTGCAAGAGTGTGCTTTAGTTGAGCTTCATTTCCTTCTGTAATCTGTGGCAACACTCTCTCTCCAGCTCATTTATTTGAAGATTGCTGGGATGTTGTTTCCGACCTCTGACTTCCGGCACCCAGTTGTGACCCCTGCCTTCCTGTGCCTGAGCCAGCTGCTCACGAAGGTGTGTCTCCTCTTCCCAGAACATCTCAGGGCCATGTTGAACAGGAGCATGGCTGAGGTTCAGGGATACAGACCGTGAGATCAGGCCGAAGCCCACTTGTCTTTAGGACCTGTGAGAACTAAGAGGTCAGAGTTCTGGTCAGACAAGGTGCGCAGCACCCTTGAGCGTTTCCCTGGATGGGCGGGGTATGGGAGTCTGGTGTAGAGGATCATGGTTAGTGGAGGATGTGTCCCGAGGAAGGAGCTGGCAAATCAATCTGATAGGGACTTTTGTTCCCTTTGGGGGTATGGATTTCAAATTGGTTCCCTTTGTGAGGCATACAGTTGGCCCACACAGACTGCAGTGATCCTGCCTTACACATGGGTAAGGCTGTGTCATCTGCAGGGGTCATTGTCAGGATGCAGGACTTGCTCTGGGTGAGGCTCAGAGCACAGCTCCCCTGGGCAGCCAGGTGTCTTGTCTCACACAGTTCCCAGAACATGAGTCCAGAGCACCAGCTCCCCTGTGGCTTCCTTTCCAGTGCCCGGTGCTGTCGCTCCAAGATGTGGTGAAGGGCCTCTTTGTGTGCTGCTTGTTTCTGGAGTTCGTGGCTCTGTCTCACAGATTCGTACCTGAGGTTATTAATTTTCTTCTTGGGATTCTCTACATAGCAACTCCAAACACACAAAGCCAAGGTGAGTTGGTGTGTGGGAACTTCCTTGACATGTATTGTAAAGAGTAATTCCCCAGAGACAAAAACAAACACTTCTGCAGTCTTGTCACCCAGAGCAGCATGTTCTCCTCTGAGTGTGCACGTGCACACACCCACACCCACACCCACACACACTCAGCTTGCTGCTGAGGGAACGTGCTTTCCAGGCCTGAGGTCACATGTGCAAGTCTGAGCAGAGACTATGAAGAGGACACCATGCAGCCAGGGCTCAGTGTCAAGAAATATACATAAAAATCTTGACACACTTCTCTCTTAGGCATTGAAATAATATTGTGAAAAGAAACGGGGCTGGGAATGTGGCCCCGTGGTAGAGTGCTTGCCCAGCATGCAAGGGCCTGGGTGCAGTCCCAGCTCCACACACACACACACAAAACAGAATATCAGTCTTAATTTAATTTGGGAGGTTAGTTGTACTTGGGAGGGAGCCCGGGGCCTGGTGCATGGTTTTTGTGTCAGAATGTTGCCCAGGCTGGCCCTGATCTCTTGAGCTCAAAACTAGTCCTCCTGCCTTAGCCTCCCCACACCTTGCTCTTCTTTCGTCCTATGTTAGGTCACTTAGCTCGCCATAGGATTCAGGAAGGAGCAGTAGCGAAGCAGGGTTGCGATGAGGAGTCCTCCCATTGGCTGATCTTCTGAACCTGGTCCTGGCCTCATTGCCCTTCACTGGTCAGGGCTTCCTCACGCAGACTCTTCCTTCTGCAAACTTCTCACTCAGCTACCTCCCTGGAACTGTGATGGGTGCTTGGTCTGTCCCATCTGGGTCTTTTCCAGACTTAGGGCTTTGGCCTCATCTCATTTCCAGCTTGCTTCATGCCCAGAGGCTGGCAGAGAGCACAGGGCTGCCTGTGTGGGGCCTGGGTAAGAGCTGTTTTGAAGCAGTATCTAGGCAGTTCCTCAATCAGGACTCCATTCCTACTGCCTGCCCCTCAGCTTTTCTTCCATGACAGGACTTTCCCGCATGTGGCTTCCCTGATCCCTGGTGGCACTGGTGGCCATTGCTGGCACATGTGTGTCCGGCTCAGTGTTGGCAAAGAGAGGCACAGCCATCCACATAATCCCCAAAAGGGGAATGGAGGGAAGACGACAGCACTTCTGCTGGAAAGAGCTACAGGAGCTACCCCGGGGCCGTGCAATGCAGTGGTGGCGTGAAGCGCAGCTGGCCTGGCCTGGGGCAATTGACAACAGTCTAACCATCTGCCCAGCTGCCTCTGCTCAGCCCTGCCCAGGTCTTCGCAGCAGTCTGCCCCCGCCCCCAGCATCTGTGTTT
This sequence comes from Callospermophilus lateralis, assembly GCF_048772815.1. Classification (NCBI taxonomy): domain Eukaryota; kingdom Metazoa; phylum Chordata; class Mammalia; order Rodentia; family Sciuridae; genus Callospermophilus; species Callospermophilus lateralis. The sequence goes on along the minus strand of NC_135312.1, from coordinate 2,333,346 downwards.
CCAGGTGGTGGGCAGGTTAACTGCTGCACACCCTCTGGGTCTCTGCTGACATCCCTCCTCCAGACTTGAAAACTGCCTGACCTTGTCCTCTCCTCCTGGCCATCTCTTTCACTCTCCCTTTTCCTACTTAGTTGGTTTCTTTCTGTTGGTTTTATTATGTCTCCCAAGGCTTTGGTCAAGGCCTAGAGCCTATGATACCACACATAGTAGGTCCACAGGAAGTCTGTTGCCAGCAAGCCTCCAAGAAAGGGTTCAGGCATGGCTCTGACCACCCCTGCCAAAGCTTCTGCCAGGGCAGCATTGTACCCATGCTGTCTGCCTCCTTGAGTTGACTACAGGTGTGGCACCACCCAGGTAGCTTGGGGGCAGAGGTGCTACAGGCTCAACCTGTAGTCAGTAACATCCCATCATCTCTGTCATGCTTGGAATTCAGGTTCTACTCTGGTGCATCCTTTCAGAGCACTTGGGAAGAATTCCGAATTGCTCTTGGTCTCTGAAGCAGAAGATGTGGCCACCTGGCAGAGGGGAAGCCTCCCCCTGCGCTGGGCAAGTGGGCCGAGCTCCCCGACTGCAGCTGAGGCCACCCACGCCAGGTATGTCAGACAGCACCCCAGGAGGGTGGAAGACATGGGCACTTTTCACTCACCACCTGAAAGTTTGTTTTTAGCTGGTGTGTTTCTTCTCATGGCCCTTTGGGTTGATGTCTAAAAAGTTTCCTAAAAATGTGGATTTTTTTTGAGTCATACCTGCTCAGTTTCAGTGTTAACCTGGGAAGTAAAGGGAGCCGTCCTTTCCAGTTGGCAGTGTGTCTCCCACAGCCCTCCTTCCTGCGTAGGAAGGAGGCGGCTGTTCCTGGGTGCCCCCGGCTCGTGGTGAGCTGAGGGCCCTCACTTGACTTCTCGGTAGCACAGCTGGGGTGACCTTCTCACCCAGAGTACTGGTTTCCCAGTGACTTGGAACAAATGGATGTCCTGCCCTTGTTTCCTGCTCCTGCAGACTGTCCTGCCTGGCTGTGTGTCTGGCCCTGCTAAAGCGCTGCGTGCTCATGTATGGCACACTGCCATCCTTCTACACCATCATCAGGCCCTTCCGGGCCCTCCTAACAGAGCACCTGACGCGTTGCAGCCACCCCCACGAGCTCCAGGTATGCTTCCCTGGTCCTTGAGGTGTCGATGAGCCAGCAGTGGGTCAGTGGGGCATAATTGTCCTTGAGGTTGCTATTTAAGCTAAGGACTCCATCTTTACAAAATCAAACAGGAATGGGAAATGATATCATACTGTCCCTGGTCTCTGAGCACCACTGGGCTGGATTCAAGCAGAGTCTGGATCCATGCCGTTACTGGGCGGAACCTGCAGGGGGCTGCACTGAAAGACCACTGAGCCCAGCTGGGGCCTGCAGCTGGGTCTGCAGCACAAGGAGCACCTCAACTCTGCAGCTGTCTAGTGGGTTCTTGGGGTGGTCCCTCTGTTCTGCACAGCCCTGAGGGCTGTCCTCCATGGACTTGGGCCTCGTCACCACAGACCCTCCAGTGCATCCATGCCCTGTGCCCCACCTGCTGTCCCCCACAGCACAGGCCCTTCTGCACCAGCCCAGGGGGCCACTGGAGGAGGAGGTGCCAGTCACCCTCTGAGCCCTGGCCCTCCCCTGCATTCCCCTTTCATTATGAACAGAAGGAAGGGCTGGGGCTGGGGCTCAGTGGTAGAGTGCACCTAGCACAGGTGAGGCCCTGGGTTCGATCCCCAGCACCACATACAAATAAATAAAATAAAGGTATTATGTCCAAGTACAGCTAAAAAATATTAAACAAAAACAGGCAAATGCTGACCACAGCACAAGGCGCTGCGGTGTGCTGCCTCCTGGCCTGGAAACCTGCCTGTGCTCTCCTGGGATCCTCCTATCTGGTCTTCTTTGCCTGGAACTCTCCTTAGAATGTGGCTGTCTCCCACTCCTCTGCCAGGCCTCCCGACATCACCACTGTGCTTCCTGGGCCTCTTGCCCTCAGTGTGACCACCCTGAGTGCTTGCACTATCATCTCTGTCCCTCTAGGACAGTGGAATGGCTGTCCTAATCCTGGCCAAGTCTCGAGAGCCGAGAGCAAACCGAGTCACCATCCTCAAAGTCATGTCAACTTGTCAAATGCAGATGTTTGTACCTGCACCCACTTACTGTGGACATGGCTGTGTTTATGTTTAAATGACAGAGAATTTTATCTCCTGGTCTTACAGAATTTGGGCTAGCCAAGAGGGCGTGATGGGATATGTAGGTTTCTAGGCACTCAGGTTATGTCCAGTTGGGCTAAGAAATGGCCATGCTACGGTTACAGGAAGCCAAGCAGCCCGGGCTCCAGAACATAACCTGTGTAGGACCAGCATCAGCGAGCTGCCTGTAGGAGGTTCCTCAGAAGCCCACAGTGGCCTCTCAGCACCTCAGCTGAAGTGTCCTAGCCGTGGTGCTGGTGAAGATAAGGCCCAGCAGCCTCACCTGTCCCCTCGTGTGGCTTCACCAGCTGCCCCATAGCACCTTCCTCCAAGCACCGAGACCACCTCAGTAGAGGTGGTGCCCTTTGCACTTCCATGGAAAGTGTGTCGATAACACATTTCTCTAGGAAGAAGGGATTTTGTTAAGTTTCATAATAGAAGCACAGATAGCATGGCTTCTCACTGCCTAAGTAAAGCCTTTTAGTTGAGCCAGGGTGGCCAGTCCCATTGCACATGGTCTCCTTCCTCCTTGAAGGAGGCTCTTCCTCTCACTGCTGTGCTGCCCTTCAAGCAACCATTACCCTTCACTTACCCAGTGGGGCCGGGCTGGCTGCTGAGGCCGCTGGACTGTCTCCATGTTGCCTTGGCTGTGGACCCCATAGACTCTGTGAGGGCGCACTGCAGACAGGTAGCCCCAGGACAGCTGCTTCATGTTTTTTCAGGAGCTGTTTCAAAGCACACTGGCAGAGGTGGAAAGCCAAAAGCAGCTCTACCGGCCACTGCTGTGTGAGAAGAGCAAGCCAGTTCCGCTAAAGCTGTTCACCCCTCGGCTGGTCAAAGTGTGAGTGGGGGGGCCAGGACACTGGGCTCTGGCTGAGAGGTGGCCCCCATAATGCCTTTGGCTTTCCAATTTCAGCCTGGAATTTGGAAGGAAACAAGGGAGCAGTAAGGAAGAACAGGAAAGGAAGAGACTGATCCACAAACATAAACGGGAATTCAAGGGTGCCGTCCGAGAAATCCGCAAGGACAATCAGTTCCTGGCTAGGATGCAGCTCTCAGAGATCATGGAAAGGTAAAGACCCTGTGGTGGGAGGAGGACCCTGGTGAGACTGCAGCACTCCCAGGCCCCTGGTCTCTGTCACCAGGATTGCAGACACTGGCATGCAGCAGCCTCTGCAGGGCCGAGCAACTTCATTCCCCCAACCCTCCACCCGTTTCTCTCCCTTTGGGTTGGACTTGGTAGCTGGTGTCGTTTTGAGCTGTTATTGGGTCACAAGACATCCTCCAAAAATGGGCACTTGCTTCTTTTATAGGGATGCAGAAAGAAAGCGGAGAGTGAAGCAGCTTTTTAACAGCCTGGCTACACAGGAGGGTGAATGGAAAGCTCTCAAGAGGAAGAAGTTCAAAAAATAAATTATTTTGTAAATGAGGCAAGGTTGTTTTGTGTAATGAAAGTAAGAAGGGGTGCTACGTCAGCCTGGGTTTCCCTAGGTTTGAGTTCCTTTTAAAACATCGTGATGAGATAGAAAGAATTCAAAAACATACTTTAGGAACGATCCTCTGTGTGAGTTTTGTGCTGATAAACTATAGCCATTCTGTGCAGTGAACCCAGGGACACTGAGCTACCCCATCCCTTTTCATTTGAGTCAGTCCTTGCTAAATTGCCGGGGCTGGTCTGTACTTTCTATCCTCCTGCTTCAGCCTCCTGAGTCACTGGGATGTGCCACTCACTGTGCTGGACAGCATTTCACTTCAGGATGGTGGTCCCATGAGAGGACACTGCCTAGTGCTGTTTGATGTCCTAACTGAAGGATTCTGTGACGTCTGCACAACAGTGCCAGCTACACATCTCGTCACAAGTTCACTGCTGAGCAGTACATGACTGAACACAGCTGGATTATTGTGTCCACATAGGTTGTTGTCACCTTGATTTCTGACTTCTCTAGTGCAGTGTGACATCTCACCAAAGAGGTGGATAAGGATAATCCAGAGCTTGACTTTGGGTGTGAGAGAAGGTATTGGGGCCACGGTTGGGACCCAGAATGAACACTTGTGGAGTGCCTTTGAGACCACAAAGAGGTAGTGTCAGGGCCACTGTTAGACTAGCAGGTCTGGGGCTCAGAATCGGGTGCACAGGACAACAGGGCACCCTTGGTGGTGTTACCACTGTTTACCGGTGACGAGTCCTTGCTTCCCCAATGCTGAAGTATAGCACCAGAGAAGGCTTTATTAAAGGACAGCAGAAAATACTTTTCTCTCAAGAAGGGGACCCTAGAGGTGCAATCCGTGGAAGGTGGATGTCTTCCCCTTTTTATAGCTAAAGTTTTCTTTCAGCTTTCCTGCATTCCTGTCCTCTGTTCTGTTATCTTTCAGTGATGGAATGTAGGTGGGAAGGCCCAAAGGGTGGGGGACAAATGGGCCTAAGGAGTAATCTGGGAAGGAAGGACTTTTGGATTGGCATCTCCATGTTTGCTGGGTGCTGCTTTATTAACATTTCCTTGGGATGGGCTCTGGGCCTTGAGGACATTCACATTTCAATTTCCCAAGTGCTCCTCTGCTTTCCTGGGCTCCATTCTGTTATCCATATTAGACCCGATTTACCTAACTACACTACCTACCTACCTATCTTTAAATCTGGCTTCAGTGGCATGCCAGGCTCAAGCCCAAATTGTCAAGAACACCGTGGGCTGGCAGGAGGAAGGCGGTCCCGTGAGGCGTGGGCCAGTGGGACCACACGCAGGCGTCTTACCTGGGATCCTTCTGGGAGGCTTGCCAGGTGTGCGACATCCAGAAGAGCGGGCTGGTCCCTTCTTCGCGGCCACGTAGGCGCAGACGGGACCCTTGGGCAGCCTCCAGTTCATCCCCTGTAAGCTGAATGAGCTCTGGACGTTGACCCGGCTGCCCCATCCGGGAGGGCCGGCGAGAAACGGGACCAAGCCACTGGTGCTGTCCCGCTGCGCGATGCACGAACACGCCCAGAGTCACCCCAGAACCCGGGCTGCAGCGCGGTGGGGGCGGAGCGTTCTGCCGCCGGAAGGGGCGGGGCCTGGGAGGTGTCCCGCGTCCGTTTCCGCGCGCCCTTCTGCCTCTGTGGTCGGTGCAGCAGGCCTGGGGCGCCATGGGGTGGGGGGCGGACGCTGGCTGCACCCCGCGCCCGCCCATACGCCGGCGGCCCGCGCCCGAGCGCCGCGTGGTGGTCGTGCTCTTCCTGGGCCTGCTGCTGGACCTCTTGGCCTTCACGCTGCTGCTGCCCCTGCTACCCGGGCTGCTGGAGAGCCACGGCCGCGCGAACGTGAGACTCCCGGCCGCCCTGCCCCGCGCGCCCGCCCTGCCCCGCGCGCCCGCCCAGACCCTGCTCCTTGTCCCCAGGACCCGCTCTACGGCTCGTGGCAGCGCGGCGTGGACTGGTTCGCCGCGGCCATCGGGGTGCCGGCGGAGGAGCGCTACCACAGCGTGCTGTTCGGAGGTAGGCGGCCCGCGGCCCTCCGCGACCCCCAGGCCTGCCCGGGCGCGCGGGCCGCCCCTGACCTGTCCCTGTCGCTCAGGTCTGATCGGCTCGGCCTTCTCCTTCCTGCAGTTCCTCTCCTCGCCGCTCACCGGGGCCGCCTCCGACTCCCTGGGGCGGCGCCCAATGATGCTGCTGTCCTTGGTACGTTCCTCGAACCAGGTGCCCACGGGGTGGCCCGGCCTCCTCCCGCCCACCCAGCAGCCGCGGGATGGGCTTGGCTGGGCATGGGCAAAAAAAGGGTGGCTGTGGGTCCCTCCTCGCCACGGTTGGCCCTGGAAGGATGACTGGTGCCGGCGGCCGAGCCGGGGGGCCTCGGCCACTCCTGCCACCGGGGGTACTGGGGGCTGAGGCGGGGCCCAAGGAGCGTGGCCTGGGCCTGCTCGCCCCCTCGAAGCCCCTCCTGGCCACGAGTGATTCCACCTGCCCTGCCAGGCGGGTCTGGTTGCCTCCTATGCGGTGTGGGCAGCATCCCGGAGCTTCGCGGCCTTTCTGGCCTCCAGGGTGATTGGGGGCATCAGCAAGGGGAACGTCAGCCTCTCCACAGCCATCGTTGCTGACCTGGGCTCACCTCCAGCCCGCAGCCAAGGCATGGTGAGTGCACAGGCCTGGATGAGGGGGCCTGGGCCTGGGCCTCTCTGCCCCGCTCTGATGGCCTTCTCCCCAGGCAGTGATTGGAGTGGCCTTCTCCTTGGCCTTCACACTGGGCCCCATGCTCGGTGCCTCCCTGTCTGTGGAGATGGCACCCTGGCTCAGCCTCTTCTTCGCAGTCTCCAACCTGCTCTTCATCTTCTGCTTCCTGCCAGAGACGCTACCCCCAGAGAAGCGCGTAAGCTGGAGGTTGGGTTCCGTGGAATGTCCTCTCAGTCTGTGTCACTGTCTGGTGCCAAGGGAGCTGTGCTGCCCTCTTTGGTGTCTTGGGGCCTGCAGTGCCGGGGCAGTGCTGTTCCTTAAGCTGGTAGGCCTCTCCAACTCCCCGCAGGCACCCTCGGTCGCCCTGGGCTTCCGCGCTGCTGCTGACCTGCTCAGCCCTGTGGCCCTCCTGCGCTTTGCAGCTGTTGCTCGAGGCCAGGACCCACCTGCCAAAGACAGTAAGGAGCCTGCCCTTCCTACCAGGGCTTTCCAGACCTTGGCTGCCTGTTCCGAGGCCCACGTGCGCCCCCTGCTGCCCTGCAGAGCTTGGCAGCCTGCGCGGCCTGGGCCTGGTCTACTTCCTCTACCTCTTCCTGTTCTCGGGGCTGGAGTACACGCTGAGTTTCCTGGCACACCAGCACTTCCAGTTTAGCAGGTGGGTCCCACTGAGCACGCCCTGCCTCAGGGTTCAGTTTCCCCCAGCAGCCTGCTGCCCTCCACCCTGCCCCTGCCCCACTCGGGCTCCAGGCCCCCAGGCTGAGGGCTGGACTCACCCTCTGCCTCCCAGCCTGCAGCAGGGCAAGATGTTTTTCTTCATCGGTCTCACCATGGCCACCATCCAGGGCACCTACGCTCGGCGAATCAGCCCTGGCGGGGAAGTGGCAGCTGTCAAGAGGGTAGGGGCTTCCCCTCCAGTGGGTGGTAGGTGGTACCCTGGGTTCTGTGGGTGGGCAGCAGAGCTGGTCTTGAAGCTATGTGACCACCACAGGCCCTGCTGCTGCTGGTGCCAGCCTTCCTTCTCATTGGCTGGGGACACTCACTGCCCATGCTGGGCCTGGGGCTGCTGCTCTACTCCTTTGGTGAGTGGCCCTGCAGGGTTGGAGGGGGAGCCCCAACCCTGTCCTCTGGGCTGACAGATGCCTCCAATGTCCCCACCAGCCGCTGCTGTCGTGGTGCCTTGCCTGTCCTCCGTGGTTGCCAGCTATGGTAAGTCCTTCCAGGGCCAAGGACACCAAGGTGAGAGGTGACTGGAAGGCACTTGATGAGGTCTCTCCCCACAGGTTCTCCAGGACAGAAGGGCACTGTCATGGGCACTCTGCGGAGCCTGGGTGCCCTGGCCAGAGCGGTGGGGCCCATGGTAGCTGCCTCAGGTGAGGACTGTGGGACAGCATTCAGCGTGCTGTGTGATCCCTCGGCTACCCAGCGCTGTTCTTGGTCTGACAGGGAGTGGGAGGGTGCGGGGGTCCTCGGTCCTGGGGGCCCGGGTGAGCCTGTCCGACTCTCCACAGTGTACTGGCTGGCTGGGGCCCAGGTCTGCTTCACCGTGTGCTCGGGGCTCTTCCTGTTCCCCTTCCTCCTCTTGCTGAAGCTGAGACATCCAGCGCCCATTCTCAAGGCCGAGTAGCTGAGCTGCATGGCCCACACGGGACCACCCTTGCTCTAAGTGGGAGCCTGGACCAGAGCCCCTGCCCCCAAGTCCCTGCCTTCCCCGTCTAGGAAGAGAGGCTTGCCCACTCTTCCCCCACCCTGGGGTGGGATGGGGCGAGTCTGGGCAGCCTTACCCTCTTCTCACTCCAGAGGCCCAGGCAGGGTTGGTGACTCCAAGAACATCAAGTTTTCTGTTCGTTCCTCTCATTGGTGGTGTTGGCCACTGCCCAGGCTTCTTAATGACCAATAAAGCAACTATTTTCCACCAGGTGCCTTTCTGTTCTGCTCCACCAGCCACCGCCAAGAGCTGAAACTGCAGCTGGGTGGCTCTTAGTTAGGACAGAACACAGTGTCCTGGAGCCTGGGTCCTCCTCAGCAGATGCTTGGGGAGTCAGGCACGGACCCAAGGCCGTGGGTCAGTCCTGTTGGCAGACAAGAGGCAGAGCCTTAGGCTGTCGCTATTCCCGACCCCTTCCCATCAGATATGGCCACACTGCTGTTCCTATTCCAGCTCACTGGAATAGGAACATTTGGGGGACAGACTGTCAGGACAGGCTCATGTGCTCAGTGTCCTGTCCAGCAGCTTCCAAATGCCACCTCAGGTTCCCCAGGGAGTCCCAGCAGGGGCACTAAGTTAGATGCACGTTCCTAGTCCACAGCTGCAGGGAACAGCTGAGCAAGAAATAAACACTGACGGTGGCCACAGTGGCACAGATAGGTGACTCAAACTGCCTGGAAACTGAGGCAAGGAATCACTAAGCCCCTGGGTTGACAGACCGGCCTGGGCAACACAGCAAGACCCCCCCCCATCTCAAAAAAGGGGGGGGCACAAAAACTTGGAAATCCTACTTCAAGGCAAGAAAAATACTAAAATAAAATTGGTTCCCAAACTCAGAAACTGCTTAAAGAGTTTATTTGTGAGTAAAACATATTACAATGAGGAAAGGACACACAGGCGTCTGCATCGTGAGTGCAACTACATTTCATGTTGTGATACAAAGGATTAGACTACAAAAGTGAAAACTGAAGGTCACTGCGTATATGGGGGAGGGGGAGGGGGTGAGGAGGGACAAAAGGCAGGGTCCAGGACAAAGGTGGGAAACTTCATGCCACCTTGGCAGCAGGCCCTGGGCCACCCTGCCACCAGCCTCGGGTCCCGCTCAGGCACAGTGTTGGTGGGGTTGTGGGCATTCAGCCCACCATGCTGAAGATGTGGCACCAGTGCTACCCACCGCTCCCTGGTGGGACGCCTCTGGGTCCCCTGGCAGGCACCCCACAGCTCCTGGCACCAGCCACCTTTGAGGACTTATCTAGCCACCCACTGAGCAGCCTCCAGCCCTTTTCCAGGGATGAGTTAAGTGAAGATTCACAGCAGTATTGACAAAGGAGAGAAGGACGCAAGAGGCCACCGAGTCAAGCCTTCTGTCTTTGAGTTCACTTTCATCAGAACCTGGGCATCTTGTAGGCCGAGTTAGGGTGGGAGCAGCCTGCCATCAGTTCTGAACCCCCACACAGGCAGGCAGTGCTCTCTGCAGTCTGCCAGAGGCTCCAGAAAGAAAACTCAAGTGGTCTGTTCACATTTAGTGAGAAAGGAAGCTAAATTGCAAACCTGCCAAAAAGAAAAGACTCTTCTCCCCTCTGGGCATCCCCTTCCCTGTGAATCTGGTTGTGGTGGGGGCTGTCCATCAGCCCATACGGAGCATAGCACTGGGCATGTGCAGGCCCAGCATCCTGCCCAAACCCACCTCTTCAAGGCAGCCCTGGGGCCACGGGGTAGGCACAGGAGTGCTGCACAGCACCAAGGCTGTGTGCAGGAAAGAGGGAGGTCACTGAGCAGGTGACGCCAGCAAAAACCACAAGTCTGATTCAGTCACCTGAGACACCTTGGGGTGAAGAGGAAGCCGAGCAGAGAGTTATTTCACAACAGGAAGGATGAAGTGGTCAAGGCCCAGGGGGACAGTGCCAGAGCTGGTAGAAGCCTCTGGTGCCTTCCAGTTCCAGCCAGGACCATGACTTAGAGGTCCATCTCCCCCAGAACCCGAGGCGAGGCGGGGCGGGGCGGGGGGGGGGGGGCAGCAGAGTGCACACGTGGGCGGTCAGCACCAGTCTGCATGGGGCTGGGCACAGGCGGGAGGGGCCTAGCTAGGTAGAGGGCTTGGCTTTTCGCATTCCATTACACAAGAGGACAGAACACAGACATAACCAGGGACTCTGGCAGATTCAGAGCTGCTTCAGACAGGACAGTGCAGGCCGGGCCTTCAGGAGTCGCCCCTCTTCTTGCTCTTCTTCAGGAAGGAAGGAGTGCGGAACTTCTTCTTCTTCTTAGACGGGGACTTGCCTGGAGACCCGTCGCTGCCAGGATCCACAGCAGACCCCTCCTCAGCAGCTGGGGGGGCCGTCTCCTCAGCTACTGGGGCTAAGGCTGGCTCAGGGTCAGCATCGGGGTCTGGGGTAGGGCTTGGGGGACCCTGGGCTTCCTCCTCCTCTAGAGTCGAGAAGCCAAGTGCTTCTGAAGGCTCGTCGGGGGATAGGTCAGGTAGCATCGGCTTGAAGGTGGCAGCATCGCTGTCGTCTCCGGGAGCCGGCTCCTGCAGAAGGTCTGGCAGCAGGGTGGGAGTGGGAGAAAGGCTTTAGGGCTCCTGCCTGGTCGCCAGCTGCCTAGTGTCAGCAGAAGGAGCGGCCACTCAAGGGACTCTGCGTTTTCCAAGACAAGAAGCTCTAACTAGACCTTCTCTACCTTAGCTGGGTGAAACTAACGTTAGATAAGGTCTGTCTCCAAGGATGTCTGGCGCCTCCGGTGGGGAGCATCTCGAGCTTCCTGAGGAGCACAGCCTTCATGCTGAGCTCTGGCCTAAAATTAAGCCTCGAATTGGTTCCACAACATCTGGTCTTCCCCAAGGGCAGCCAGGAGAGAACCATGAGCGAACCCCAGACCCCAGGAGCACAGACCTCCAACAAAACAAAGCCATTTAGGCTGGAGAGTGGAAAGAAAAATGAACTATAAGGGAAGTTATAACTCAACAGGAAAGAGCAAAATGTCACCTGTCTCCAGAAAGCCTAGGTCTGGCTGGTTTCCGTCTACCCACATGCCTACACCCACCCCAGGGACACCAGTGTTGGAGGTTTTACGTAGTCTACAAAGTAACAAGCAGCTGCATGTTAGGCAACACCAAACCACTTAGTACTCAGAAGTCAAGCACAGCTCAGGACCGGGAGCTAAGCAGGGCTGGAGAGGCCTGGCCACACATGTTCCAGGCCCCACACTGCTGTAGCTTAGGGAGCAGGGGTGCCCCACAGTCCACCCTACTCGTTGCCCTGTTCCGTCACTCCACGCCACACTCAGAGCAGGAGGGAAGGCTGGGGGTGCAGGCACCTCCCCACCCGGAGGGATTAGGGCTCCCTCTGGCAAGCTCATAGCAGCTAACGCTCCAAGATAGAGGCCCCGGCATGCACTCTTACTTTCCATCATTTGACAAATGTCACATTTCTTAAAAAGTATTAATATCCTCTTCAGCTCACTTCAAATTGCCAATGGCAGTTTAAACACAGGTCCAAATAAACAGGACTCCATGCACCTAGTGGAAGAACCCACCTGGCAAAACCTCATCTGCATTTACATCTGACCCAACCATCAAGAGAGATTCTCAGAGGATGAACTTAAAAACTCCATTTTTAGACCCAGGCTGCTCTGAGCCACACTGTCCAGTGTGTGGCGGCCCCAGACAGTCCATCCCACCATCCATGCAGGCCGCTGCCCTGCACAGTGCTCAGGTAAACTCACTCATGGGGAGGCCACTGAAGGGTTGGGTACAAAAAAAAAGAGGGCCTCTGTTTTTGTTTTGAATAAACATAAAACAAAACTTAATAAACAACAAAGAAGCAGGAGAACGAGGCAAAGCAGAGGCAGGGGTGTGAGAGCAGAGCGCCAGGCGCGGGCAGTACTTACTAGGGCAGCAGGTACTCTTTAGCACATCCAGCTCCTGTTGAAAGGCGGCCGCGAGAAAGAGAAGCACAGGAGAGAGTCTATGCACTCAGTCACAGCCACCGGGTTCCACAAGAAAGGCCAAGCCACTCTTGTAGGACACAGAATGGGGAGGGAAGCCACAGGCTTCACGGGAGACAGAGATGTACGAGACTGAGACACAGACGTGTCAGATCACACACCACGGACGTGCGACAGTCCGAGAGGCAAGTAGGATACACACAGCCTCTCGGCATCTGCCTGGTGTGGCAGGTCAAGCATCCTGCAGCCCGACAATGGAAGGCACTCAGGTGCCCTCTCGACATGACGAAGGATGGTAAGTAGGCAAGCAACGGGCAAAGCTGGCACGAGAACCGTGGTGGGTCCCACCCCTGAAGTTGCCCTCCCACGATCATAATTGCTGGGCTCTGTTCTGCCTCAGGTTACCCAGCACAGAACAGATGGAGGAGGAGAGGCCGGGGGACTCCAGAGCTGGGTCAGGCCTACACACTTGTTTATTCAGGTTAATAGAACTAGTGCCACAACTAGGTGCCAGTGCACAGGCATGCACCCTCCCACATCAGGGCCACCGCACCCCCGCCTCCACCAGAGCTCACCTTCTTCAAGCTTGACAGGGGTGCTGGGGGGAGTGTGGGGCACAGCCGACTGGTCTGGAAGGCTCTCTTCCTTCTGCTCTCTTGCCTCATCCAGATTGTCTGCAGGTACACACAAAACAAGAACATGGCGCATGGGACTTGCAACCCCAGGACCCTCAAGCCTGCATTAGGGTTTGAAATTTACAGGTGTCCCACAAGAGTTCATGTGCTGCAGATCTGGTCCCTGGCTGACGGTTCCTCAGGAAGGCAGGGAAGCCTGGGTGGAGGAGGAAGGTCCCTGCGGGAAATGTCTTTGATGGGGATATTGGGAGGCTCCATCTTTCTTCCCTGCCTCCACAGGGGCAGGAGCGGTGCTCCACCAGGCCCTCCCTGCCATGAAAGCTGCTCACCATAGGCCCAAAGCAAGGGAGCCCACCAACCAGGGACTGAAACCTCAGGAACCACAAGCCCAAGGAGACCTCTCCTCCTCCTAGGTGTCCTATGCACCGGGTAGGAGAGAGGCACAGCGAGGCAAACCGACTAGCCCAATCTCTTGAGCAGCAGACGGCCTCAGAGGTCATACTGGCTTCCCAGGGCATGTTCTGGAACAGCCACAGCAGGGCTTTGTGTCTGCTAGCTTTTGGAAAAGGATCAAGAGACTGACTACAAGTGAGTGTTTATTTGAAGTTTAACCAATCTTGGGTACAAAGTTAATTTCTATTCATATTCCCAAGAAAACCTGCCAGTGTCCCTGCGACAGACTGAAAAGCTAGACCCACCTATCCTCTGTGGAGCGAGTGGCCGGCAGCTTCACGGCCTCGTCTCACTCATCACCTCCCAGTCCCAATCACCACCTCCCAGTGTCATGCCACCACAACTTTGGTCTTGATTTCTTACGCAGAACATTCTTATCAATAAAGTAAACTTGATAACTGCAATGATTTTTCTTTCTTTTTCTGAAATCGACTGATAAAACAGCAAAAGGAAAGAAAACTGCAGGAACTAAAACCCTGGGTTCAGAAACCCCTGCCTGTTTCTCACTTAGAAAAAATAGTCCGTGCAACCCTGTTCCTCAGACCTCTCGTCTATTCTCTGACCGCAGACCCCTCTCCCAGGCCAGCTGCCTCCCGGCCAAGGGCACTGCTGCTTTCCAGAAACCAAAGGCCTGAGTGTCTCCTCCCTGCAGGACTAGAACCTTGACCAAGAAGGTTCTCCCGGCCACATGTGCCCTGCTCCAGCATTCCAGGAGGCAATGGGAGGACTACTTCTTTGTTAGTTCTCAAAACTTTTGGTTCCACTTTTCAAAACCTAAAGTTTTTGAGCTGGGGATGTGACTCAAGCGGTAGCACGCTCGCCTGGCGTGCGTGCGGCCCAGATTCGATCCTCAGCACCACACACAAAAACAAAGATGCTGTGTCCTCCAATAACTAAAAAATAAATATTAAACAAAAATTATCTCTCTCTCTCTCTCTCTCTCTCTTTTAAAAAAAAAAACCTATAGTTTGGAAATACTTGCTCCTTGAGACTCTGGCACTCAGTTCCATTTATTTTCATGTGTTATAAAAGTGTCCAATCATCATTCACAAAATCACGGCGACCTATGTCAGTAAGTCACCAAGAGAAGGAGGCTAGGCCAGCATGTGGCCCCTTCTGGGCATGGTTTGAGATCATCAGGGTGTCGACATGCTACTCATGGCCAGTGATCACCCCAGCACAGGGAAACCCTCAGGGTCTATGAAGAAGACCCCAAGCCACAGAGCCAGGACGGGCAGAGCTGCCGTGTTCCTGCAGAGCTCCGTCTCCATCTCCCAGGACCCAGCTGCAGGGGTGGGCCCTCCTCTCAGGGTCACCTTGAGAAGGAGACAGGATGTCTATTGGCAGAACACTTCCTGCGGGGCTGGCCCTTAGGAACCATCAGTATTCAGTGTTAGTGATTCCCATGGAGCAGAGGCGGCGTCTTCTCCGTGGAGCTGAATCACTGTGCGTATGAAAAGCCAGTGTCGTGGACACTCGGGCAGCTCCCCCACTAACTAGCGGATTCTCCTGGGATGCTCTCATCGCTCCACACAGACAGAACCCCGCTGGAAGATCGGCCGGCCCCTCACACCCTAGAGTTCTCTGCATAGCACAGCGGGCCCAACTGCTGCTGGGGCCACTCCCAAGCAGGACCACCCCAGGTGCAGGGTGCACACGGTGGGACGGGGACACAGAGTTCTCTGAGGCCACCCCTTCACGGCACTATTCCCAAATGTGTTCAACTTCTCAAATTCTCGGGAATGTGTGCTGGATGATGTGCAGGCCTCAACAAGGCCACAGTCTGCGCTTCATGCACAGGACTCTCCTCACTGGGAAGCCTCAGGCTGCTGCTTCCCACTCACCTTCAGAGCCCTTCTGCTTCCGCTCCACCTCCCTGCGGTACTCCTCCAGCTCGCGGTCTGTGAGTGTGTTGAAGGGGTTGGGGCCCGTGGTGCTCACGATGACGTGGGGCTGGTACTCCTTCTCAATGATGGCCTTGGAGGCCGTCACCAGCTCCCCCTGTGGACAGAAGGGGCATGGTCTGCAGGAGCCTGGCCAAGGGGCACACCCTCCTCCCAGGCAGGCTGCAGGCAGGGCAGGGAGGCTTTCCAGGAGCAGACAGACAGCCCCAAACTGCACGGCCCGGGGCCCAGGGCCTAGACTGAGCGTAGCCGTCAGGGGCAGAAGATGTGGAAACACAGTTCAACACTGCCGAACAAACCCCAGAAAAGAGATCCGACCACGGTCCTTCAGGTTCAAAAGTAAAGGCACCCAGTACGGACCCAAGAGCACGGACCACCCGGAGGGTTCCACCTGCCCACTGACCACAGGAATAGAAAAGGGCCTTTCTGTGCTGATCACAGTGGGGGTTCCCTTCTCTCATGGCAAGGTCCAAGCATAGGTGAGTCTTGCCCACAGTTTACAACCAGTTCCCAAACACACCCCAAAACAACATGCCCTTCAACACCAGAGTGTGCCTGAGGGTTTTGGAAAACTGAGCATCTGTTAAACAAAGCAAAAGCAAAGCACTAAGGCAGCTCCTAAGCCACGTCCCAAGAGGCAGCCATCAGGAGCCCTGGAGCTGCTCTGTCTGGGGCTGGCTCTCCAACGCTCTGGGGCCCATTCTGAAAACACTGACAAGAGCTCACACATAGGCGCCTCACTCATCGCCAGCTTCCAAAAACCAGTGAACACAGGAGGACCCTGAATCACACACTGCCAGGCCTGGAGCCTCTGTGCCCGCAGCACTCATCTCCATAAGGGGCACCCATTGGGCTCTGGGCTGAGTGGCACTGCCAAGCACTCCAAGGCTAACCATAACAGAACCCCAGGGAGAAGGGCCTGCTGGAGCAGGGGCTCTACTGCACAGCCTGGAGGCCTGTCACAGCAGGGAGCCCTCCTGCTGCCTAGGCCTGACCTTGGGTTGGTGGCTTTTCATTTAGAAGCAACCCTGACATGGCAAGACAGCAAATTAAATCCTTGTCCACCACTCATTAGCTTTGGCTGAGACAGACCCCTTCCTGTCCAGCAGCCTCAGTTTCACTACTGGCTGGAGGGGTCTGCTGGGCTGCCAAACACAGTGACCACTTCAAATGGTGATGCTCCTCAGGCAGTGACCCTCTGGCTCTGAGGCAAAGCAAGGCCGAGCCTGAGGTGCAGGACAAGTGGGCTGAACAGTTAGGGCGCGGCAGAGCCGCTCCCTCCAGCAGGCTGCCTGGAGCCTCCTCCCTCTCCAACTGCAGGTGACCTACTAAGGACTCCAGCAACACAGAGGCCCAGTAACTGTGTACTTGACTGAGACGTTTGGGCAAGACAAAGGCTCCAGTCCTAAAGCTCTGCATGCCTGGGCTTGAGGCCTAAGCTCTTTGAGCTTTAGCTTTTCATATGCAAGGAAGACCAGGGCAGAGCCAAAGGGATGCTCCTAGGGTGGACCATGCGCATGCTGGGAGCTCAGCACAGGGTCAGTGAGTCCAAGAGGTAGGGTCAGTGAGTCCAAGAGGTGGGCTCACTGCCCTGTGCACTCCTACGCTACAGCATGAGGGGAGGGTGCACACACAGACCACACAGTCCCTTTCCTAGCTGGACACCTTGCAACACAGACCTTCACGCCTCTACTCCAGCTACTCGATCCACTAGCAATAAAATTCAGAAGGTGGCAACATTATTGCAGGTCCGCACCGAGATGCCCAAAGGCTTAAGCTGAAGGTGCCTCCAACTGGGTACAGGGTTCCTTTCTGAAATAACTACCACCTCATGGGAAGGTGGCCTTCACAGTGTGAATGGCTGTCACCAGTGAGGGAGGAATTAAAGGTAAAAGAAAGTTCTTCAGAAAGCCCCAGCTTCCCAAGTCCTAAGGGCTGTTCTCCTAAGGGCTGTTCCTCAGACCGGAAGCAGAGTCTATATGTTGGGGAGGGGAGTTTCCGGGACACCGTCCTCGCTGAAGCAGCTCCCTGCACCAAAGGAGCAGTACTGTCTGCATTTTGAGGTTGACATAAAAAGTAGTAGAATAAAATAATAGCTCCAGTAGAGGACATCCATGGAGTCAAAGAACATTTCTGCCATAAAAATGAAATATGTCTCATCAGGATGGGGATGAAGATCAAAACACAAATGTGAACTTCAGAAATGGGGAGGTTAGAAGCACAAATCTCGAGGAAGAGTCCACGTAAGCTGGGAGTGTGGGCAGCGCAGTGGTGGGGCAGTAGCCGAGCAGGCATGAGGCCCTGGGTTCCATCCCCACCACTGGGGCAATAAAGGACGGGAGTCCACATCTATTCAACTGGGGCCAGCCAGCGAGGCAGCTCTGTTGAGACTGGAGACCCTCCATCTATCTGTGAAGCACCCAGGTGACTGCGACGTGCCATGTTTGAGCACCACTGGGGCAGAGCACAGCTGTAACTAGACGACACACCAGGCAGAAGCACGTCCTGGGACACGTGCCAGCCTGCTTTTTGGGGAGCTGAACACGACACAAATGAAATCCTTTAAAGGCACCACAG
Organism: Callospermophilus lateralis; assembly: GCF_048772815.1. Classification (NCBI taxonomy): domain Eukaryota; kingdom Metazoa; phylum Chordata; class Mammalia; order Rodentia; family Sciuridae; genus Callospermophilus; species Callospermophilus lateralis. Next base: position 2,315,790 of record NC_135312.1, on the reverse strand, counting down.
TGCCAAGGGGACAGTACCTCAGTGACTGGCTGTGGCCTGCTTTACGTGCAGGGCGCACTCCACCCAGGCGCCTGGCACATCCACAACGTGCTGCTAACCAACAAGAACACCACGGCTCGTGGCCCAATGTGCTGGCTCAAAACACAAGCTGCCAGGAAACCCATCCTTCTCCCCCCAAGAACGATAGCTGGAGTAACTTCTAAGCACGGGGAAAGCAGAACCCACTGCATTAGTACATGAAGCCACACGTCATGATCAGGGGTTCCAGGAGGAAGATGGCACCTTGGCACAAAGCTGCTTCTAGCTGAACTGGAATGCGAGTGAGACTTGCATCACACTGAAAATGTTACAGCGGAAGACAGAGCCCAAGCTACGTCCTCTGAATGAAGGCCAAACACTGAAGACTCTAGACACGGTGGGCAGCCACCTTCCATCATGGGCACCAAGTTCTCCAGGACCCTTACTACCTAGGATTGTCTACCTCCAGGACAGGCTAGATAGATACCCACGCACACAGAGATCAAAATGTGGGACTTCAGATTTTCATGTCTTTCTTCCCTGCAACAGTAACAAGTTTTTTTTTCTTTTTAATATTTTTTGGTTGCCAATGAATTTTTTTTACTTTATTTGCTCCTTCATATGTGGTGCTGAGGATCAAACCCAGGTCCTCACACATGCTAGGCAAGCACTCCACCACTGAGCCACAACCCCAGGTACTCAAGTTTTTTTTAAAGGTAAAAATAAATGCATTTTTATCAATGAAGGTTGACAATGACTGTCTTGCTTTTGTTTCCCACTTCCTTGGGGCAGTGATATAATTCAACAGCCTTGGATTCTATTCTCAAAAAAAAAAAAAAAAAATCCATTCCTCTGCAATGACCCCTGATGGCTATGGTCAAAGATGAACAAGCAAGGGGAGGGGCTGTGGGGGAGCTGTGGCTGCCAGCAGAGCCCTGACGAGACCATCTGCAATGGGCATCTTGTGAAAGGTAAACTCTGGAGCCCAAAGGCATGCACTGACGAGTCATGTGCAGAACTTGAGCAATGCAGCCACTGTCTCCTTCAGACTGGCCGCTTCCCAGCAATATCTCAATACTGTACAATGCTTCACACCCCTGTTTTAATTAAGGAACAGAGTAGGCGAAACAGAGTCTGCTGAAATCTCATACATGATTTAGAGGTCTCTTTCAAGCTACATCAGAAACAAAGACAAGGTCTCAAGCGGGAGGTGGTGGGGGCAGGAAAGGGAGAAGAGCACCGCGGACTGCCAGGGCGTTGAGTACCTTTCTAAAATAGAGAGATTTAGCGGGACTAAAGGTCTGCTCTGTAAGCTCGAGCCCTTCGATAGTCTCCGTACAGTCAGAGAGGGGTGCGTCCTGCAACAGTAAACTGAGTCATCAGAGCACACCAGGCCTAGCTTACAACCACCCGGGCAGGGGGAAGCCAGCTAAGAGCATGCAGCAGGGACAGCGGTCAACAGTGAACGCAGCAGTGGTGATAGTGGTACGTGCAGACACCAAACATGAAACGAGGACCACAGCTGGCCAGATTCAGAAAATGCAACAATCACCATCTACCCCTGAAGAGTCAGGTTTGAAAGCATCAGGTGGCATCTTCATATTCTAAGATAACTACTTACACAATTATCTTCAATGTGCCACTAAGTACAGTTATTTTACAGAAATGCATGTAAATGTGGACCACATTTACCAGGCCCTCCCTCCGCAGCCCAAGCAGTGCTGTGTTGCAGACGTCACTTGTTCCAGAACAAAGGCCCATTAAACCCTCCTTTTTCTAGCACTTAACACAGCACCCTGCTAACCCCAGAGCTGGCCATTCGCGCCCTCACACAGGCATGCACTACAAGGAGGGGTCTGCAGGGATGGGCACAGCCCTCTGCATGCTGATGCTAGGTCTAGAACTCAAGGGAAGTGGCTGGTCTACTTCTTATCAAGAGGATTCATAGCAGAGATAACTGGTTGCCTAGAATACTCACCTCATAAAATCATTCTCTCCCAAGTTAATAACAACTCTGGAGCAGACGGACACAGAGTCACCACCCACTAATACGAGAGACATTCTGAGCTCTCACCTGGACGAGGCTTCTGTCCATCACCACACCACACAAAACCTGGGACTGAGGGCCAGCAGTCTTAATGTCCTGCAAGTTCTGCTCTCGGATCTAAGGATGGGAAGGAAAAGAAAAGCACATAATCAGCACAAAGAGGTCATGCTGTGACTGCCAGTCACATTGCTTGTGCACCTGGACCACTACCCCCAAGGTGATCTTGTGCTCCACCCAGCCCAGATGGCAGGACGCCCCAGGAACACCTGCCTAATGGCACTGGCCCACCCTGCTTAGCAGGGTGTAGGTCAGCAGAAATGGAGGGACTAGTCCCAATTCCCACACATTCCAGAAGGCTCCGGCAGGGCCCCAGCCCTTCACTGTACCCAGTGACCTGGGGGAATACGTGGGGGTTGTGAACACTGACAATCTGACAACCCACATTCTGACCAGTGCAGTTTATGAGCCTCTGAATGAGTCTGAAAGGCAGAACAGCCACCCACTCTTGCTGGATCAGGCTCTGGGGCTTCTACTCTAGACCTGCTACTGAGCAAGCATCACCCCGACACTCCTCAGGCCCCAGATGTCTGCTGCCCCTGCTCCACACTGATGGCGGAACGCAGCCTCAGCATGAGGAGATGACTTCACTTCCTCAGTGGGAGCGCAGACTGCCCTGCTGGAAGCAAGCACCCCTCTGCTCCACAGCAGCCAGTATCCCTTCCAACCCTGCACCCAGCTCCCTCCAAGTGCCCAGGGCAGCACATACCTTGTTCCTCATCTCCTGGACCTCTTTTGGGTTAGTGTTCAATGGGACAAACAGGTTAGGGACAGCAGAGGTGGAAGTTCTAGGTCCATCCTCTTTAGTCCACTGCAATATCAAGAACAGTCGAGAAGTCAGGGTCATGACAGTAGTCACAACGCCACAGCATTCGTCTGTCCAACTGACCTCACATCTGCTCATGCACTGAACCTCACAGACGGCTGAACCAATGGCCACATTCCCTGGGCCACTCTACAGAGCTGACATGGGGGTGAGACGTGGCCACGCAGAAACCACTGAATGGTGGAGTAAGGGGAGTGGCCAGTGGGAAAGCCCACGAGAGCCGGGGCAATCAGGCTAATGACCAGCTGGGTCAGGCCCCTCAGAGGCCATTGGTCCACCGCCCTGAGAGTCCCCCAACACCAAAGCCAACTGGAAGCGTGAGATGACAGGATCATGAAAAGCAATGTGACGCAGCCACCCAGGAAGGGCGAGAGTCCGCACTGCAGGCAGAGTGGGCACCACCAGAGTTGTGCGTGGAAGTGAGTGGCAGCACCAGACACACAGCGGCACTGTCCACCAGGGGACACTGCAGCAGCTCCCAAGCACGAGGTGGGGGGGTGACATCATGTTTTACAAAAGAAACCTCTGAGTGTTGCAAAACCGTTCCAACAAAATAAAGCGCCTGGTGAGCCCTCAAAGGCTGCTTAGCCTCAGTGCCTCCTGCTCATCGCTGTTCAGGCCTCCAATCAAGATGGGCTTTGGGTCAGATTCTGACTCCGAGGCGTGAGTAGGCACTGAACACTAACACAAGCCATCTTTGAAAGCAAATGGTGTGCCTTTCAGAATATTTTTGAGAGGCAATAAGATAGCCATAAACCATATGACCTTAAGGAAGCAACCAAACTGTCAAAGGCTTAGCCACTGCGAAAGAGTGTGGAATGGGCATGGAGCTGCGGGCACTCGCTGACGGTTACCTTCTCAGAGAAAAGACAACTCAGCGTCTTATTATAAATAATTCTAGTCAAAATGTTAAAACAGCCACCTCAGAAGCTTGAACCCATTTAAAAAATTAATATGAATTATTATAAATTAAAATATACCAACCTGGGAACATTGCGTGGAATTTGTATTAATCCAGGAAATAGGAAACACATATAAATACAGCTGAGCAAGATCCCCTTCGATGCACTCATTGACTAAAATGCCTCAAGTGACTTTTTTCCATTTTTTTTTTAAATACGGGAGATTGACCCAGGGCCTGCACTTGCCAGGCAGGTGCTCCGCTGCAAGCTACACCAGCCTGACTGGACTGCCTCCAGGCAACCATCACAGAGCTCACAACCATGCTGCCTGCTGTGGGTGCCCTCTGGAGAGACCTGGCAGGCAGCCAGCAGAGCACCCCAGCGGCAGCAGAGAGGGGTTCTGTTTTTAAGGTCAACCATTCTAACCAGTGAACCAAAGAAAGAAAAGAAGGGAGGGAGGGCAGGAGAGGAAGAGACGTGCTCCCACACTCTGAGCCTGCCACCACGCAGGGTCTCCGCCCACGTGACACAGCTGCTTGGGACCACAGTGGCTCCGCGCCAACTGCATAGCAGGAAAACACCAGAACCACCTGGGGAAGACAAAACCTTTTTTTTTTTTTTTTTTTAAATAAACTTATCAAGTAAAAGCACTGTTGAAAGGGGAAATGTGGCTATCGGCTTCCTGCTTCTTGGGTCACCTGGGCTGCCGACTCTACTGAGCTCAGCATGCAGCCAGGTCTGGCCCCACTGTGCTGCCCCACGGGGTACTCCATCCAGGGCTCTGGAAAGGGGCTCTGCTGCACTGAGATGTGAGCTGGACAGATTCAAGGGCTGGCCTACGGGAGGGGAAAGCACTCTTGGCAGCAGGACACCAGGGACTCCTCTGAGGGGACAGGAGCCCTGCACAGTGCTAACACTGAAATGAGCCCCTGGCAGCATCTGTCGCTGGTGCCTGCAGGTGACCTGCGCTGCACTTGGTCATGCCGCACCCCACAGGAGTCCAAGACTCACCACCATGGCCGCCTACTCACATGCAACAGTCCATGCAGAGGGCAGCTGGCGTGAGCCTTCCGAGGCTTTGGGACAGAGGGCAGGGAACAGTGCTGAGAGAGGACAAGAGTCAGCAGAGAATGGGCCAGCGGGCCGCGGGGAAAACTGCTTAAGAAAACACTGTGACAAGGAGGGAAGCAAGGCATAGGCAGCACTGGCGCGCGGGTCAGGCCTCGCAGAGCTGCGTGAGGAGTTAAGAGCCAGCACAGCTGGAGTTCAAGAGAGCTCCTACATTCACGTTAGCACAGGTGAGTCCTTCAGTGCTCCACTGCGAGTGGAGTCAGCCTCAGGGGTAATGACTACAGAGGTGCATTGTATCTTAAGCAGTTTCAAGCAGAGTATTACTCGAGTTTGAGCTGAGGCATAAAGTGGGCTTTGGCTCAAAAGAAAGGCAAGTTAACGAGAAAGGGTCATGAGTCAATGTGGGTCAGAGGGCAGGGTCCCAAAGCCTCCGAAGCCCCAGCTGCCCAACTTGCTCTACATCATCTAACTATGAACAGTAAGGTAGGCACAGACCAAGCAGTTGGTAATACAGCTTGGCACGCAGACACCGGACGAGAGAGACTGCAGCAAGGGTTTCACGTGATCGTGTGTAATGTTCGTCCACACCTTAGTCTTCGACTTGGGACTGCTTCCATTCTGCCCTTCCTCAGAAGCTTCGTCACCCCGGCCAGAGTTCAGCCATCTTGTCTTCTCTCGCTGCTGCTTCTGAAAACTGTGTCTGAGAGGGGAGCAAGTGCCCGAATCACCGTCACTAGCAAAGGAGTAACCAGTGACACTAGCAGGAACCTCCACATCGCTGTATTTTTTAGATTTCTCTCTTAGAGCAGGGTATCGATAGGGATAGCCAGTCCTGTAGCCCTAGGTCCAAAGAGAAGAAAAGACAGTCAGTGCTCCAGATCTCAGAGCAGGGTTCACTGTGGAGACGTCCACAGGCAGAACACGCAGCTCTGCAACACGAATCCTAAGCACGTGGCCGAGAAGGCACAGGCTCGCCAAAGACAGGCCGAAACGCTGACAGCAGGACCACCGTGCCTGAGCAACCACAACCACCCAGAAAGCCACACAAAGTAGAACAAGAAACTGTCATGCTCACACAGTGGACCGTGGTGAGGAAAGAGAAGGCTCTACTAGCAATGGCACCCACGTGGATCACGCTCACAAACCGACTGCCCAGGGAAACCAGTAGAAAAGGACACACGCTGTCTGGGTCCACTTGTAAAAAGTACAAAACAGGCAAAAGCAATCTCTGTTGTATAGAGACAAAACAGTGGCCACCTGAGATGGCAAGTGACTGAAAAGGGACCCGAGGGCTTGGGCAGTACCAGCACTGCTTCTGATCTGGCTATTGCTTACGTGGCGACTTCAGTTTTCAAGCTGACAGAACTCACCTGCTGCTGATGACTGCACAGAGCAAACTCATCCACACAGTCTCAACACTGTGGTAACCATCAGGTAAGACCACACACCACTCATGGCAACTGGTTCTCAGCAAAATTTGCATATGGCACTTACACTCCTCCTTCAATGCTGCCTCTCAACCCCCAGCTGTGCCTGCACAGATGTGTGGCACCTCGTGTCCCTCTGCTGGAGCACCTGCCAGCTGTCCCGCCAGGCAGCAGCTGCAGACAAGGGGGGATCTTCCTCATCTCTCCTCACCAGGGCTTAGCACTTAGTAGATGTGACAGACTTTTTGACGGCCCTCAGCTCCTCCTGTGACTGCCCCTGCCCTTCAAGCCCAGGCGCAACAACTGCCATGCTTCTAGCCTCTGGCATTTGCAGCAGGCAACAAAGAGCGTACAGTCCCACCCTGCTAGCTCTGGAGATGCAAGCCATCATGAATACCGTCGCTGTAGGAAAACGGAGTCTCAGAAGGGAAGCACCCCTCCCCAAACCCATGGAGCCTTATGATGAGAAGCCAGCCCTGGTCAACAGCCTGACTGCAGCCTTGTGAGGCAGAGACCGAGCTGAGTTGCGCCTGGAGCCCCGCACTGCCCCCCAGGAGGCTATAAAACACCAGAGCTGTGCCCCCACACAGCACAGGGCTGGCGGTGCCTGGACAGGTGTGCACTCACTGCACGTCACAATGCTCGCCAAAGGACACAGGGTGACTGAAGACACAGGGGCGGACCCTCTAGCCAGGTGTGGTGGTGCACGACTATGGTCACAGCTACTCAGGAGGCTGAGGCAGGAGGGTGGCTTAAGCCCAGGAGCTTAAGGCCAGCCAGTGCCACACAGTGAGTCCCCGTCTCAGATAACAAAGAACAGTACGAAGTAGGGATGATTCCTCCCACGTCAGAAACCGTCTCTCTCTCTCTGGCACTGCTCCTCCTTGGGTATCTTTATTACCCATCACTGCTTTGAAACACTTTTAAAATCAGCCATCTTCAGGCTGGGGCTGGGATGGGGCTCAGTGGTGGAGCTCTTGCCTCATACAGGTTGAGTCACTGGGTTTCATCCTCAGCACCACATAAAGATAAATACATAAAGATACCGTATCCATTTATAACTAAAAAAAAATTTTTAAATGGCCATCTTCATTAAGGGAGTCATCTTCATTGTGTTCCTCAGAAAGGCGAGATCTACCTGCACAGGCACTTTGCCTCCATGAGCAAGCTCTGCTGAGGGGTACTGAGGGATGACTTGGCCAGAGCACTGCCTGGACACACAGCTCTGTCGACACCGCCTCTGCCTGCACGTGGGGCATCTCCCTGGCTTCAGGGTACAGTCTCAGGACCCACAAACACCATTTTATTCTGACAGTGACAGGGGCACTGGTTTTTCTTCATTCTTCCCTTCTAATGCTGTCAAACCAGAATTCTCTAATACTTGATCCTGTGAACAATTATTTGGCTCATGATTTAAAATATGGGGGTGCTGGGGATGTAGCTCAGCAGTAGAGCTTGTGCTTAGTACCCAGGTCCTGTGGGTTCAACCCCCAGAGCATGCACGCGCATGCACGTGTGCGTACACACACACACACACACACACACACACACAGGTAAGCAGATAGACACAAGATATATAGATCTGTTCCTTTTTGGAGGAGCTGAAGTTCTATTTTGCTGTGGAAACAAGTGCGCATTTCTTCTAAGTGTAGATGTTTGAGATGAGACATCTACTACATCTACTACTAGACATCTACTACTCTCACCTGCTCTCTATCTGCTCCATCATTAGCAGACAGCACAGCAGCAAATCAGATGCTGTAAACACAGACCACAGTCGGCAACTCTCGTCCAGTTCATTTCTTTCTTTCTTTCTTTCTTTTTCAAAATACCTTCATTTTATGTATTTACCTTTAGATGGCGCTGAGGATGGAACCCAGTGCCTCACATGTGCTAGGCAAGTGCTCTACCACTGAGCCACAACCCCAGCCCCAGCCTGATGTTCGTTTGTTCCTTCTTTCTTCCTTTGGTACTGAGAGTGAGTGAGCCAGGTGCACTGAATTCCCATCCCTTTTTATTTATTTATTTATTTACATTCTTGGTCCTGAGAGAATTTAACTCAGGTGCACATGACTACTGAGCCAAATCCCAACCCCTATTTTGTATTTTATTTAGAGACAGGGTCTCACTGAGTTGCTTAGTGCCTCACTAAGTTGCTGAGGCTGGCTTTGAACTAACAATCCTCATATCTCAGCCTCCCAAGTTGCTGGGATTCCAGGCTGCGCCACTGCACCCAGTCCCATTCGTGTTTATTTTGATACAGAGTCTCACTAAGTGGTGTAGGGCCTCATTAAATTGCTAAGGCTAGCCTCCAATTTATAATCCTCCTGCCTCAGCCTCCCAAATTGCTGGGATTACAGGTGTGCACCATCATTCGTGGCTTCCAGTTTATTTCTTATAAGCTACACAGAACTTTAATATTAAAACTGTTAATAACGTGCACTTATTGAAGAAACCAAATAAAATATACTTTCTGTAAGACACACTTCACTATTAGCCTTCCTCTTCTATTAAATCAGAGTTAGTGCCTAATTTAGATTTCACTCTCCACCTTCCAAAATGTCCTGAAAGCACGAGATGAGTAGATATGCAGAGCCTTATCTCCTCTCCCCCTTCCTCATGTGACTCTTGGCTAGGAGCGGGGTGGGATGGTGGACCAGGAGGAAGGAACCCTATGCCTGGGCCAGCTCCGCACTCCTCACCTCAGGACACTCAGGTCACTTCTTCTCTAGCTGCAACTTTCCTGAAGGGACACCAACTCCAGCTGCCCCCTCATTCCAACAGCTTCTTGTACCTGATTTGTTAGCTTTTGCTCCTTTTCCTGCGTTCCTTAACCAATTTGGGCCCGAGACTCCTGCCCTGCCACTATCTCTGTCCCTCCCACTGTGCCTGTCACCCCTAGATCACACAGTGACCTGAAATCTGTTTGCCACTTCCATCACAGGGCCATGAACTCCTGAGCCAAACACTGCAATCTTCTCAAGATTCCATGCGAAGGGGGTCAGTGAATGCAGGATGCAGAGGTCACAGAGACTGTTCTGTCATCCCCTCCTCCCTGATGGAATGCAGCTGATGGAGGGGACGACGCCTCACATGCAGCACACTGGCCATCATGGGGCACTAGGATGGGCCTTCCCAAAGCCCACCTGAGAGGTTCAATGTGGCATGAGGGGGGCCCTGTGGCAGCACTAAAGCCCCATGATGTGTTTGGAGGGCTGGAAACTCGAGGACAATGCTGGGATGTGGCTCAGGGGTACAGCACCTGCCTGGCCTGCGTAAGTTCCTGGGTTCACTACTCAGACCTCAGAGAAAAACCCCAAAACAACAACAATAAAAATTATCTCTAGCCATTAAGTCACCAAAAAAATCCTAGGACAGTGTTTTTTTATTTTTTAGTTGTAGACAGACACATTTATTTATTTTTATGTGGTACTGAGGATGGAACCCAGTGTCTCACACATGCTAGGCAAGCGCTGCCACTGAGAAATGACCCTGCCCCGCAGGACAGTATTCTAATCTGGATCCAGCAATGACTATTTAGGTCCCTGCCTCCCATGGCTGTCCCCAGCTGCACTGTGGCTGTCTGTGGGTGCTTCTTCTTTTGACCTGGCCAGTCATGTTCTGGCCTATTCTTTGAGGCCATTTCCAAGAGCCACCTTCTACGTACAGTTTCTTCCTTGATCCTTGCAGAAGGACAAGATCCGTCCTCAGCCACCCCATCATAGACCTGGTCTACATGAAGCCAGTGTGGTATGCGGTCTGTGGTCTTGCCCTCGCCATCAATGCTGCAAGCCATCCTGCTTCTGTGCCCTGCTGGTACCATTCTGTGTCCCTGACATAAGTAGCATAGGGTCTCCCACCAATACGATAGGCAGAGAGCTGTGGAACCCAGCAACCAGGCCCCAAGCAGCTACAACTACACAGACACCAGGCTGACAATGTGGCAAGGCCCTCCAGCCTGCCTGTGGACGCTGGCCAGCAGGAGCCTGCGCTCCTGCCCCACCTGCCCCAACACAACATTAGATGGGAAAACAAAACACCGCTGTGGCTTACTGTGATTCAGCCTACACATTAAAAAGCCTGGCGGCTTCATGATTTTTTTTTTTTTTTTTTAATTCTCAAGTTCTAGGTGGACACAATATCTTTATTTTACATTTATGTGGTGCTGAGGATTGAACCCAGGGCCCCAAGCACACTAGGCAAGCACTCTACCACTGAGCCACAACCCCAGCCCCGGCTTCATGATTTTTGAGGGTGACATTCAGATACATGTAAAAGTAGCCATCTTGCTTGCCATTAAAAAAAAAAAAAAAAAAAAAAAAAAATCAATGCACTTTCAGGAAAGAAATTTTCTAATCGAGTGGCGGCACCATTCTTACCAGATTATCAAGCATCCTCATGAGGGCTTCAAATTCCTGCTCCCCAATCTGCCACTTAGGAGGTGATGCAGTGCCTTCCCCCGCCGGAGACCCTGGAGCACGGGATTTGGCCTTGTACTTCCCGGGATCCAGCAGTACTAAATTGTCTGGCCCTCCTGCACTGGCCAGCGTCCGAACCTTTTCCAAAACAAGCAAACACCATGGCTTGCATACCATAGAGAGACTCAGAAAAGCAGACGACTATGACACGTACTTGTACAGCTATGCAGGTTTCAACAAAGTGAGCCATCAGTGGTAAGAATTAAAAAAAAAAAGCACGGTGGGCACTGATCTGCTGACTCTAACACGACTTTCAGAGTTCTTCTCCAGCATGACAAAGACATTGGGCATTTACACTTGGCAGATAAATAGGAAAACAAAGCACCGTTCAGGACCCTCAAGACTTGGAGCCTCACTGGCACCAAACCTAAGTCAGGGAGAATGAGAGCCTGGCCTGGAGCAGAGCTTGGGCAGTGTCCTGGCCACGAGTCTGGATGAACCCACCTCTCAGCTCCAGCGTTTTCAAAAGGGGCGTGTAAAGGCAGAGGGAAATAACACACACATGACCCACACAAAGTGCCCAACATGGGGCTGGGGCTTGGGCTCAGTGGTAAAGTACTTGCCTCGCATGTGTGAGGCACTGGGTTCGAACCTCAGCACCACATCAAAATAAATAAAGACACTGTATGTTCATATACAACTAAATAAATATTAAAAAAAAAAAAAGTGCCCAACATGAGTCCTGGCATATACCAGTGCTCCACAAATGCTGACAACTTATGTATTTGAAAAATAAAAAATTAGGAATGAAAAGTCCAGTAATCTTTTGCTAACTTAAATCAGTAAAATGCATTTGTCCTGGCCAAGTTCCAAATTCATGAGCTCATCTTTGGCAAAGATTGCTCAAAGGCTCAGGACCCCTGAAAACACTAAGTGAACTTCACACCCTGCAGGACGACCACCCTCACCTGGATTTCACACGCGACCACGAGGTTATGGATGTAATAGAAAGCCTCCTCCACGCTCTCTCCCACTGACACGAGCCCGTGATTCCGGAGAATGAGAACCTGAGGGGAAGCATGGAGTAGGATGGAGCCAGGCAACGAGACGGACATGCCTCGGAGCGCTTCTTCTTCCCTCCAGGAAAGACCAGGTGCCAGGCCCACTGACCTTACTTCTGGGCCCCAGATTTTTCTGAATCAAAACCTTTTCCTCTTCATCAACCAGAATGCCATGATAGTCATGATAAGCCACTTCTCCAAGGGAAAGTGCTTCTGGGGAGATGGGCAAGAGGCCGCACTTCATGGCAGAGACCTGGAGAACAAGGAGTCAGTCGTCACCAGGGAAGGAAAAGTCAGCATCAATCTGCAACTGGCTTGCAAGCACTCGCCTCACAGATATAGAAAGCACACGTTTCCTTGGGGTGAATGAACACATGAAAATATGCATAAACAGCACTTCTGGGCTCACTCGGGACAAGACCTACATCTCTGGAGTTTCCACTGGTTATAGTGCTATATAAGCTAAGACGTATGGACTCAGTGAGCCTTGGTGCAGCACAAAGAAAGCCTCATGGGTTCCTCAAAAATAGTGGCACTTAGCCACTGAGCCATATCCCCAGCCTTTTTATAGTTTATTCAGAGATAGAGTCTCGCTGTGTTATTTAGGGCCTTGCTAAGTTGCTGAGGCTGGCTTTGAACCTGCGATCCTCCTGCCTCAGCCTCCTTAGCCACTGCATATGGCATAGTTTTTTGTCAAGTTGCAAGTAGAAACAAAACACCTGAAATTTAGATAAAACCAAATATACCAAGAGTTTAGGACAATGAGACTGTACAATTTCTCTACATTTATGTAAAATTAAGACTGAAAGAAAAAAAAAATTGAGTGTTCACAAAGCCCTTACACTTCCTCAAATTCCCCAAAATTGGCCTTAAAATGTCTAACTCTGAAGGTCTTCTACAGACAGCAGCTCTGACTAGACCGACAAGGTCCAAAGATTCGGACACGTACAGCACAGCGGCACAGAGGAAAAGCTCATCTAAAAGACAAAACCACACAGAGTTCCTTTCAGTGGATCCACCTTCATAGGAACTGCCTTACCAAGGAAGTTATTCCAAAACCTTCTCTTTTTTCCTTTTTTGAGGCCCCAGGAAGGTCCCAGGAAGCTCTAGGCTTGGAGGCCAGATCTCCTGGCAGCTGCACTACATGTGCCTCTGCCCAGCGACCCAGGCTGGGTCCTCTGGCTCTGGACAGAAGGTCTGTGGGGCAGCTTGGCAGGCTGGTTCCGATCTTCCCCCCTCCCCTCTGCAGGCTCAGTCCCAGTGTCCACAGCCTCTCCCTGAGCACACACCAGCCTCTACCCCACAGATCTCAACACAATGAAATCTGACCCTAGCATCTCAACCCTCTGTGATTCTCTAATCATACAGTCAAAAGAACATTTTCAGATTTATTAGAGGTTCTTCAAAATTAGATTGTACATACAACCCCAAAGAGGTAAAGCGCTCTGCTACTGAGCCACAACCGCAGCACCCCAGGACAGTATTCTAATCTGGATCCAGCAATGACTATTTAGGTCCCTGCCTCCCATGGCTGTCCACAGCTACACTGTGGCTGTCTGTGGGTGCTTCTTCTTTTGACCTGGCCAGTCATATCTGGCCTATTCTTTGAGGCCATTTCCAAGAGCCACTTTCTACGTAGTTTTCTCCTTAATCCTTGCAGAAGGACAAAATCTTTTCTTTTGCTCTTAAGAAAGTCAAACTAGTGGCTTAGAGTATAGCTCAGTGGTAGAGTGCTTGCCTGGAAAGTGCAAGGCCCTGGACTCGATCCCTATTATGAAACAAGCAAGTGCAACTCAGGTATGTGCAGCACCTCCAGCGAGGACCTCGATGCCCCGGGCAGCACTCACCGCAGCTCCTGCTGGGGTGTGAATGTGCACAACACACTTAACATCTGGCCGTGCAGCATAGATTGCAGAATGCAATGTGAAGCCAGCTTGGTTCACTCCTAGGTTAGTACTTCCACGATCCACAATATCCCCTTGTAGATTTATCTTAACCTGAAATAAAAGAAACAAAAATTTTAAATGTTAAGAACTTGAATTTTTTTTTTTTTTTTTTTTTTTTTTTTGTATCATGGATTGAATCCAGGGACATGTGAGCACTAAGCCACATCCCCAGCCCTTTTTTTCTTATTTAAGACAAGGTCCTGCTAAGTTGGTTAGGGCCTCACTGCACTACTGAGGCCAGCTTTGAACTCATGATCCTCCTGCCTCAGCCTCCCAAGTTGCCAGTATTACAGGTGTGCACCACCACGCCTGGCAACTGTAAACTGTTTAAAACCCAAGTTCAAAGAGCCTCTAACTTCTCTCAAAGCTTGTTCTCTAACTGAATTAATCAGTTCTATATGTCGACTGGATTCTCCCACTCCTTGAGTACTGTGTATGCCAACGGATTGGAAAGCACTTGAAGATTCAGCGTGACTGTTCAAACTTGGTGCAAAGGAGGACATTCTTACCAGGCTGGATGCAGTCACTTCACTGTAAAGAAGTCCAAAAGGTACAATGAGGAAGTGCTCCTGCTCCGAGTTCACTCTGGTCTGTGGGAAAATGACTGCATTAGTTCTCAAGTCCTGATGAAAGCACCTGCATCTCTCCCAGGCACAACTCACAGCTGAGTTATGGGAGGCCCCTCGGCAGAGAGCCTACCACAAACCAAGAGGCACTGGAAGCCTTCTGGGTTTATATCACATAGTAATTGATCATAAAGTACATCAAGTGCTTCCTGGTGGCACTCATGAAAAATGATTTGTGGAAAATAACCAGTTCCACACTAGCCCTCTGATACCAGATTATTCTACTGCAAATGGGCAAGAAGGTCACTCTCAGAGGTATAATAAGGAAAACCAAAAACCTACTTTTTAAAAGTCAAAATGGTTTTTTTTTAATACTCAAAACCTGTGGCATGATAGAAAAATGATTAAAAATTATAAATGAAAGCAATCTCTCCTTAGGGCTTCATCAGAAAAAACACCACCTCACTATTCTTTGCTCCTTCCAAAGTATGTTTCTCCAAAAAAATTCATTCACTACAGATGTGGCATTATGTACCAAGCACACACCAGACAAGGAACACACCAGTAAAACAGAAGAGTCCTGCCCACAAGAAAATCCCATCTAACTGAGGGTAGGCTTGGGCACATTCTAATGGGGCCTGCTCCATTTATCACTCAGCAATTCTTGCTGGGAGCCTATGTTGCGGGCACCATGATACTGCAATAACCACCAAAAGACCTGGACAGACCTACTGATCAGGCAGTCCTGTCGCTGAACAGAATCGCCTTGTCCCATCTCTCATGACAGTTGCTGGTGTGCGACACAGAGCAAGCTCTACCTGTGACAAGTCTCAGGTATCTGAAACTATCCTTGCTTAATGTCACCCTCATTCTAAACTCACCTGATTCTCTCAGTAGAACGGGGTTGGTAAGGGTTCCTACTCACAAGAAAGCTCTGGATAAATGGCATTGCCCCACCACTACTGCTCTTGGCAACAGGAGGAACAGTAGTAAATCACAAACAATTTCTCTACACTCGGACTCAGCAATACCCATCTCCATGCAGCTCTGCTGCTCAGGGCCTGGGCTCTCTCTCTTAGGTATTTCCAAAGCATACGCATGCTTTGTGCTTGCACATTCCCATCAATGGTGATTCAGCTGCATGTTTTATTTCCTGAAGTCAATTCTTTTCTACCTAAAAAAAGTACACTGACCTTTTTGACTATCTAAAGCAAAACAAAGCAACTGCCTTAACTTCCAAGTTGGGTCAAAACAAAATAAAACAAGGAATTTGTTTAATTAATTGGAATAAAGAAAAAATAAGGATGGAAGAAAGAAAAACTCTAAAATTTAGATTCTGTTGGATTATCTTAAGTTTCTATTTTGAAATCCCACATACAAGGGTATTTAGAAGGTATATGATCTTCAAATTCAAGCTGAGGGTGTCATTCAACGGTAGAGCACATAACCAGCATGTAATAAACCAGGAGTTAGGGAAAGTATATGATAATTTAAATATAATAACAAATCAAGCAGCCATGAACCAATCAATCAGCTTTAGAATAACAACTCAGGAGCTCCATTTCTCCCAAATTTCAAAAATAACTACTATTCTGAATTATATATTAAGAATAGACTTTCTCTTCCTTACAGTTTTCCTACATACACATTCATTTCTGCCCAGCATGATATTTAATTTCTGCTTATGAGCCTCATGCAGGTGGAAGCCTGCTCTATGAATTCTTCAGCAGTATCTTTCCCAATGTGTTTCTCATGTCCTCCAGAACACGGCTGCAGCTTGCTCTCACCGCTGTGCAGCAGCCACTTTGTGAAACGCTATAGCTTGTGCATCTATTCTCCCATCAAGGCATGTGGCTTCAGCTTCTGCTGTATAAACCAGGCTACTATGAATGCTCCTGCACCTGTATCCTGATGTACATGCTCAAGTTTCTCCAGGGGGTAACGAGGAGGTGACACCAAGTCCCTTTCCAAAGGGCATGATGTAATATACACTCCTGCCTGAAGCATTCAACAGTTCTGGGCTTCCACAATCATCTTTTTTTTGAAATTTAAATCTGAAGTCTGCAACATATTTCATTGTGGTTTTAACTGACAATTTTCTGGTTACCAATAAGCAACATTCCATATTTTTTAAAGACATTTCCCTTTTTGTGAAGTTATTGTCTTACATTTTGTGTATTTTATACTGGTTTCTCCTTTTCTTATTGATAGTTCTTTATCCTGGATATTAATTTGTTAGCTATATATGGGGAAAAATCTTCCAGATTGTAAGCTTTTTAAACATTTTTTAGTTTGCAGTATTAGGCACTCTGCCACTGAGCTACCTCCTAGACATTTTTATTTTGAGACAGGGTCTCACTAAGTTGCCCACGCTGGCTTCAAACTTGTGATCCACTTACCTCAGTGACTCAAGCAGCTGGGATTGCAGGTATGTACCACTGCACCGACCTGGGCTATAACTTTTTTTTTTTTTGTATCAGGAATTAAATCATGCAAATTTTAGAAACATGCTGTCAGGGTTCACTTTTTTAAAAACCATAGTTATTTTAAATCATTTTTTCCTTTGTCTACATGTATACATATTCTCACACTGCTGTAAACAGTAGACATATTTCATATTTTCTCATTTCTAATAATGTTTTATTTGTCATGTTTCATGTAAGTTTATTTTTCACAGAATATAATGTTCTCTCAAACTGATGTTGGGTAACTAAGCCATGGGGCTGGAGTTGTAACTCAGTGGCCCAGCACTTGCCTAGCATGTGTGAGGCACTGGGTTTGATCCTCAGCACCACATAAAAATAAAAAGATAAAATAAAGGCATTGTATCCATCTATAACTAAAAAATATTTTTTTAAAAATAACTAAGCCATTTTCTATTGCTGGATAATTTTTCATTGCTATAAATAATGTTATATTTAATACATTTGTACATACTGTTTTACTTTGACTTATTTCCTCATGACACACTTCCATTTGTGAGCTTAGCAGATCTCTAAAATACAATTCTCTGAGTCTGAAGCAAAAAGGAGAAAATGCAAAATACAGACACCCCCAGCTATGGACCACAAGGAAAGATGTGGAGTTCACCATGCTAGCTGGGCCACCCTGGCTTGCCCCTCTTCTATCCAAAGGCTCTAAATCCAACACCATCTCACAACAAAGATCTAGTCTAGACCTTCCAATCCAGTTCTCTGAGACCTGTCAGCACTTTAAATCCCTTGAGTGGAAAATTCCCCTGACCTGCTTTCAAGAAAGGGCGAAACGACCTATTGGCCTATTTTGTTACACTGATAAACTTAATTAATATTTCTTTTTTTGCATTTTTATTGATTTTTTAAAAATAAATGACAGCAGAATGCATTATTAATTAATAAATATTTCTTTTCTGTCAATTACCTATACAACAATACTTAGTAAAACAAAAAATGGAAGCCACAAATAATAAAACAAAAAAATAAAAACTATATATATATATTTTAAAAAATCTCTCTTCCTCAAAAACTCTAGTTCTAGTTCACAAGATTTAGAAAATATTTTTGGTAACTTGGATTTCTTTTCACTCAGCATTAAGACCCAAGTGACCAGTTACAGGAGACTAAAACACTTAACTATAATGTTTTAATTCTATCAATTCCTAAACAATTAAAGGAAAAAACACGTAATTTACATGAGTCAGATTTACTTAAATATAGCATTATAAAAGGACTAGTGGTAGACAGCATTTTAAAAACCTGCAAAGAATGTGAAGCTTTTATTAAAGCCATGGATTACATTTCCTATTACAGCTGGAAAGATTTCCATGGAACTAGTTTTTAGGCAACTATCCAGCACTGAGTCTCCACTAGAGCACCCTGTCAAGCATGATGACCAGAGGCCAGCAACTATCCAGCAGACACCAGGGAGCCCACAATGTGCTGGCCAACTGGATTACTGAGCAAAAACAAAAGGCCTAGCAGCTCTTGCTTGTCATTTTACTGAGGTAATTTCGGCTCAGCGGGGCTGTCATTCCATTGATCACCCCACAGGTACTGATGGCCTGGATCCTATGCAGGCACCGTTCTTGATACTGGGCCACAGCAGGGACCAGGACTGCACCACCCCTTAGAGAGCTGACACTACTGTGGGTGGAGCCAAACAACAAGGAAGTTCACAGAGGGAAGGCCACTGCTATGGGAAGCTGCGCACCATACCATGTAAGTGCAGCACATGGGCAGGACAGGAGCAGCCTGCATTTTGTAATTGTCAAGTTCACATTAAACAATGAGAATGAATAAGTGAGAGGGCAACTCAGGAGCCCTGCCTGAGATCAATGTCCAGTCTCAGACACCCAGAACACTGGCCACAAGGGTGGGCTCTAGACTATCAGCTCAGGGGGTTGGACAGTCCTTCAAGTTCAGAAGATAACTGAACCAAGCACCACTGGGTACGAGTCCATGTGTGGAAAACCACCCTATGGGAGAGTGTGTATGAGTGTGTGAGCATGGGAGTGTGTACATGTGTGTATGCATGTGTGTGTGCATGCATGTGTATGCATGTGTGTGAGTGTGCGTGAGTGTGAGAGAGAGAAAAGGACTAAACAATTTAAGTGACCCTCCTAAGAGAGATGTTACAACAGCAGGTACTGTATTAATAATTTTAAATATCCAATAAAGGAAATTAAATGGAAACACACACACACACACACACACACACACACACACACACGACTGCAAAAGTTTAAAAACCAACCCAAAGAAGCAGGTCAGAGAAAAAAGCCATCTCTATAAAAAACAACAACACTAACAAGACACCTGCTGATGCCTGAACAATGTAAAAGGGCAGGAGCAGATGAGGTGCCAAGCCAGGAGAGGAAGTCTGATCAGAGGCAGGGCCCTGGGAGAGGCCACCAGGAGGACACAATGCAAAGCATCCCATTTTTTCTGTGGCATAATGAGGTCATTTGCTGGGGGGCAGGTCTGGAGCTCTGAAGATAGCAGAAAGCCAATGGGTTCTGTGATGAGATTCTACAGTAGGATCTGGCTGCCGAGATGCAGGAGCAGCAAGTAGCACAAGACTGAAATGATGGACCATGAAAGCAAGATGGACAAAAACAAGCAAATAAGGGCTGATGGTTAGAACAAAAAAGGAACCATCCACCAGGGTTAGACTCCTCACTCACTGACATAATTCAAATTAGAACAAGGCCTGATACAAGAAAGTAGATATCCGGTAATATTTTTTACAAGAATGTACTGAAGAAAAGAAATGGACTGATTATATTGAAAAAAAAAAGCTTAAAACTGGAGCAGATGAAGAGATAAGTAAGTGTGAAAAAGAGAAGACCTTGATCTGATTTGGAAGGAAATTTTAAGTATAAAAAGAATTTTAGGAACTGCCTATAATTTGGTAAACACTCATTTATTAGGTTACCAGGCAAGAAAGAAATTTTGAAAAACAGCTATCCTCATAACTTCTGACTTGCCAATTCTCAAGATCATTCTTCTTTAGTCCAGCATCTGAAGAGAAAGGATGGCAAGGCTGCTTCCCTCTCCTGACTGCAGGGGCTGGTGCCAGACGTGGGCCATTCCACTCCTGCTCAGCGCCTGCCCTGTGTGACACTCACCGTAATGTGATTGTAGATGAGCTGGGACCACCCAAAGAGATCTGCCAGCCTGTAAAACGCTGCCAGTTTACACCGCAGCAGTTTCTCCCCTTTGTCATAAGCAATGGAGTCCGATCCTCTGAGGTCATTCACAGGAGTCACCATACCAAGACCTGGAATGAAGAAAAACAAAACTCAAATATTAGTGTTTCCTATGAAATTTAAATCAAATAACGTTAAGTTCTGAGATGTTTATCTTCCACATTCATTCATAAAGTCTCAAAAACTTCAAAGACAGAAAAACCAAGCTCTTCAATATTAATT
Organism: Callospermophilus lateralis; assembly: GCF_048772815.1. NCBI lineage: Eukaryota > Metazoa > Chordata > Mammalia > Rodentia > Sciuridae > Callospermophilus > Callospermophilus lateralis. The sequence goes on along the minus strand of NC_135312.1, from coordinate 2,295,543 downwards.
ACTATAAGTAAGATAGAAGTACAGAGAGAAAAGGAAGCCAAATCTGTAGCATGCAGAAAGGCATGCTTAGAAGGAAACTCAGAGCACTGCTGGGCATGTGGTGCACACCTGTGATTCCAGCAACTGAGGAGGCTGAGGCAAAAGACCAAAAGTTCAAGGCCAGCTTCATCAACTTAGTGAGGCCCTGCCTCAAAATAAAAATAAAAAGGGCTGAGGTTATGGCTCAGTAGTTTAGTGCTCCTGGTTCAATCCCCATACCAAAAAAATAAAAACTAGAAAGAAAAAAAAAAATTAAGGTTTTTGATTAGATTAGAAGCTGGTTTTTAAAGAAGATATAGAAAAGAATTAAAAATTAAAAACACATATCCTAAAAAGTCCTATTAAGCTGAATTTACAGTTACAACCATTTCCACAAAGAGAACTCTAGGCCAGGCCAGGGCATGGTAGCACACGTCTGTAATCCCAGCAGCTTGGGAGGCAGGAGGATCAGTAGTTCAAAGCCAGCCTCTGTTTCTTAGGGAGGCAATAAACAACCCAGAAAGTCTGTCTCTAAATAAAACATTAAAAAGGGCTGGGGATGTGGCTCACTGGTTAAGCACCCCTAGGTTCAGTCCCTGGTACCAAAAAAAAAAAAAAAACTGTAGGCCTAGATGACACTATGAATTCTGTCAACCATTTAGGGAGAAATAATACCAAGTCTATACAAATTCTTCCAGAACACTTGCCACCTCGCTCCATGAGGCAGCATTACCTTGCTACCCAAATCACACACAGAAATCACAAGAAAAACAGATGAATGCTTTTCATAAACTTTCCTACACCAAAAAGTACTTAATATAACCTTAGCAAATAATCCAGCAGTAGATAAATGTTTTAAAAGTCATGACCGGGAGCTGGGGCTGTAGCTTAGTGGTAGCTTGCTTTGCATGCATGGGGCACTGGGTTTGATCCTCAGCACCACATAAATAAATAAAATAATAAAAGATTTTGTGTCCATCTACAACTAAAAAAATTACCAGAAAAAAGTCATAACCAGTAGGGCTCATCTCAGAAATGCAAGGACGGCTCAGCATTCGAACAGTAGTCAGTGCACTCCCCACACCACACTGAAAAAGTCAGCCACGGGACATCTCACCAGATTCGGAAGCAGCATTCCACAGAATCCAACAACGTTCAGGATAAAACCTCTCAGCAAATAGAAACTGAAGGATACACCCTCAACTTCAAAAAGGTTATCTACGAAAATCCAACCTGACATACACCTGACCAGAGGCTGAACGTGCTGTGCATAAGATGAGGCACAGCGCCAGGACTGAGCGCTCACCCTTGCACTGGACTCTGGACACGGTGCCAGGGTCCCCGCCACAGCAGTAGCACAAGAAGGAAAAAGGACTCAAGAGAGGAGGAGGTCTGTTTCCCTTTGTTTTTCTTTCCTTTCTCTTTTTTCCTTTTTTTGGCTTCATCTTTGATTAGAAAACAATATGCAACTAAAACTCTATTATTATCTAATTCATACCAAATATCATTGAAACCTGTTAAAAACATGAAAATCAGCAAAAAAAAAAAAAAAAAAAAAAAAAAAGTACCCCTGCCTTAAAAAAAAAAAAAACACAAAAACACACACATGAAAACCTTGCCACAGCCATCAGACTTCAGGACAGAAGCCTCAGCTGGCCAACCAAATGCAACTCTCAGTACTCCACAGACATTAATGGAGTACAGCTGCTGACCTCGCCCACTGAGAACACACAGAGCAGGCAGGCAACCTGTGACAGAGCCAGCTGGACTCAGTGGCGGCAACCCAGGACACCACATCCAGGGGGCAGACTGCCTGGTCGGCGCGTTGTGTGCATGAACTCAGCAGCCACAACGCACTCCCCTGAAGGCTGTCCTGAGCTCACCCTCAGTACGGCACTTCTCACTAGTTTGCAAGCAGCACTGAGAAGTGGCAGTTCAGGTAAGAAATACTCGTGTGTAAGAAATGCTGGCCTGGATGAAATGAATTCCGTCAAAACTGATGTGCTACACGTAAGCATGATCCCTGATTAGCCACTTTAATCCACCAAGGACCTCCAAAGTCACATAAAGTCATGTGCCTTGGAAACAACTGAATCTTCTCAGTTTAACAGGAAAGGGGTCCTCTACATTCAAGACATTTTGGGTTCACAGCCTCATTTTCACCATAACTGACTAAAACACATTAATTTCCAAGTTACTCAACATGGGGCTGGGGACATAGCTCAGTTGGTAGACTGCTTGCCTCACATGTACAAGGCCCTGGGTTCAATCCCCCCAGTACCACCAAAAAGATAAGAACTACTCACTCATGTTTAAGGCGGCCATCCCTCCTTGTGGAGCTGCTGGGTAGACATTTGGTACATTGGTGGTCATGAAATCTGCAATCTGCTGCAATGCCAATAGGCCTGTGGGGTTCTTCCCCTTTTTAAATTGTTCTTGTATCATTGACTCCAACTCTTCACAGAAAGCCTAACAAAACAAGTGAAATAACATTTCTGTGTGTTAAGGGGTGACTATAACATAAACCAATTTATTTGTTTTCAGCCATTGCTGGAAAAGTAAGAGAGATTCTCATATATTACTACTAAGTTGTTTCATAAAATAAAAACTTAAAAATATGAAAAGGTATTCCTAGGAATCTATTTCAAGAAAATAATCAGGATGTCCTCCAAGATTTCTTCATAAAAACATGCATTTCAGCATTACTTTCAAAACACAAGAACAGGGTCTGGGTGCTCAGAGGTAGAGCACTTGCCTGGCATGTCTAAAGCCTGGGTTCAATCCCAATATAGAAAGAGGAAAAAAAGAGAGAAAGTAGCCTCCATTTCTAACAATAGAGGACTGAGTAGATTCCCTGAGAACTTTATGTACACATTCAAAAGCTGTAAAAACTTAAGGGCAGATAATGGCTCTTGGTGTATTTTTGAGTCAAAAGGGTCATAAAGCAATATAACCAGTTTCTGTAAGAGTAAATATATATCTAAACAGAAAAGACTACAAGTAAATTCATTAAAAACATTAATTTTAATTCTCTTAGTGACAGAATTACTAGTAATTTTCATATTCTATTTTGTGCTTTCCAGTATTTTCTCCAAAATGCTTCCAAAATTACTTTTATAAAGTGGAAAAAGGAACCCTAATGTACACATCCTTTACCAAAGATTATTAAATTACTCAAAAAGGTTCCATTGGATTGATGGTGCTTGTAATATAAAGTCACTATTGTAACAGCAGATATTTTATAGTTTCCGTAAACTTAATTAATACAATTTTTCATGTAGTCTATAAAGAAATACTCATCTTCTTATCAGAGAGTTGTAAGTGGTATCCACTATGAAAACTTGAGCACCCTGATGATGACCCACTCATAATCGTAAGTACTCTAGGGACCTGATGATCCCCCATTCAATTAACTTCTACTTCTTCATTGCTTGAACTGGGAATATCAGCGGAAAACTGCTAAGGACAGCCTGGGGATATGGGCAACAAAAAAATCCACTGCTGGTAATTCAGCAGTAGAAGTAGAGCCCACTAAAGAGCTAGTCAACATGGGGCACACCTGTAATCCCAGCAACTCAGGAGGCTAAGGCAGGAGGATGGCAAGTTTGAGGCTAGCCTCAGAAACTTGGTGAGGCCTTCACTAAAAAAAAAATTTGTTTTAAAGTCTGGATGAATGGGCTGGGGTTGTGGTTCAGGGGTAGAGCGCTTGCCTATCATGCATGAGGCACTGGGTTTAATACTCAGCATCAGATAAAAATAAAATAAAGAGGGGTTATGGTTGTGGCTCAGGGGTAGAGCACTTGCCTAGCACAAGTGCAATGTGGGTTCAATCCTTAGCACCACATATAAATTTAAAAAAAAATAAAATAAAGGTACTGTGTCCAATTGTGTCCAACTACAACTAAAAAATATTTAAAAAAAAGAAAAAAGATATCGTGTCCATCTACAACTAAAAAAAAAAATATATATATATATATATATTTTTTTTTTTTTGAAAAAAAGGCCTAGGTGTAGTTCAATGATAAAGCACTCCAGGGTTCAATCCCCGGTACTTAGAAAAAAGGAAAAGAGCCCTCTCAAGAACCCCTACCTACCACCACATCATGATACGTAATATCACAGATCATATTCTGTGGTAGTCAATAAGGGAGGGAAAAATCAACCAAGAAATAAATCATCAGAACATAATCAATGGACAGCTGCAGAGGTGCACACCAGCAACTCAGGAAGCTGAGGCAGGAGGATCTCAAATTCAAGGTCAGCCTGGGCAATTCAGCAAGATCCTGGCTTAAAATAAATTCCAGAAAAGGCTGCGGGTGTAGCTCAGTGGTACAGCACCCCTGAGTTCAATCCACAGAACCAAGAAAAAATAAATAAATGAGAGAGATACAGTTGGCCTCTAGCGAGTGAGCAATGCTGGCCACAGGGGACGCAAGAGCCTTGAAGGAACAGGCCCTCTGTGCTCAGGGCCCTCAGGCTGAAAACTCACCCAACCCATCTCAGTGATTTCCAAATCCACTTACACCACTATGAACAGACTGAGGACAAACTTTAGATAAGAACTCCAAACCTTAGTGAAGAAAACAAAAGGGAAAAGGTACAGTGCAGAGGCCCTGTGCATCCACAACACAAACAGCCAGGGGCTACCTAGGCGGTGACAGGAGTCCTGGAGGTCCCCCCTGCAGCCGGCACCCACCCCCACAGCAGGCACAGCCAAGGCCCTTGCCCTGATCCTGTGGTCTCAGCTCCCAATAGCTCAGTCTCCTTAGTGCTGCCTCTCCGCCTCCAGATCCCCCTCCTCCAGCCCACCTCAGCCCCCAATCCCATGGCCACACCCCAGGCCTTGTCATTCCTGGTAACTATGCCCCTCTTGGATCCCGAGGCCATCTTGCGGGTATGCCCACTCCTAGCAGCCAACTCATCTTTCTTCCATCCCATCATGACCCTCACCTTCCGTGTCCTGACCTCACCTAGCTTAGACCTAATAAAGTCATTTCTCCAACTTCTTGCCATTTCATGTGGAAAAATCTCAACTCTCCTTCCCTCTCCTGGAGCTGGGCAAAGGGGCTGGGGCAGGCAGGAATGAAGATGGCCCACATAACTGCTCTGCGCTCTCTGATCCGAGTCCATGGCCTCTGGCTCGGTCCCCATCTGCAATAACCCAGGCCATTCTTGACTCTCCTGACCCTTTGCCCTACTCCTCTTCATGCCCTCTCTCTCCTGCAGTCTCCTGTGCCACTCCCTGCGCCCATTCTCAGCAGGTGATCCTACCTATTTTAGGAGAGACCTCACAAGCTCCTGCTTGGACCCACCAGCCATCAGGGCAGTGCCCCACTCGCCTCCCCCTCTTCACTGGGCTGAAACCCACCCTCCGCTTGCACTCTGGCTCCCATGCCATCTGGCCCATCAAAGGGCAGGACATCTGCAGTCCCCCTCTCCTGTGCCATGGCTTTTCCCTCTCCCCTGGACAGCTCCTTCAGCGTACAAACGGCTTCAAAGAATTGTCCAGCTCTACAGTCCGATTTCTTTCCTCACACCCTCTGGAGTCCAGGGGCTCCGCCTTTCTCACCTGCGGCTCACCAAATTACCCAAGACCAACACCAGGCTCTGCAGGACTCCGCCCAGCCACCTCTCCAGCCTCTGCAGAGACTCCCTGCACTGGGCTTCTCCTGGTTTTCCTCCCACGCCACTGGCTGCTCCTTCTCAGATTCTTCTGCTAGTTCTTGCCCATCTCCCAGAGCACAGCCCTCAGTTCTCTCCTCTGCCAGCACTCCTCCCTTGATGAGCTCCTCTGCCCACACAGTGTGCTGAGGGCTCCCACGCTGGCTTCTTTGCCTAGATCTCTCCCCGAACTTCAGGCTTAAAATCCCACTCCTACAAAAGCTCTCCACGTGGGAATGCTGAGATGCGGACTTCTTCTCCCCAGTCTTAGGAATGCTCACTTCCATGTTTCTAGCTGCTCAGGCCCAAAACCCCACCACGTCAGACAGTCTAAGAGCTTTACACATAACACCCACTTGACCCCTGTCACAATTCTAAAGGAGCCTACTTTACAGATGAAAAACTGAGGTATAGAAAAACTTGGAAACTTGGCCAAAGTTACAGGACTACCAAATGATGAAGCCAAGATATGCACTCAGACTCTAGGTGGTAAAAACCATCCAAATCTATCTTTCCTTCCTCCCACTGTATCAACAAATGGGGAGGAAAAAATTCTAACAGGCATACTCTGAAAACATCACTGTTTTATCCCTAGCGTTATCACAGCACTTGGTGTGCACACAGTTCTTAATTCTCTGAGGAGTGGATGAGAAAAAGAAAGTTCCCCTTTCTGCTGTCTGAAATAGTGTCATGCCAAGGATATGTGGGAAGAACCTCTCAGCCAGTGGCTGGTGAGAGCCAGTCCTGCAGGTGTTCCATTATGGACCGGAGACAGAAACAGCTCATAGAAAGGAGGGCCTGCTCCCCCTGAGCGAGACTTCACAGGGATGCCAGAGGGAGATAGAGAGAGGCAGAAGAAGGGCATTCGGGGAGGAACAGGTGCAAAGACATGTAGCAGCTAGCTAAATGTCACCTGGAACTGCTAGTGGTGAAGTTCCAGGGGAAAATACAGAGACTATAGAGGTGAACAAGATACATTCTGGTTGACCCCATCGGGTTGCCAATTTAATGCAGTTACATGTGATGTTCAAAACGATTTTCTAAATGGGCCAAGGACCTGAAGAGACAGTTCTCAGAAGGTGATGTACAATCAATCAACAAATACATGAAAAAATGTTCATCACCTCTAACAGTTAAAGAAATGCAAATCAAAACCACTCTAAGATTTCATCTCACCTCAGTTAGAATGGCAGCTATTATGAAGACAAACAACAATAAGTGTTGGCGAGGATGTGGGGTAAAAGGTACACTCATTCACTGCTGGTGGGACTGCAAACTGATGCAGCCAATATGGAAAGCAGTATGGAGATTTCTTGGAAAATTGGGAATGGAACCACCATTTGACCCAGCTATCCCTCTCCTTGGTCTATACCCAAAGGACTTAAAAATAGCACATGGGACACAGCCACAT